>NW_012113697.1:4287288-4517301 GCF_000951035.1 Colobus angolensis palliatus
CAGGATGGTCTCGATCTCCTGACCTCGTGATCCGCCCATCTCGGCCTCCCAAAGTGCTGGGATTACAGGCTTGAGCCACCGCGCCCGGCCAGTAAGGCTATTTTCTAAATTGAAGCAATTCTCCTTATTCTACTCTCAATATTTGACTTGACATTCTTAAATTAAAAAACAAAAATTATCAGCCAGGCGCAGTGGCTCACGGCTGTAATCCCAGCACTTTGGGAGGCCGAGGCGGGTGGATCAGGAGGTTAGGAGATCGAGACCATTCTGGCTAACACGGTGAAACCCCGCCTCTATTAAAAATACAAAAAATTAGCTGGGCGCGATGGCGGGCCCCTGTAGTCCCAGCTACTCGGGAGGCTGAGGCAGGAGAATGGCATGAACCTGGGAGGTGGAGCTTGCAGTGAGCCAAGATCGTGCCACTGCACTCCAGCCTGGGCAACAGAGGGAGACTCCTCAAAAAGGAAAAAAAAAAAAAAAAGAAGACTGCCTGGTCTGGACTACTCATTTTGTTTTAAATGAGAATATTGAGATTTGAAGAGGAGAAATAAGTTTTTCCAGATCACACAACAAAATTTTGGCCAAGCCGGTACAAGAAACAAGATCCCCTCACTTCCAGTCCAGTACTCTTCAACTGCATCCTGTTTTGATAGGGATGGGAAAGTTAAGATGGACAGGGCTGAGGAAGACAGCAGGATGGGTGCTTCACAAGCTCTTTCAGCTACCTAGAAGCCCAGATACAATGTGAGTATTGTTTTGTGATAATTAAGTAATAAAATATCAGACACTGGAAGGATCTTGAGTCTATGGAATTCTCCGGTGGTTACAGATGAGAAAACCAAGGCCCAGAGATGACATTGGCCAGCACATCCAGCACATAAAAGTCATTGATTCCCTTATTCTGGTACTTTCAAGGCACCCCTTTTCCGGCCTCCGCTCCCAAACCCTTTCTCGGTTTCCATTCGTAACATTTGTAGCCCAAACAGTGAGTGTCCTAGGTCTTCTTAGATCCTTGAAGGAAATCTTTCTTGCTACTCCCTAGAGGTTTTGAGCTTCATTCTCATGCTAAACCAGAGAGGAGAAAGAAGAAAATTAGTGTCCAAAGTGACACTGCAGGTGGAAAGCTGCCCAAAACTCCTAGAATCTCAGCTTCCAATGTGAGTTTTTTGTTGGCCTTGGCTTATTAATGATGGTGTATTAAAACCTCATTCATTCAGATTTCACCAATTTGGAATTAGTGACAGTTGTGGTCAGGGTCTGAATGGAGGTTTACTTTTGAGGACCAAAGAGAAAAAGCTGAACAAATTGTTAAAGTTAAGAATATTTAAAGGGAGATATTTAGCCTATTTAAGAAAATAGTCTTTTAAAGTATTTTAGAAGCACCATTAAAGCATATTGAGAGCTCTCTGATCCACAACTCTTGACCATTTTAATTTTAGTCACATGTTATTCTTACATATTCAATAAGGAATATTTCCTGAGAGTTTCTATTAGGGAACATGTTTCAGTCTAATTTAGTCATTATGTTTAAGCATTATAATTAAATTACACTTCACTAAAAAAATTCCCCAATTCAGAATTTGGTTTTTTTTTTTTAGGGGAATGGGGGTTCTTTCCAATAATGGATATAGATTAATGAGTCTTTCTTGTACTTGTAATATGTATATGTGTATGTGTGTATACTTGCTATGAGTCATAATAGGTTAGACACTATAACTTACATGTAATTGCACTGCGATAGTGATTGTTGTAATGAGTAAATACATTTCAGAGTATGTGTGGTTATGGGTTATAATGTACAATAATAAACAGGTTTGTAACTTTGTCCTAGGTAATGAATGTCAATGACAGGAGAGAATGAGAGGATTTTTGGGAATAAGTCCAGTGCCTTCAATGAGAAGGATTTTATTTACAAGGGAGTTGGGGAGTTGGCAAGAGAGTGTGACTGACTGTGGTTTCTAGGAACTGTGGAAGTGCTGAAGTTGGGTGTTTAGACAACTGTCCTGTTTGGCAATACTTTGTTTGCTGAACCTGAGCCCGCTGGTATTGAGGTTCTGGTGAAAATTCAGAAACAGAAAACAGATGACTTTAACAGCAAAAGTGAATATGTGCCAAAGAAATAATATTAAAAACATGTCCAGAAAAAGAGAGTCTTCAGCAAAACTCCAAATCTAAATCAATTTTCATGGTGCAATTTGATTCTCTGGGCTAAATGGCCTGGATACTTAACTGGCTGTACTCCAGTTACCCATGGTAACTACAAGAACTAACTCAAAGATCAGACTAAGACCTAATGTCCAAGAATATTAAATAGTCCTGGGCTAAATGAGGATGGATAAGGAGCCAGAACTTCTATTAGGTCAGTCCAAAAGTAATTGAGGTTTCTGCCTTTACTTTTAATGGCAAAAACTTTTAATTATAAAATAAAGCCATTTCAACTTGTAATGGCAAAAACCTCAATTACTTTTACACCAACCTAATAATTCTACTTTGAATTAGTATACGTTGTCCATTGACACTTGTCCGATGCCTGTCTTCCCACATTCCTCATAGTATTCATTGTAGAAAGCATTATTGTGGTTTAATTGGTAACCATAACAGTCACCCATTGCAAGTATAAACTTTTGTGATTTTTGGTAAATTTTATGCAGTTGTACAACCATCAGCACAATCCAGTATTTAAAACACTCTTTTCACCCTCACAGTTCTCTAGCTCCTATTTGTAGTTAATCTTTGCTTCTGCCCCCAACTCCAATGACCTTCTGCACTCTTTCTTGCTTTTTAATAACTTTTGGTTTTGACTCTATAAAAGTCAGCACCTGGCTACTTAAGGAGACACACGTTATGTTGAAACGGCTTTATTTTTTAATCCATAAATATCTGTTACTGACAAAAGTGGAAAAATCCTTAAGACTAAATCTTACTAAAGTGTATTTGTTTACAGTACATGTAGAATGTGCTTTGACAGGTAAGTAGAACGATGAGATTTGTACAGAGAAGCAGTTACTAGAACACTGCTCACCATGAAGCTTATGTATGAGTAACAAAGAAACTGCAAAGATACAGATAGAAAGGTACTTTTCATCAGTGCTACCATATAATAAACATGAAATTCATAAATTGGGCTAATGCATAAAAATGTTCATTAATCCCCCCTTAGGAAATTGTGTCCCCAAACTAAAAATATTACAGTAAGAATTGCTTTTTATTAGAGAATTTCAAGAATTCTTTACTACAAAATGTCTAGTTGGGTTATAGAACTAGAGGAATATTTGCCACTATGAAGCCAATGAATGAGTCCTCCCATGGCGTGGCATTCAGGGGTCACTGCAGGGTGGGCAGCAAAGTTGAGCAGGGTCTTCTCCTCCCTCAGGAGGGAGAGCATTAAGGAAGCACACAGCCACAGCATTTCTCTGACTGATGGAAGGTTAATGTGTTTCCTGATTTACAAGATGGGTTTGATGATAACAAACTTGGACTCTCCATTCTTGCTTCATAAGCCTTCACCGGGAGGACGGTAATGTCATGAGGAAGGGCTAGAAAGGTACTAGGATGGGGTGAGTGCCCCTTCCTAGCAACCCAAATAGTGAGTGATGCCTTCTCCTCCAGTTGGAATGGAGCCTCAGTGTCCAGACTTGGTCTTCAGGACGCACATTCCAGAGTGGGATATCATGACGTTCATTACCACACAAGAGCCTACGCACATGTCCCTCTGCAGCTTGAAATGAATTTCCCAGCTGCCCTCAAGTATAAACTTCATGCCTTTGTGGGCAAACCTCCAGACCTTTCTCTCCAGCCAGCTCCCTCTCTGAAATTGGAACCGCCTCCCTCCAGCTATAAGGACCGTATCCAAAATGGAAACTCCAAACTCAGGATTCCCCAGAATTTCACAGCCACTTAGGATGGTTTAGGTGTGTCTCTACAAGAGGGCTTCCACGGCACACAGTCGGTGACCTATTGAATGGTTACGCCCTTAAACTTCAGGTACGAGGGCATCCCTGGGTGGCCGAGCCCATCAGGTCCACCCCAGGCTCTAGTGAGGAGTGCGGTCCAGGACATCTGAGGACATTGCTGTGGGGCAGGCGTTGTGGGATGTGTGCAGCTCAGTGGAGGTGGGGAGCAACGGGGAAAGCAGGTGCTGGCAGGGAATGAAAGCCCTACAATGTAAGAGCTGGATGAAACTTCAGAGCTCATCTAGTCAAAGCCCCTCATTTTACAGATGGGGAAACTGAGGCACTGAGTGGGGAACATGACTCCCCCTTGAAGACAAAGCCAGGGCTGGAAGCTGTGTCTCCAGAGCCTCAGCCCTGTGCTTTTTTTTCTCCTAGAGTATGCTGCCTTCCAAAATCAAATATAGAGCCCAGGAAGACATGTCCTTCATATTGAATTTGCCATTAAAATGCTGCATTTATAAAAAATAACATTTGAACCCTGAAAAATACTTCATTAAAACACAATGCGCTTTCTTGAAAATACTCCAGAGCAAAATTTCCCAGATTTGGAGAGGATGACAGGAAATGTATGTGGGAGGTAACATGCCAGCTTTTCTCAGAACAGGCCTCTTCTGGAGTCCGAGTGATTGGCAGCCCTTTCATTTTTAACTTGGGTTAGGTGTACAGTTGCTTGTGGAAGGAATATGAGGGTGGAGGCTGGTGACAGACAAGGTGTCTCTGAAGAAAATGGACTGAGTTTGATGGCAGGGATGTTGGCGTGGATATTCCTCCATGCTTGGAGACTCAGGAGGCCCTCAAGTCTTTGTGGACAAAGGCAGATAGGTGACATACACAAGCAGGAAGGGGCAGGTGTTTTGGAGCAGTGGCTGAGAACCCTCAAGGATAGTAGTCTTTGGCCAGAGCAGGAGCTTCTGGGCTAACATCAGGCTGGGTTGGGAGCTTCAGGGGACTTGCTAGCATCAGGAACCAAACTGACCATGACAGGCCATGACATCTCAAACCCAGAGCTCCATTCCCTTCTTCCCAGAGCTCAGATGGGGAAAGCCCTTGGCTCTGTGCACTGGGGTATCAACTCACAGGGGCAGGAGATAAAGGATACACCAATGAGGCAAATAGAAGACCCGAAGAATGTCTTATTCTTCCATTGTTTTCATTGAGAGCTCTGATTTTTTGAGCTGGAGATTATAGGAAGACCAGGGAAAAGAAATTAGGAATGGAGGAAGATAGAAGGAGGAAGAGGGAGATGAGAGGAAGGAATGAGTGACCTGGCATGGAAATCTGGGTTTTTCTGGAAATCAGGAGTTTCTGGAAGTGAGAGTGGAAAGAGGGGAGGAGAAATTTGAATTGGGGGCAAGGTTGGAACTTTCTAAGAGGCAGACGCGTGGCCCAAGACACTCCCAAGACACTGGGGAGCCCTGAGGGCAGAAGCTCGGTTAGGAGGTGAAGGAATTCTTGGCAAAGCCTTTTTGACTCAGGAAGGCATGGAGCCAGGAGCTTGGAGCAAGACAGGGAAGGTGGAGGTGCAGGAGGGATTGTGAGAGCTTCAATGCCATCAGAGGCCAAGGAGACCAGATAGAACTTTCAGGGCAGGAGGGAACCTGTGCAGATTCCAGTGCATTCCTGTTAGAGCAATAGAGATGTGAAAGAATTAATAAAACAAGGAGAAGGAAATCTTGGGATTTAGGCTTCCTTTGTGAGGTGGAGGAGGCTTTTACTGTAGGGGTAGATGGTACTTCTATGTATGATAGAGGCCACCAGCCTGCTTGGGCTAGAAATCATGGCATCTAGGTTCTAGCCCCAGAAGCCTCTTTTATCTGCTACGTGAACTTGCCTAGTGATGTGGCTTTGCTTGTTCCATAAAGATGGATGGGACAGCTGAATAAATGGGATACCTCTGTGTCTCAGTTATGACATAGTTTTTGGGATTTTGAAATGAGGGACTGAATTGGAGCAAGTTTGTAGACCTATCTCTATTTCTTTTTTCTTCCCTCCTTCCCTCCTATCTTCCCTCTCTCCCTCCCTCCATTCCTTGCTTCTAGACCCAAAGGTGAAACAGAAGAAATCCTTGAAAAGAAGTAACCATTGCAGTAGAATTTTCCAACCCAACTGACATTAGAGACTTTCACCCAGACAGTGGTAAGGCTGGGATGAGAAATGTCTTGGAATCAACCCGTCAACAACCCCTGAGACAGACAGAAACCCTGTCAGAGACAGGGCTTGGGGAGGACCCCTGGGGAAAAGTGTCACCCTGGGGGCTGCAGAACTTGGTGCTGAGAAGCTTTGACACTGGAGATGGGATCAGCTTTCTGGTTTGGTGTGTACCTGCATGTAGACACCGGGGAGGGGCATTCTCAGCCACTCAGGTCCTTTCCCCTCACCACCAGCATCCTGCCTTCAAGGGACGGCCACAGATTAGAGGATTCAAAGGTGCTGGGCTCACGGGCCCAGCTGGGAGCCACCAGCTCTATTCAGACTCACTTCTTCCTTTCCAACCCTCTTAGCCTCACCTTCTGGAACAAACTCTTATAAACCCCTGGGGACCAGCCCTTAAGAAGGTTTATGTGTCTGTGGGGAGGAAAGCGGAGAGGATAGTCCTTGGCCTACCAAGGGTTACTAGGAATGCGTCCCCAGTGTGGGGGCTGAGGGTGGCTTTCACAACCCCCAACCTCCATCCCCCTAAGACCCATGTGATGGTTTCCTGTTCCTGTTGGGAAGCACACCCTGGGGAGGGGAGATGGAGATGAGAGCTTTGGAACTCTTGAAATCAGTGAAAGGAAACAGTCCATTGCTTTCTCTGTGGTTTGTGGAATTGGTTAGATTAAAAATCTCCAGGGCTGACACTGAGAAATTCTCCTTCTACACTTGCCTTTTTAAAGGGCCATGAGGGCAGAATTGAGGGCAGGTAAAACCCCTTTTATAAGGGTACTGCTGTTGGATCTGACTGTTTTAAGGATCACACCTTCACCCAGTAGTCTGGAGTTGATTCCCCCAGCCCCAACCCAGTGGGTACCCTGGCCCTGAGAATGAGGGAATCCCTTCTTTCCCCCACCAGGCTCTCTGGTCTTGGGGGAGCGGATGCTGCTGAATTCACTGTCAGCTCCCCAGGAGGAAGTCACACCATGCCCACCCCCAGGCTGGAGGTGGGGAAGAGGCTGAGGTGGGCAGGCAGTAGTGGCCCCCCCAACAGAGCTGAGGACCATGGTCTACCAGGTGCCCCAGTGCCTGCAGAAAGGGACCATGCTGTGGGTACCTGCCCAGTTAGCCCTTAGGCCAGTCGCCTGGGGGACCATTGTTTGCTTTTGCTAATAGGTCTTTGTCCTTTTGATCCAGGGGAGGCACAGATCTGAAGAAGGAACAGCCAGGGGGAATGAAGTTGCAGGGAGGATGTAAGGGAAGGGGAGACAGGCAGTAGGAGTGAGCTCTGAACTGAGCAGGTAGACAGAGATGGAGAAGGAAGGAGAGGCGGACAGAGTGCAGGACAACCACCTCTCATCCTCCTTGTCTGGGGGCTGAAGAGCCGCTCTCTAGAAACCTCTGCCTGGGTCCTGCCAGAGGTGCATGTGTGAACAGGTGGAGCCCTGCAGGATGCGAATGTTGAGCCCAAGACCCTGCACATCACAGTGGCCTTCCCCATCCTGGCTCTCTGGCCACCGCAGGTGCCTCCTGGGAGCAGAGCAGGGATGGAGAAGGTGGCCTGAGTGGCAGTCATGGTCAGGTCTAGAAGCCTGGAGGGAGTGTGGAGATGATCGGGTGTCTGGGAGGGCCAGCACCCCATCGCTACTCCCCTCTGGGACGGCTACAGCCAAAACCCCAGAGAACTCAAGGGTGAAATCCTCAGGGCCAGGGGAGGAGCACAGCCCCCAAAAAGGACAGGCCCAGGGTCCTTATGGGCGGGCAGCCAGCTGGAAGGGGGCAGAGTTCCCACCAATGGGGAGGCAGCTGAAGGAAGGGAACCCCTCTGGGTCCTGGGGTTGAGGGGAGGGGGCGCAGGGCCAGGGTTGGGCCCTCAGGGGTCAGCAAAGGAAGGGCCACTCAGTGGGGACCAGAGAGTTTCAGCAGGCAAGAAAAGAATCATTATTGTGCTTATGGACACAGCAGCTCCCTGGCTCTGAGAGAGCGAGCAGGCAGTTTTTAGGCACTAGAAGATTTCTGTGATGCGGTTCTAGGTAAATGAATGAGACCGAGTAGCCTATTCGGTCAGCCCACTGATTGGACCCGCTGACCCCTTCAAATCCAGACAGCTTCGGACCATGGTCAAGCAGGGGTCTCTTTGCTGACAGAACCTGCAGTTGAGTCCCCCAGACGGGGAGAAGGAGGCGCGGGATGGAAAGGGAGTTGGCGAAGGTGGTCGGGGGTGAGAATGGGGCCTGACCCCCTCCTCACTCCCCGTTGACTCTTCTGGAGGAGCAAGGGCGATTGCTCTTGGTCCTGGATCTAAGCGTATTGAACCAGGCCATCGGGGCTCTGTCCCCGGGGGTATGGCTTTTTGGGCAAAGGTGGCCCACCCCCACTTCCTACAGAGGGGACAAGGGAAGGGAGAGTGGCAAGGCTAGAAGCTCTGCTCCCGGCCCCTCCTGGCCCCTGCTCTGCTCTGCCACGCCCAGCAGCCCCAGCCCTGCCCCACCGGTCACACGGTCACTTCGGTCTTGCTGGCTGTGTAGCAGGTGTGGTGGCCCGGGATATAGTGCAGCTGCTCCACTGTGTTGTGTCTGCGCGAGGCAAAGGCATGACGCTTGGCTGCCGTCTGGCTCTGGCCCAGGGTGGCGTACGAGTTATTGGAGGCACTGGGATGAGAGTGCATCTTGCTCATGCGGTAGCGGTCCAGCACGGGTGTGGACACAAAGACGTCCGTGTGCGAGATGGCCCTGGACAGCGACTGCTCGGGAAAGGTCGTCCGCTCCGGGGACAGCAGCGGGTCCTGGGAGTGCAGGCGCTCCGTGGAGAGCAGCTGCTCGTCGGACAGGATGCGGTCGTACGGCATGCTGAACTCATCTGCCAGGCCTCGATCCGGGGACAGGACCCTGTCCTGGGACATGGCCCGGATGGGCCGGCGGGGTCGTTCCCGTGGCAACGGTTTCTGTTGGGACATCTGGATGACATTGAGGGGGAGGGTGCCGCGGGCAGCCAGGTCAGGCAGGTGCCGCCGCCTCATGTAATACTCGTCAGCCTCCTTGTCGGCTGCAGGGGAGAGACAGAGTAAGAGAAGGCAACTGGGGTGACCCTGCAGCCAGGACGCAGATAGAACCCTGCACCCCTCCTGCTCCATCACAGACCTGTCAATCTTCAGGGATAATACAGTCAAACTTCTTTAGTTATGTATTAGGACCTGGAGGCTCAGACGGGTGAAGGGTGTGTTTTCCCACTGAATGTGCAAACCATTCTCTGGGGGCTTGTTAAATGCAGATTCTAATTCAGTGGGTCTTGGGTGGGCCCAAGAGTTTGCATCTCTAACCAGCTCTCAGGCAATGCTAAAAGTCTCTGGTACATGGACCACCTTGAGGAGGGATATGTTAAGGGACTTCCTCAGAATCCCCAGCATGTTCAGGGCAAAGTTGATGGCAAGCTCAAGTCCCTGAACTCCCCCCTGGTCCTGGGCCGTATCTACCACACCATGGTCCTGAAACAGAATGGCTATCTGTCTTACTGAAACATCCAAATAGCAGCTCCAGAAGCTTTCTGTTGAGATCCAGAGCCAGACTCCTGCTAGAATAAAGTAAGGTGCTCAGACTAGGAAACACTTGTGAAAATGTTTAACTGGTACCTTAGGAACATCATAACACCTTCTCTGTAGTAACAGGCAATGCACAGAAAGCCAATGCATGGGCCTCCAGTCCCCACGCAGCCACATAATCAGCCTACACACGCTCCACCTGTGCCCGTAACGCAAGCAGGTTGGAGTAATCTTAGACGTGCGCCTCATGTAGATGCTCCGCCTTCCTCTCTATCCAGCAGGCCCTCCTAAGCTCACACTGCTCTCTCTACCCTTGAATTTGCCCAGAACTTGCATGCTACACAGACACCTACTTGAACTTGCAGGTTATACATAAACCTGCATTGCTCCGAATTTCAGAAATGAGGCCTCCTACACATGGCCTTCTAGATCTCTGCAAAAGTGTGGGAATTCTGCCTGCTCTTCAGTTGACGCAGCAGGATCGCTGACAGGTATCCTTCCTCCTGAGCCAAATTTCATCACCTCGGGATGATTCCTCAGGTTATCAGACAGTCCCATCTCTAGCTAGAGACTCTGCGTCTCACTATGGAGGTGGCTGATGTGGACTTAGGCTGCACTGCTGTCAGGGTAGGTTACCCTGAAGCTTTCAAGCAAATGCTCACCCCTTGAGGCTCCTACTGCCATTGGGTGGTCATCAAAAGAGACTCATGGGAAAATGGGAGGAGAAAGTCCAAGGCCAGAAAGCCAGAGAGGAAGAGCTGTCCTTTAGGGAACTTTTTTTTGACATTTTTGTATCTTCAACCTATTGATGCCCAGAGTCTCCCCGGACTCCAGAGGCAGAGCTGGCATCACTGGATAAACTGGATTGGACTGATGAAATGGGGTGTATGCATGGGAGGTGAAGGATCTCAGGTCCTCAAGACACTGTTGGCTGGGTTGGGGAGGGAGCTGGTTTGTGGTTCTCTGGGAAAGGTCTCAGAGAAAGCTCTGGCCATTGCTAGCCTCTATCCAGTATAGGGTATACAGAAAGGAAGGCCCATGGTTTGAAGAAAGCAGATGTGTGCGGGACTGGGGGAAGGCTTTCTCCTGCAGTTAAACTGGTACATGAGTTAGAGGGCTGTCTCCTATGGGGATTTGAATCTGAGGATTCCATGGCCGCCTTTCTATGTATGGGAAGGATGGACTCAGTCCATAAGGAACAAAAACTAAGAGCTTGTCTATTCTCTTCTCCCATCTTGCAACTCCTTCTTTATTCTTGGGATCTGACAGCTGTCCTATGGGGTATGGGGCAAGAGAATGTGGCATAGGAAGATATCTTGGAGCCCCAGAGACAGACCTCAACTTGGGGGAAATTCGACTTACTTAACCTCTTCAGAGATGAATACTTGCTGGGGTTGGTCTTTACTGCAGACTCGTAGGATGGGGGCAGGTGGGCCAAGTTCTGGAAAGAGCGGGAGAAGGAGAGGTCATAGGGCTCGGTGGCTGATGTCAGGATGTTGTTCATCCGTGGCTTCTCTGCAAGAAAAGGGAGGGGTGTTTTGTGTTAATGAGGACCATGTCTGTGGCAGGCAAAGGGGACAGCTATAGGTTCTATTCCCCTGCTTTCTGCCTCACCCCTGATTCGAGTCCCCATCTGCTTTCCTGGACCTCCTCCGTGCTTGGACATAGCTTGGTGATACTGTTGACTCAGTTTCCCTCATGCTCAGTTCCAGTTGTCAGTAAGCCTAGGGGCAGATGCTGTTTTAGCCACCACCAAGAGATTTTACCATTCTGTGAATGGGAGACTCGACTCTTGAGTCTGTGGAGGGAATTCTCTCCCAGTACATCTCTGGGTTATCTGCTGAAAACGTAAGCCTGATGGAGCTGAGGAGCATCATAAAAATCATCTACTTCTGTATAAAAGTGCTGTCCTTTTCCTAATAGCTTTAGGCAAACCTAGCTCTCAAGTTCAGAAAAATCTGAGTTGGAGGACATGGAGTGACTTCTGTGATTTATGTACCCATAGGAGAACTGGGTCCTGGACTCAGCTCCACTGAGACTCAACCCATTCTCTGTCCATGGCATCCTTGCACAGCTCATGTAGCCCCTTTTCCCCTCTCCAAGCCCTGCACCTGACAAGCCACAGTGAGTCACAGAGCTATTTTATCTTACTCTGATTCCTTTCTCTGAAGCCCCCCTTAGCCATTTCTAAGCTGCTGGAGGAAAGAACCTAGACAAAAATGCATAGCACATCATCCCCACTTTCTTCTTCCTTCCACTGAGTTAGAGCATTGAGATGCAAGAATCTGAAGAGATAGAAAGGAGTGTTGTTCAATGCCAGACCTGGGGAAAAGAATGGAAGGAAAAATTGGAAGAAAAGGTGAAAGGGAGATGAGAGGGTGGCTGATGGGAGCACAGTGCAATGTGTGCTGAGCTCAGGGCCAGATGAGTGACACAGGAGAGGAGAGGGGGCATGCAGGGCTGGTGAGGGAGGCAGTGAGGATGAGGGGACAGAAAGAGCTGGAGATCCTGGGGAAGAAGACCAGCATGCCTCAGTGCTTCATGGACTTGAGGAGGAGAAGCCACAACAAGAAGTCAATGAGTGGCTGCCATGGGAAATGGGGGTAATATTACCAGAAGTGAGACAGTTGCCAAGTGAGACAGTTGGGCAGCTATAGTCTCGCTGTGTCATTCCTCAGTCCTCTTTGGTTTGGGACACCTCAAGGCCAAAGAAGTTCTGAGAGGGGGCAGGCTCTAACTTTAGACGAATGTGCAGGAGGACTGCCACACCTCTTGGCAAAGAGAGTGCAGAACCATGGAAAGCATGAATTCTGTGGACTATGTGAGAGGTGGGAGAGAAAGAAGCCCTCTAGGCATTGTCCAAGGGCAGCCCCAAGCACTGGGGACTCCTGGCTTCCCTATTCCTTCCTGCCTTCATTGTCCCCCCCAACACTGGGGACTGAGCCAGGAAAGCTCAGCCAGTGAGCTGGTGTTCATGCCAGCTCAGGACATATGTGAGGGGGTGAGGGGTGCTCTACATCTCCATCAGAACATGCTGTACAGAAAGAGCCTCCCTGGCATGCATTAGGACAGATGCCAGAAAGTGGAGTGAGAGGAACTTGGGAGTGCTGCTCCTCAGAGGGGGTAATAGCCACTCATCTCTCAGCACTTGCCTCTTCACTTTGGCCATGCTGGAGAAGAAGGAACCTCCTTCTGCCTGTTGGCATTATGCTTTCAACAAAGCATCACTCAGCTCACCCACTTCCAAATGCAATCTTTCTGGATACTCTTGTTCTGCCACTGTGTTCCAGAACATACCCCTGAGCCAAGGCCAGCTCTCCCTTGCCTTCTGCCTTCATGGGATCACCGTTGCACAGTCTCCCTCCTATGGCAATGCCTCCTTTACTCTTCTCTATGAAATTCCCCCCTCACTCAAGACGTTTTGCTGTGCCAATGTCCCATCTTTTTAGCCTATAGTATCTGTTCTTTAAGCCTGTATTGCTCTTCTAGTCAGTTCCACCCAGTTTAGTATCTAACTGATCTCTAATAATTTGACTTGAGTTAGGATTGTGGATCTCCAAATATTGCAATCTCCTTGACAGCAGGGCTTTGCTTTCCAATTCTTTTGATTCCTTCATAGTGCTTGGCCCAGAATAAGGATCCAATTAATGCTCTTTGTAGAGAACTAATTAAGTAGACTCAGGCCCCCTCCTCTCTTGATAGTCACTCTGCCAGCTCCTGGGAAAGAAGGGAACATTCAAGAAAGCAATGCAGAGAAAACTCTACTCCCACTACATTGTGAGCTGCTCAAGGGCAGGGACCGGGTCTCATCAACTCCCATCTCCCTGCACTGGTTGGAAAAGAGAAGACAGGAAGAGAAAGGAGGGAAGAATGGCTCCTACTGTTGTATTCAGGAGTCTGCTTGTGTTGGCTTCTTCTGGGGAAAAATCAGCTTGGTAGTTGTTCTTTCAGAGTGTGACTGAGCAAGTGGGAGCTCTCCTTGCATGCCTTTTCTGGTTCTTCCTTTGGCTGCGTAATTACTGTGGGCATCCCCCAGGCTCCCTGCCTTTGCCTTCTGCACTGCTCTTTCAGTGCAGAGTGCCCCCACTCCTGAGGCTTCTGTTACTGCCTCCAAAGCTTCACTCACATCTTCAGCTCTAACCTTCCTCCAGACTTCACGTCTGCATTCCTGCCTGTTGAATATTTTTGCTTGCAAACTCCAGGTGTGCAGATCCAAACTCACTGACAACTCCATCCCCTATACATACTGGCAGTTTTTCTGATTCCTTCGATTGTGTCAATAAAACCCTCATTTTGCTAATCAATGTCATCATTGGCTCTCAGCCATATTCAGTTAGTAAGGAAGTTTCTCTAATTCTTTCTTCAAAAGGTTTCATATCTCAACTGTCCTTTCTTTTCCCAATGTCAGCATCACCACTGGTATCAACCTCTTTTCACTGATCTCCCCAGTTTCTCCCAGTGCTAACTTTTTAGACCCCACAACCTGATAAATCTGATCGTACTACTGCTTTCATCATTTATTTCTACCTGGAGCATAGCACATGAAAATATTCCCATCTCCTCCTCCTAATTATAATATCCCTCAGCTTCAATGCTGAGGCACACCATAATCTGACATGACAACGGTAGGTCTCTCTACCAGGTGGCCTGTAGGATTTATCATTGTTTTGAGTTTCTCTCTCACTAAAAGCTTAATGATATTTTCACTCTTTCACAGCAAAGAGACAAACATGACTGATAGTTCACAATTTACATGGCTGTCTTATGTTCTATCAAGTCTTGAGAAGGTGCCAAACATAGGTTTTCTCTGTTCAGCTGTGATCTGGTGGGAGGATATTATAACCTAAGAGGGAAACATGGTTTTATAACCCTTGGGCACTATGCTAACACTCCTCCAGTCAACAATTTTCAGCCTCTTTTTTTTTCTGCCAAGAGGCTGAAGCCCAAATCAGTTTTGAGTTTTATCAAATCTTAATTAGTTTGGGGAGGATCAATACAGTTTAACCAAGTCTCATGTCCTTCGTAAATGACATCACAGATAGTTTTGAGCAAAGGAGGGGGTTCCACTCCTTGCTGTGGACATACGGAATTTGTGACTGTAAGAAGTGATACAGGTGGTAAGTAGAAATGGGTCTGTGGCAAGTAGAAATGGGTCTAGCTCCTTTCTGTTTATGTCAAGGGATCATTCTGATATCAGAGACAGAAACACCAAGGGGAAAATAGCCTACAAGTGAGATAAGAGCATTGTGGCCCTGGAGGAGGGTGGGCCCGTGGCTCCTTGCACCTCCTTAGCTTCAGTGAGTTAATCACCATGTGTTTGATGCCCTGATAGGCATCCGTCCTTAGAATGGTGCCACTCGAAATGAGGAGGAAATGCAGAGTGCTCTCAATCATCTCTCACCATGTGGCGGGATCTGGGTAGCACTGCTCAAAATCGGATGGCTATATTGATGATCACCTGAAAATCATAGAGAAGAAATTTTTAAAGAAGAGTTCAGGCATTCCACCATTTCTCCAACATAACAGTATCTCTCTTTACCTCTAATGTGCTTCTGTGACTTAAAGGAAGCACTTCTAAGAAAGGCAGAGGTCATTGTATGAGGAGAAACGTCCAAGAAACGTCCCCTGCTGTTTCTGTCTCTCTCCTTCTGCAACAGGGCTTCCTCTGTCACCATGGTGACCCACCCACATCTCTGGAGGAGGCCAACCAGCCATAGAGGCTTTGTAGGAATGGGTGGAGGAGGAGAAGGATGGAGAGTAGGGAGTGTTTGGCAGGTATGCATGCATGCGTGCATGCATAGGGTGGGGGAATTAAGCAGGGGAAGCAGATTTCTTTGAGTGGTGGGTATTAGGGTGTGTTTAACCAAAATGAGGGTGCCCTGACTTAAGGCGCTTCCACTTTACAGGACTTTGATTTGTCCCTAGGCCTTTATACAGGAGGGTCTGGATGCACCCTGAGATGCAGCAAGATGACCTGAGTTGTCCACTGCCTGAGATCAGCAGTCCTGGATTCTAGGCTCTGTCCTGCCTTTAAATGACACAGCCTAATAGTTCAAAAGCATTTCCTTTATTAATAATATTCCACTTAGATGGAATAATCCACACAATTAACACAGTTACAGTTGCCAAAGCCTGAAGTTCAAGGCATTCCAAAAGCTTTTACAATTGTTGGAATGAAAATGTGGCTGACCACTACAGTGCACTCCGGCATTCTATGATTGCTTCAGCTGAACATTATGTTCTTGTTTTTCATTGTTGCGTGTATCTGATTTCAACCAAAGCAAAGGGAAGAGGAGGCATGAGGGCCCTTGCTTTAGTTTACCTAACCGCAGATGACAGCCCTGTCCTTCTTGCAGTCTAGAATTTTCATTTCCTTACATATTGTGATTGAAGCCTTCTTCCCTGCCCTTGGCCTTATACTCTGGCTAGTCATTCCATAGCTCCTACACTATATTGCATTTCCCTTTCTATTCTCTAAATACCAGGGCTTCATAACGCTCAGGCATCTTAGTGAAGACTTCAGCTCTACTCCAAGGTTTACATCCGCTTGCCCAGATTAATAGTTCCCAAATCTACAACTCTAGCCTGAGGTCCATCTTGATCTGGAAGGTTAGATTTTATGCTTATGGACATTCCCTTGAAATTCCTACCCTCGCCCCAAATCATTAAGTCCCAAAGTGAGCTCCTCATTTTATTCTGGTGTCCAGGCTTCTGTCCATGGTACTGATGTTCCGTGGGCCTGGAATGTGAAACTTCAATCATCATCACCATTTTCCTCCTTTCATCCTCCATATTCCGTGTATCCCGAAGTCCTCTTCCCTGTAGCCATCTCCTAAATCCAAGCCCACAATATATCTTTTTGTCAAGATTTCTTTTAGCTCTACTCTCAATTTCCAAGACAAATCCTGTGAATTCCCACCAGACAAAATTTCCCAAACCAATGGAATCATCACAGCATTCCCTTGGTGAAGGCTGGACTCTAAATAGTCAAGCACACAGGGCTGGGTGTGGTGGCTCATGCCTGTAATCCCAGCACTTTGAGAGGCCAAGGTGGACAAATCACAAGGTAAAGAGTTCGAGACCAGTCTGGCCAACATGGTGAAACCCTGTCTCTACCAAGAATACAAAAATTAGCCGGACATGGTGGCATGTGCCTGTATTCCCAGCTACTCGGGAGGCTGAGGCAGAAGAATCACTTGAACCTGGGAGACAGAGGTTGCAGTGAGCCGAGATTGCGCCACTGCACTCCAGTCTAGGGGATAGAGCAAAACTGTCTCAGGAAAAAAAAAAAAAAAAAAAAAAAAGCCAAGCACACTATCCAGTGTGGGTGGGTTTGGGAAGTAGGCCACAATTTCTCACATGAAGATACTGTTCCTTCCCAAGACAGATTAGGTTGAAGCCAGGGAAGAAACTATTTGCCAAAGGTTGAAACAGTTCTACACTGGGCCTGAATTTAAGCAAGAAGAGAGAATCCAGAGAGATTAAAAAACATTTTTTTCTTGCTTGTCCTCCAGAGGCAAGAAGAAAACTAGTTCCAATGAGATTTTGTTGTTGTTTGGTGTATTCGTTCGCTTTTAAGCAATATGGCAGGATCACAGAGAAATGGGAGAAACCCAGGTCATTCGATCTGGAGTTTCTGGAGAGTGGCATTTAGTAAGAAACACTTCTAGACTTCCATCTCAGAGTTTAGGTGTCACCAGGAAAGGGTTATTTATAACTCAGATTCACTTAATAATTGCTGATAACCAATTATGCTTCTTGCCCTGTGCTGAACACTTTCACAGGCGTTTTTTAAAACTCATTTACAGTGATCTTCATTTAAATGGGGACTGAAGTAGAATGAATATATATTATTGGCCTACCATTTGCCAGACACTATGTAAAACTCTTTAAATACCTTACTTGAAATCTTTATTGTAATTTTTTTAACAGATGATGTCACAAACAATGTATATCTTGATTTACAAGTACAGTGCTTTTCCTTTTGTTTGAATCTTACTTAAAATGTTTCATTAACATCAGATTTTTCCTACCTTGGCATTAAGGAGAGCATTTTTAAGTTAAGTATAAGGATGAGAATAACCCTAAAATAACCACTGTGACATTTTGTTCTATTTCCTTTTATTTCCTTCCCCCTATAGATGATTATGTGAGTGCTTACAGACACCCTCAACCCCGACCCCCCCACCCAAATAGTATTGCAATGAATAATCTTGTATATGTGTCATTTTGTACACAGACTGTAGTTCTTACAATGAATTAAAATAGCGTGATTTAATCTTCACATGTGTGCAAAATGACAATTGTGTGAGACAACTGGCTGTGGCATTTTTATAGTAGTAAAAGCAATGAAACCTCCTAAATACTCATACATGCGTGTACTTATGCACACAGATAAAAATATCTAGTTTTTGCTTATGTAATCATGCTGCATATACTACTTTAATCTTCTTCATACCTAATGAATAAATGAAAGTGTCTTGAATATATTTTTATGTTTTGAAATATTATTTGAAACACCTTATATGGTTCACAGTATTCTTTCTATAGAGTAGTCTATTCTGTATGCCTCTATATCATTTAAGCATAATATATTTAAGCATAACTTATTTAAGCAGGTCCCCTATTTTTGGTATTTAAATTGTTTAAAAGTTTAATAATGTTACAGCAAACAACCCTGAGCACACATCTTTGGTGATGTCTCATTTCCTTAGCCCAATAACTAAAGGCAGCATTTCCAAGTCAACACACTGTCAATTGTCTAGCAATGTAACTGGGAGATCGATAGATTTCCTCATATTGAACCATTCGTCTGTCTATTACTGAGAAATATCTTATTTGGTTCTGGTGTCTTATTATTTTATTACAACACTGGATTCTATTTTCTTGTGATATATGTATATATATATATATGAAATATGCATTCATAAATAAAATTTGTAATTTTTGTGCTAACCCCTCGCCAAGCTTTTGTATTAACATAATTTTGTAAAACCAAGTGAATAACATTCCATCTTTTTGTAACTTTGAAACAGTATAGCATGAAGCATCTGTTTTTTGGATGTTCGGAGGAATGCAACAGTAAAAATGTGTAGTGTCTTTTCGGGGGGTCCTTCTATTGGCGCAGGGCTAAACGCTTGGCTTGTGTTATTTCATCAACTGCACGACAACAGTTTTGGGAGGGAGACTGTGTTGTCATTGCCAGTTTAGAGATAAGGAAACTGAAGTTTGGGGAGTTTGAATATGTTGCCGAATGTTGCGTAGTTAACAGGTGAAGCTGGGATGTGAACCCAGGCAGGCTGGCGCTAGGCCCACATTCTTAACTATGTAATGTTATGTATACTGCCTTCCCATACTTGGCAACATGATCCTTGCATGGTGATTCATTCAAGCTTTCCAATTTCTACATTCAATTTGCAATATCAATGTTTGTTTAGAAAACATCCATTAGACGTTTTAAACTTCATTAGCTTAAAACTAAAACATCACTCACAAAAATCTCCATATATGAAGTTGGACCCCTTTTCTTCTTAATTTTGTGTGTCAGTGTTTTGTGGATTAGTAATTTATTCATATTATTATTCTCTTTCACAGAATTACCTCCTATACATATCAGTTCTATAATGTTTTAACTCCTCCAATCATTATTTTATGCTTTTGAATTTGCTAATTCCTGCCTCCTAATTTTCTTTGGTTTTGTTTGTAATTGTTTTCTCATTTCCTGGCTTGAATCTTTGATCCATTTATTTTCACTCTTTTCTGTTAACAATATAAGGTCTTTAACTATGAATTTCTCTCTGGCACTGTTCCATGAGCAACAATACACAGTGTTCTTATTGTTGTTATATCCTAAATGATCTGTAATTGCAGCCTTGGTTTTCTCTTTGACCCAAGAGTTATTTAGTAGAGTGTTAAAATTCAAAATGTTTGGGTTTGTTCGTTTGAACTTTTGCCATTAATTTTCTATTGTATTGTACTGTGGTCAGAGAGCAGAGCCTGTACAAGTTCTGCTTTTTGGAACTTACTGAGATTTCCTTTGTGGACTAATATACAATCAATTTTTTGTAAATGTTTTATGAGTACTTTGAGAAAAGATATATTTTCTCCTGGTAGAGTAAAAAATTGACATATACCTATTAAAGCAGATACCTATTATATCTGTGAAATCCATTATTCAGTTCCTCTGCATCCTAATTCATTCTTTGACTACTTAATCTCTCAAAAGACTGAGGGCAATGTGTTAAGGTCTTCCACTATTCTTGTGTTCCCATCACTTCCTCTTTGTATTTGTTACAGAATTAGTTTTATATATTTCACAGCTACATTATTCAGCACAAAAAGCTCATGACACTGTGTCGTCTTTGTGCATGTACCATTTATAGACATTAAATAAACCTTTCTGTCTTTTTTTTTTTTTGAGATGGAGTCTTGCTCTGTTGCCCAGGTCGGAGTGCAGTGGCGCAGTGGCACAATCTCGGCTCACTGCAACCTCTGCCTCCTGGGTTCAAATGATTCTCCTCCCTCACCCTCCCGAGTATCTGGGATTACAGGCTTCCACCACCACATCCAGCTAATTTTTTGTATTTTTAGCAGAGACATGGTTTCACCATGTTGGCCAGGCTGGTCTGAAACTCCTGACCTCAGGTGATCAACCCGCCCTAGCCTCCCAAAGTGTTGGGATTCCAGGCATGAGCCACTGTGCCTGGCCCCTTTCTGTCCTATTTAATGCCTTCTTTTTGCCTTTAAGTCCACTTGATCTGACATTTATTTTGCCATGCAAGCTTCCTTTTTGTTTGCACTTGCCTGATAAACTTTGTCTAGCCTTTTATATCTAACCTTTCTGTGTCATTTTATTTTATGCTTATCTTTTGATGACAGAGAGAGAGTATTCTATCTCATGTGGTACTTCATGGGTTATCCAATTAGCTAAAAGGGATTCCTCATTCTCATAGAATGGTCCTTCCTTCATTGGAGTATCTTCTCTTCTCTGCTGTAGTTGTGTAGTATGATCATGCCTTCTCCACGAAGCCCAGACCCCAGATGTCAGGGCTACTTGACCAAGGATGAATGCTTGACTTAACCTAAGTCAATTCAAGTCCCTACTCCAGAAATTAGACATCATTAGAAGAGAGAGTTTTGGTGTCTCTGTATGACTGTACTCATGACACATAAACTAGGCTGCTATGGGCAGTCATGTAGGTTTGGAAGAGATACAGTCTTTAGACACTGGGGCATATTGTATTTTCCAAAAATGGCTACAGTTATATTTCTAGTCCCACATGCTCTCCCAGAACCTTGTCATCCCCTCATTAGGCAGGACTTATTTTCCTGCTCCTTGTAACTGGAGGCCTGTGTGACTGTCTCAATGAATAGAATACAACAGAAGTAACCTTGCATGACTTCCAAGGCTAGGTGCAAAAAGTGTTACGACTTTCACCTGGCTCTCTTTCTTTTGGCACACTCAACCTTAGATTCCAGCTGCCAAGCTGTAAGGAAATCCAGGCCACATGAAAAGGATACATGTAAGGGCTGACAGTCCCAGCTAAAGTCTCAGTTGACAGCCAACATCCACTGCCAGCCCCGTGAGGGAACAAGACTTCAGATAGTTCTGACCCACAGCCTTCTAGCTGTCCTACCTGAAACAACTGGAATGGAGATGAGCCATCTCCACTGAACTTGGCCCAAATCGCAGATGTATAAGCAAGCTAAATGTTGTCTTTATTGTATCATTTTTATTTTGGGATATTTGTAGTCTCACATGCAACTATAATGAATAATACAGAAAGAGCCTGTGCACTCTTTGCTCAGTTTCTCCATTTTGCAAAAATATAGTACTCTATCAAAATCAGAATATTGGCATTAACACAGTTAATGTACAGAACATTTCTGTCAACACAAGGATTCCTCTTGTTGCCCTTTTATAGCTGCACTCACTTCCTTCCTGCACCCATCCCTTCCTTAATGCCTGGTAACCAATAAATCATTCATTTCTATAATTTTGCTATTTCATGAATGTTATAGAAATTGAATCACACAGTATGTTAACTTTGGGATTGGGTTTTCTTTCAGCAAGTGTAATTCTCTGGAGATTGTTCCAGGTTGTTGCATGTGTAGATGGTTCATTGCTTTTTATTGCTGAGTAGTGAATATTCCATGGTATGGATGTATCATACTTTTTTTTTTTTTTTTTTTTAAACTATCGACCTGTTGAAAGGCATATGGGCTATTTTCAGTTTGGGGATATTGTGAATAGAGGTGATGTCAACATTCATGTGCAAGTTGTCATGTCAACATACAGCTTCATATACCTGGAATAAATACCTAGGAATGCAATTACTGAGTTGTATGGTAGTTGCATATTTAATTTTTAAAAAGTCTTCCAAACTGTTTTCCATAGTGACTGTACCATTTTACATTCCCACCAAAAATGAATGAGTGATCCAGTTTCTCTATATCCTTGCCAGCATTTGGCGTTGTCACTATTTTTTTTTTTTAATTTTAGCTATATACACCTTAGGTATGTAGTGATATCTCATTATGGTTTTAATGTGCATTTCCCTTATGGCTAATGATGTTGAACATCTTTTCACGTGCTTGTTTTTCATCTATATATCTTCAGTATAAAGTCTTGTCATTACTTCTGCTCATTTTAAAATCAGATTGCATTTTCCTGTTAAGTTTTGAGTTATTTTTATATCCTAGATATTAGTCTATTATTAGATACATGGTTTGCAAATAGTTTTTCCAGTCCATACCCTGTGTTGTCATCGTTTTAGTACAGTCATTTACAGAGCAAATGTTTTAATTTTAAGTCTGATTTATCAATTTTTAAATTTTATACATTGTGCTCCTGGTATCAAGCCTAGGAACTCTCTTCTATCCCTGAATCCTGAAAAAAATTCTCATGTTTTTTTCTTAATGCTTTATAGTTTCATATTTTACATTTAAATACATGACCTATTTTGAATCAATTTTTATATGAGGTAGGAGACTTATGTTGAAATTCTTTTTTTTTTTTTTTTTTTGCTTATGAATATCCAATTGTAAATACCTGATCTATTTTGAGTGAATTTTTATATGAGGTAAGAGACTTACGTTGAAGTTTTTTTTTTTTTATTTTGCTTATAAATACCCCATTGCTCTAGAATCATTTCTTTATAAAAGATCACTTTTTTTTCACTAAATTGCTTTTGCACCTTTTTCAAAAAATCAGTTGGATATATTTGCATGGGTCTATTTCTGAGTTTTCTGTTCTGTTCCATTTATCTGTATGTCTGTCCCTCTGCCAATGCCACACAGTTTTGATTACTGTTGCTATACGATATTTCTCGAAATTGAGTAGACTTATCCTCCTACTTTATTTTTCGTTTTCAGAATTCTTTTAGCTATTCTACTTCCTTCGCCTTTTCATATCAATTTTATAATAATATTGCCTATAGCTAGAAAAAAATCTTGCAAGGATGTTGGTAGGAATTACATTGAATCTGTACATTATTTTAAAGAGAACTGGCATCTTTGTCTAGTCTTCCAATACCTAAACATGGCATGTATCTCTATTTATATTGCACCATTTTAATTCCTTTGACATTTATACTTTAAAAATTATTTTCTTAGTGGCTGTTCTAGGGATTGCATATGTGTCTCACCTCATCACAATCCTCAGCATTAACTAATTCCAGCAGAATGTAGGAACTTTGTTCCAATACTGAATCAATGAATCCTCTCCTTTGTCTTATCATTGTCATATATATTACATCTCTCTCTATATATATGTATACATATGTTACACCCAACAATGTAGTATAAAAATTATTGCTTTATATACTTTTATATCTTTTAAAAGTTAGAAGACACAAGAAAAATATGTTTACAAAGCCTCTTACATTAACCACATATTTGTAATTTCTGGTGTTTTAAATGTCTTCCTGTTTAAATTTCTTCTTTCTTGATAACGAAATTTTAAATTTATTACCAGTGGAACTGTTTCTTCTAATGAAATCTTAGGTAGAAGCCCAATTCAGAAGACAGATGGAAATCAAGCTGCTCTGGATGAGGCAGAGGTTGATTGAGTAGGAGGAGTGCTGACACTCCATCCTAGACACTATTCCTTACACAGTGATCCTTGAGGCACCTGCAAGCAACCCTCAGGTCTCTCTGAAGCCATTTTGAGAAACGCTGTCCTAGAAGCCCCTTAGGTGACTGCTTTGATGTGAGAATAAGGTGGTCTTCACATAGAATCATGTTGGCCCCCATCTGAAGGAGGCAGAGGAAGGCACTGAGCTTACACTTAGGCAAGAACTGCAAAAGGTTCCACGTGGAATCTTTCTTTTTTTAGTTTCTGAAAATGTGTCGGTTTGAGGCAACAAATAACTCCCTTTATCTCAGGGTAAAAGAACTTTAGAACTTATTTCATCCTTCTGTAAGATGTTTTTAATACTGAATGACTCATCCCAGCCAATATTCTAACAATTAATATGTGTGAATTCAAATGTGTGAACTCAGATGAGCTATGTCTTAATGTCTGTTTCTTTTCAGCCTGAACTTTCCTTAGTATTTCTTATAATTCAGATTTACTAGCAAATAATTTTCTCAGTCTTTGTTTGTATGAGAATGTTTTTACTTCACCTTCCTTTTTGAAGATTAATTTTGCTGTTTGTAGAATTCTTGGTTGACAGGTTTTCTTTTTTTTCTTTTAGCACTGTGAAGAGGTCTTCCCAACTGCCTCTGGCCATTGTTGTTTTGGTTGAGAAGTCAAGCCATTTATTGTACTGCTGCTCCTCTATATGTGATGAGAAGGTAAGGGTATCTCCCAGTGCCCCAAATCCGCCGAGTCTCTTTTGACCACAGTAGCAGTTGCCAGTACTCACAGCCTGCCTGACCCAGGTAGAACCTCTGTGCTGACTGATCAGCGGGGAGGGTGGAGCAAGCTCTGGACAAGAATGTCTAGAGCTAATAAACCCCTCACTGTTCTTACCTGAAGTTCAGCAGTTGTTCAACCATAAATGCTTCTCAGATTATTGTATACCTTTGGTCGATTTCCAGAGCACTGAAATGGCTGCTTTCATAAATTTTCTCTAGCTTCATAATTGCTTTATGGGGAAAGGATTTGCCAACCTTCTTACTGGGGCATGACCAGCTTCACTGGGGTTCTGGGCATAGTCACCCTAGTCATCCTCTAGCTTCCTAGTACCCTGGAGACCTCAGTGTTCAGGCAAAGAGATGCTAGAGGGAAGTGGAGACGAAGGGGAAGCTCTGGTTGTATCCTCAGTCCCTGGGTAGCTTACAGGCATCTTAAGATTTTTTGGTATTAGTAAAATTCCAAATACATTTTAGGTTGAACATTTTGTATCCTGGGAGAACGATATCTGTGTCCAGATTTCAGACTCATTCATACATATTAATAGTTAGAATACTGACTGGGATGAGTCATTTGGTATTGAAGATATCTCATAGAAGGGGGAAATAGGTTCTAAAGTTCTTTTGCCTCAAAATAAAGGGAGTTATTTGTTGTACCAGACTGACACATTTTCAGAAATGAAAAAAGATTCCACATGGGACTCTTTGCAGTTCTTGCTCTAACTATAAGCTCAGTGGCTTCCTCTACCTCCTTCAGGTAGGGACCAAAATGATTCCATATGAACATCACCTTGTACTTACATCAGACCAGTCACCGAAGGGTGCCTCTAGAACACTGTGTCCCAACCTGGTTTCAGAGGCAACTGAGGGTTGCTTGGATATGGCTCAAAAGCCACTGTTTAAAGGATAGTGTCTAAGGAATGGAGTGTCAGGATTCCTTCTGCTCACCTGACCTCCGCCTCACCCAGAGCAGCTTGATTTCCATCTGTCTCCTGTACTGGGCCTCTACCTAAGACTTCATTAGAAGAAACATTTCCGCTGGTAATAAACTTAAAATCTCTTGATCAAGTTCAGCTACTGCATTTTATAGGTGAGAAAAGAGGTTCAGAGAAGTGAAGTAATCTGTCCAAGATCAGAGAGTTGGTGGCAGAGACAGGATTTTCCCAAGCTTGTACTTTATTCATTGTGCATCATTGTCTGAAAGCTCCCATGCTATTTACAAAGTCTCTGTGCTCTGCAGAAGACACTCCAAGAAGGTTTGTGTTTTCTGGTGGCTGTGCATCTCATTGCTTGTAGCCCTTGGGTGTTGGTATGTATCTGGGTTCCATGAAATACTTTCTCTGAACTCTGTAAGAACGGGTGTGGTTCTGAGTTTAGTAAGTTTTGAATCCTGCATACTATATCCTTCCTCTTGGACATTTACCATGCATGTTAAAGGCGCTGAGAAGTCTGCCTATAAATAACTCATTAGTTATTCAACCATGGAGCATTTTTTTTCACTTAACACGGTCAAAGTGTAGACAGGAGACATATACACCCATTTGGGTATTCTGGGGGGACTTTAACAAAAGGACTACATTCAAAGGTGTGAGCAGGATGTATGGAACCCCCAAGAGACACTGCAGTGCCCCTGGACTAGTAGAAGTGAGAGCTTTAGCCAAACCGGGCCTGCGTGATGAAGGAAAGGAGTGGCTTCTGGAACCCAAAGGCAGGGAGAACTGTGTACGCAGGGCCCTCTGATCTTTAGTTGAGAGACATAGCCAGACCCCCATGAATGTACAGGAAGGTAGCCTGGGAATGAAGTGTCCCAGCTTCACTCTCCTCCATCTCTCTGCTCTCTTTTGGGGATTTCCCATTTATCAAACCCAACCAGCAGCCAGAGAATGAGAAACCTAGCAAAGTAATACACAGAGGTCAGCATCCAGGAGCACTGAGAAGGGTGAAGAGTCGATACAGAGGGTCAAATGGAAATTTCTGGCAAAGATTCATTAACCAGCTTTGACAAATGCTATGCTAGTGTACTCCAAAGATGTCCTGTGGGGGTTTGGGCAGATGGTTTTCTAGGTAATGGGTGGAAGATAGGTGTTGATGTGGAAGGGAGGACAGCAGAATTCATGATGTACACCGAATGGGAAGGCTAAAAATTCTCTGATTTTGTCAAGGGCTCTTCTCTGCGGGGAAGTGCGTGCAGTCTGTTAAGTTTGGCATCCTGTCTTTCTCTGGACTTATCAACTGATCATATCTCCTCTCCCTCAATTACCAGTCCCTCCTCCTTCTCTCTGGGCTTTGGCACAGTGCCCAGTCAGGGATATCAGCCTTCCTGATGGATTGGGCTGGATAACAACAATTAGTGCTCAGGACTCATTGATCGATATGCTGACAAGACCACAAAGTGACAAAACAATCTCCATTTGAGCTCCAAGGCTGTTTTCAGGAAGCAGAGAAGCAAGGTGGGGCCCCTCTGCCCACTGAGATCATGTGGACTACCAGCAGCAGTTAGCAGGTCTCCTAGAACCAGAACATCCCCCTTTGCCCCAGCAGCCAAGGCTGAAGAAGCTGACAGTGAGTTCCTCACATTTGGTAGCAGGTTTACCTGCTAAGGGAGGTGAGCAGTTTACTCTGTGGTACAGATACACTGTGTGGATATATATGTGTGTGCATGTATTGATGTTTGCATGTGTTTGGTTATGTGTGTGTTTGGAGTGGGGAGTAGGTGAAACAGAAGAAGAGTGATTTGGTGTCTGGCATTCTTCATGATCATTCAGTAGCAGATATAACAAAAGCAATTTCTGTTTAGTGAGTCAAAGGAAAAGTTGGGGGTACAAATAATGCCCAAAGGCATAAACAATGGCTGGGTCAATGGGATCCTGAGAGTATAAAACAAAGAGGTGGGCCAGGTGCGGTGGCTCATGCCCATAATCCCAGCACTTTGGGCAGCCAAGGTGGGAACACCTGAGGTCAGGAGTTCAAGACCAGCCTGGCCAACATGGTGAAACCCCATCTCTACTAAAAGTAGAAAAATTAGCCAGGCATGGTGGCATGTGCCTGTAGTCCCAGCTACTCGGGAGGCTGAGACAGGAGAGTTGCTTGAACCCGGGAGGTGGAGGTTGCAGTGAGCCAAGATCATGCCACTGCACTCCAGCCTGGGTGACAGAGCAAGACTACATCTCAAAACAAGCAAACAAACAAACAAACACAACAACAACAAAATCCAAAGAGGGGATATAGATATTGGCTATAAAGTCTCATGTCTGGGGCCTGATAGCACACTCCAGAATTGCTATGATAACCTTGGAATTTCCTCTTTGCCTCTAGTCTCTGCCCCTTTGGGTCCACTCAACGCACCTGTGCTAGATTAGTCTTTCTCCAATGTTGTGCCATCCTGGCCTTGAGCCTGCAAGTATCTTAACTACCACCAGGTTAAAGTTTAGATGCTTAAGGCCAAGGAGTTTTAAACTCTAGTATACTTAAGAATTACATGAGGAACTGATTAAAAAGATTCTGGGCCTTCGTTCCACCCCATAAATTATGCTTTTGGAAGATCCGACACAGGTTCTAGGAATAAGCTTTTTAAAAGCATCTTTGGTGACTGCTGAAAACTGACCCACACTTGGGGCAATGCTGCAGGTGGGGAACTTCCTTTTCAAAGCTACCCATGGTCCAGGCCCATTTCATTTCACCCAACATGCCAGGGACTCACATGGACTGGTTTCCTCCTGCTCTCCCCACAACCCCTGTTCCTCGGTGCTTGCCTTGGGAAGAACATCTTCCACTTGGATTGTTCTTCTCCTTCTCACTTCTCCCAAACTCTTCCAATCCTTGAAGATAAAACTCAGGTAGGCAGGATGTGGCGGCTCACGCCTATAATCCCAGCACTTTGGGAGGCCGAGGCGGGTGGATCACAAGGTCAGGAGTTTGAGACTAGCCTGGCCAACATGGTGAAACCCCGCCTCTACTAAAAATACAAAAATTAGCTGCGCATGGTGGCGGGTGCCTGTAGTCCCAGCTACTTGGGAGGCTGAGGCAGGAGAATCGCTTGAACCCGAGAGGCAGAAGTTGCAGTGAGCCGAGATCATGCCGCTGCACCACTCCCGCCTGGGTGACAGAGCGAGACTCCATTTCAAAAACAACAACAACAACAAACTCAGATTCATTTCCGTAAAGCCATACTCAGGTCCTCCGATGCAAAATGGAGTTTCTTGCTCTTCTGATAATCAGAAAATTTGTCATCACCGTCATTCATTTTTGGTGCTTCATCCTATATTGCTGCTTCTCTGTCTCATTCATTCACGCTTTCAAAGTTCATTAAATACTTCTGCATGTAAGGCTCTCTTCCTCAACTATTTATACACTGAATGTTTCTGGAGGTTGAGTTCAACGACAGTGCGTTTGTGTTTACCTTAGCACAATACCTCCTAGGCTCCTTGGAGGTACTTGTGCAGTTTTTTTGACTGGTGAATAAATGAGTAAATGAATCAACTCTTGAGGCAGCAGAAAATGAACAAGAGGCCATGGTGATAATACTGGATTGCTTATCTGAGCTTCTTTCTTCTTCTTCTCTTCTTCCTAAGGCCTCGAGTGGCAGATGTTCTGGGCCTGTAGCCAGGTTTATGGGTCATAGCATTTCACATGTATCTGAGTATGAGCGTGTTGGGGGAAAGAAGGCACCCCTGCTTCCCTATCTCAAATCCAACCCACACTTGGCACTTCTGCTTGAAGATTAGTTGTCATTCTAATTCATCCCAACACAGCCCTTTAGATCTTGGCGGCATGAAAAAGTCAACACAGAGAGGCAGGCCTTTGACTCTTGGTGTCAGAAGGTGGGATCCCTGCTCCCACCCCACCGAGTAAGACAGGTTGGTTGCTTATGACATTGTGAGGTCATTGATTCCTGTGCTTCTGTCCACTCTCTTCCTTTCCCTATTTCTCAGTCTTGTCCCTTTACCCCAGAAGCCCTGAATCGGGGTCCCCTTGCAGCTGAGCAGTGAGTGCTTTTTCTTGAGAGCCCAGGTCTGTCTGAACTCCTCCCCAGTGGGCCTGCCCTGCTTCCCCACTTCTGGCAAGGATGTTCATTTTCAATTCTGCTTGGAAAAAAAATGGCATCACATGGGTTGTCATGCCAACACAGGGAAGCAATGTGTCTTCTGCCAGATTCACTTAAAAAGACAAACTTGAGGTCTCCCTGGGAGAGCTGCCTGCCACCTGCTATGATCTGCGTCTTCAGGACAGCTTTGGCTCATCTGAGCCTGGAGATGCTGGAGCTGTGTTTGTTCTGCTTGAAGTTATTGTAATTACTACAAAAGACACATTTACCATCCCCCCCTCAGCTCCAGGTGACTAATCCTCTTGCTGGTAATAGGGAAAACTCAGGAATATCCTGAGAGCCATTTAAATCATACCCATGGGAAGACAATCTTGAAATGCCCTGGAATTGCTTCGGAGTGGGATCAGGTGTGAGCTCCAGATGTGGGATGAGGTGCATCTGAGCAAGGGTGGGCTGGGCTTGGCTGCTGACACGGTGCCAAACGGGCCTGCAGGTGGGCTCCCTACGGAGGCATAAGGCCTATGATATTCCCTCTGAAGTGGGATAGCTGTGAGATTCTTTCGCAAATTTCAGATTCCTTTGACCTCCACCCATGGGCAGGCACCCCATCTTACAATCTGTCAAGCTCCAATCTAGACACCCAGCATAGCTACTTAACATCACAAAACTCACCTCAAGTTGAAACATTGGAATGATGGAATGGTTGCTATTTTAAGAATGTGCAGTCCTTTGGGAAACCCCCAAATATCCCAAATACAAAGTAGATCACCACACCACCTGCATCTACCCAGTAATGCTATGAGTGTACCTGACATATTATCATAGCTCCCCCTGCACACACACATATATGTGTGTATATATATGTTTGTATGTATATAGGTAGACACACACACACACACACACATGCACACATTGTTTTCCCATCAGCCACTGTTTGTTTTGTTGGACATTGTTTGAAGTAATTTAGAAGTATCATGTCATTGAACCTCACAACAAAACTCCGTGAGCTCATTTATATTTTAAAGATGACATTGAGTTGCCCAAGGAGGTCACACAAAAAATAAGCAGCTGAACGTGAATTCAAATTCACATCTAATGACTCCAAACACAGAGCTCTTGATCTCTGCACTATAATGTCGCTTTGCCAGAATGTGCAAATACAGACTCATCTGTTGAGCTGGACAGTGGAATTTCTAGTGGGATTTAGGTTTGCACACTGGTAATAAATGGCTGATTCTTGGACAAACCTTCACACTGCTTCTAATCTAGAAACCTGTTCTTACACTCACCCTAAAATCCCCTAAGGAGTCTGCCTCTGACTCAGCCTGGAGCAATGTAGCTATTCTTTGTCCTTGTGTCTCCCTGTTGACAGCATTCTCGTAGCTTCACGTTGTAGCCCTTCTTCTCCTTCACCTAAAGGCCATCATCCTGTTGGAACATGCAGCCTGGCAGAAACCAGCCACACTGCTGGGGAAGGTGGTTAGACACACAAGACCAGGAGCTGGGCAGTGAGTGCTCTTTTTCTGGGGCCCACCATGCATAGCACTGCTTCCAGGCGATGACTCCTGGCCTTCTGGACATGGATGAACATGCCAGGGGTCCTCTGCCATCTTATACGTGCTTTCCTGCACCATAGCCTTCTTTTATTTTTATTTTATTTTATTATTATTTTTTTTTTGAGACGAAGTCTTGCTCTGTTGCCAGGCTGGAGTGCAGTGGTGCAATCTTGGCTCACCACAACCTCTGCCTCCTGGGTTCAAGCGATTCTCCTGCTTCAGCCTCCTGAGTAGCTGGGGTTACAGGCACCCGCCACCACGCCCAGCTAATTTTTGTATTTTTAGTAGAGATGGGGTTTTACCACATTGGCCAGGATGGTCTCAATCTCTTGACCTCATGATCTGCCCTCCTTGACCTCCCGAAGTGCTGGGATTACAGCATAAGCCACTGCCCCCAGCCTGTAGCCTTCCTAGAATAGTTTCGGCACACACCCCCTTATTGATCTTTCCACTGAGTTCCTTTTATATGCTGTCATCACTTTTATGAATCTTGTTTCTGTCTCCCTGGAATGTCTTTTCCCACATTACCACTTATTTAAATTTTATTCATCCTTCAAGGCCCTTGAAAACAAGCACCTCATCCATGGCAGCTTTCTCCAATTCCTTCAGCTGCAGGTAATCTTTCTTTACTGTGAACTCTCCTCTGCTCTGTCATTTCTTGGGGGTGCTTACCACTTTCTACATTGTGTTATAATTACATATGTACATGCCTTGTGTCTCCTAACACACTAATTTCTTGATGATGGCAGGTGATGAAAAATTCATCTTTCTGCTTCTGAAGGAGTCTAACATAGCGCTTCCACTCAACATGCATCCATTGAGTGGACAAATATGGCCATTATGCTGGGCACTTGTGGAGATGTGAAGGCAGAGCTGACACAGTGCAACTCGCTCATAGCAGGTGCTCAATAAATATTTTAAAATGTTAGAATAGACCAGGCGCAGTGACTCATGCCTGTAATTCCAGCACTTTGGGAGGCCAAAGTGGGTGGATCACTTGAGGCCAGAATTTCAAGACCAGCCTGGTCAACATGGTAAAACCCTGTCTTTACTAAAAATACTAAAAAAAAAAAAAAAATAGCCAGGCTTGGTGGCAGGCACCTGTAATCTCAGCCATTTGGGAGGCTGAATTAGGAGGAGAAATGCTTGCACCCGAGAGGAGGATGTTGTAGTGAGCTGAGATAGCACCACTGCACTCCAGCCTGGCCAACAAGAGTGAAACTCCATCTCAAAAAAAGAGAAAATGATAGAATAAATACTTGTCTGTGTAATTGCAGAGAGTACCTAAAATATTTTGAAGATTTTAATAGGGTAAGAATAATGAAAGGGAAGCTTCATAAAGAAAGTAAATCTTGAATGCAGCGATAAAGGAGACTTGATTTTGGACCGTGAGGAGAGAGGCCAGGGGAGGTGACTTCTTTCACCGAAAGGAAGGCCAAGAATAAAACGTGAGAGAGAGAATGGGGCCTGAGTCAGAGAGTTGGTAGGAGTGCAGATGAGAGACGGCAGAATGAGGCTAGATTATGGCACTTTAATGCCAAATTGACTTTGACTTTATCCTGAAAGGCTGTTGACGGCAAGGCAAGGGTCTTATTGTGAACCCTGCTGTTCACACTCATGCAGTCTGCCAGGTCCCTAAGAAGTTCTCTCGGAGTGGAAAGGGAGGAACGTGGATGTAGTGTCCTGCACCAACATACCTATTTCCAGGTAACCATATGCCCAGCAGAGACGATGTGGAGCTCCCTTTGCTAATCCTCAGGGAAGCCACTGGAGATCACTGTGTGCTGAGAGGTGGGATATGTTTCATTCCAGCCTGCAGGGGCTGGAATGAAATGGAAGGAAAAAAAAAAAAAAAAAAGCCCTGATAGAATGGGGAAGGTCATGGGCTCCCACTTTGAGAGGCCTTGGGCCTTAGACTGCATTGAATTCAGAACTCTAATTCTAAGACTATAGCAAAATTCCTGTCTGTAGCTAACTTGCTCTGAGAATTGTGTATGCTTAAACTGAAATGCTCACTGGAGGGGAGGATGTGGGATAATAGGACAATGTTCCAAAAAAGGAATCTCAGGGAAAGGCATTTACACACACACACACACACACACACACACACATCCCTTATTTTGCTTTCTTCCCTTTTGGTTGGGCACTCAGAGAGAGACAAGGAAGGGAAAGAAAGAAGGATCTATGCTCCCTGGGCACCAGGCACCATCATCTCAGAGCTCACACATGCTCTTTCTGATACCCAATGTTACACTTTGCTGCCCCATCAGACATTCCTCCACGTCTCGGCTGGGAGTTGGATATGGTACATGTGGCTTGATCTACCTGCTGTCTCCTAGGGAAGACCCTGGTGGCTATTTCTTCCCTAATTCTTGCACCACTTACATCCCAGTTCAGAGCCATCGGCTGGTGCTGGTCAACTGACAACATGTGTCACTCCAAACTTCTCCTGCTTCAGTTTTCTCTCCATCCTATGAAATTTTCTCTTCTACATCATTATCTTCTATCATCTGACTTCTGACTGAATTTCTTCTCACATCTCCTAATTTCTCATATTTCCTCTGCTTGGATGTCATAAGGCATTTTACAAATTTTATTTGTATTTGACAAATAATAAATTGGATGTATTTATTTGGCACAAAGTGATGTTTTGATACATGTGTACATTGTGGAATGATTAAATCAAGCTAATTAACCTATCCATCACCTCATATACTCATCAATACTGTGTGGTGAGAATATTTAAAATCTAATCTTTAAGCAATTTTGAAATATATAATGCATGGCTATTAATTACAATCACCATACTGTGCCATGGATCACTAAAGCTTATTCCTCCCGTCTAAGGCATTGCTTCTGAATCCATGCATGGAGCCACTGATTAGTGTCAATGTTACCAGTGTGAAGGACTCAATAAACGTTAGGGGCTGACTAGATTCTTTACATATATTGCTCTATTTAATTTTTACAGCAACTCTAAGAGTTAGAAACTAGTAGTAGCCTCATTTTATAGATGAGAAAACTAAGGCACGGTGCAGTGGCCTGACCAGGTCACACAGCTGTGGGTACTGGCTATGCGTAATGATGAACCAGACAGACCAACAGAAGAGCTGCCATCCTAACCCTCACTGACCATATCTGAGCTGTTTCTTTGTTTATCAATACTAATTCCAAGACTGTGGCAAAACCCCCATCTGTAGCTAACCTGCTCTGAGAATCATATGTGATTAAACAGAAATGCTCATCAGCTTGGGAGGACATGGCATCATAGAAAAATGTCCCAAAAAAGGAATTTGGGGGAAAGGCATTTACACACACACATACACACACACACACACACACAGAGCAGTAACCTGTCCAGCTCACAGAGCTGTGGGTAATGGCACCAGCTGATGACCCAGACAGACTGACTGCAGAGCCAACATCTTAACCCTCACTAACCATATCTGAGCTGTGTCTTTGTTTATCAATACTGCACAGTTGACCTTGTCATGGTGGCATTCTACTCAAATCAGTTTCAAAGACAACTGAAAAAACTTTATTGGTCCACTGGGAATCCTGTCCCTATGAATACTGCAGTAACATACCAAACATCAGCTGATAATCGCCAATGGGGAAGAAAGAACAATTAAGAAGTTCACCATTTGCCATGCAGTTCCATCCATGGTGAAGAAAGTTAGCTTGTTAGCTTGAGAAACGTCGGCCATCATTACAGAGGTCAGCTGCTCTGAAACATATGCTCGCTTTGTTTGTGAAAAATTTACACACCGTGTCTTCTTTTCCTCCTGAGTATGGAAAGCCTTCCACAAAGAAGAACATCTTAAATAAATGACTAACCTTGACAACAGACATGTCAGGGATGCTGCTAGAACTTTATAACATGGTGTTCTGAGACATTCCTTCAACTGTGATCAAGCGGGGGACGTCTGAAGGAAGCATACCATTTCTCTGCTCATTTGCTGGGCTTCTGGGAGCAGCTGAGTATCTCTGTGTCTTCTCTAAAAGCAACTCCAGCTATGGCTGGTTTTAATGTCTTAAAAACTCTAAAGTTAACATGTATAATTGTTGAAAAACTAGAAAGTAAAACCGAACAAAAAAAGAAGTATATGTGTATTTTTTTCCACACATAAAAGCAACAATGCTGAACAAATTGAGATGTGCTTTTTCAATGACAAAATACTGTCACTGTTTTCCTAAGTCAATAATGCACATTTCCATGATGACTGTCAATGGTAGCTTAGCATTCAGCTACATCAGTACGTCGTAACGTGTGTGTGTGTGTGGTTTTTTTTTTAACCAATCCTTATTGTTAGATATTCAGGTTGTTTCCATTTCAATGGTGTTATCAGTAAGGCTCATAACAGGCAGACCTGAGTGTATGTCCTTAATTGTTTTCCCTAAGGAAGATTGCTAGAATCAGAATGTAGAGGGGTTCTAATTTCAAGGTGTCAGAAATGTGCAGAATTAGATATTCTGATTCTGAGTGACAGTACCGTGCCCATTTCCCCTCACCCTGAGCAGCACCAGGTGTTTTTTTCATTTTGGGGGGGGTCACTGCCAACTAGAAACGTATGCACAAGTATATTTTGTGTTTCATCAGTAACTAGTGAAATTAATTATTTTTTCATTTCCCCTATGTTTGATAGGGGAAATAGGTTTGATATACTTTTGAGTATGTTTGATAATTTCTTTTGTCTATTTTTCCCCTGTTAGGGTAATTATCCTTAATTTTTCTTAGAGACTCCTATATATAAAGGATATTGATTTCCCATCTGTCACACATCATAACATTTTTTCCTCAAATCATGTGTCTTATCATTTAATTTTTTGACTCATAAATCTCTTACATTCAAATGCAGTCAGCTTTATCAGTATTTTCCTCTATGGTTTATCTCTTTGGTAATTTATTAATTTATAATTCACAAAGCAATTTTTGAGCAGGGACTTTGGGCCTAGTGTAGGGATATGCTCAAAGAGATTATTCCCATTCCCAGGTGGGACACATATTGTTTTTCTTATTTGTGTATGGTTTCACTTTTGGCATCTTAGTATATGTGGAATTTGTTTTGATTTACATCATGAGGTAAGAGTTTATTATAAAATAATACATATTGGTTCTAATGCAGCCTTTCCTCAGTTTTATGTCAGTACACCTTAATCCTATACAAAATATTGAGCCATTGAGGAAGACAGCACAGTTTGCTGGCTGAGCATCTAGACTGCTTAGATAATAGCTAGTAAGAGAGGGTTGCCCAAAGATAGGCCTATAGAGTGAACTACGAACTTACATCCAGAAACTATTCCATAGTTTTAAGACTCTTTTCTTTTTTTCCTTCCCTCCCTCCCTCCCTTCCCTCCCTCTCTCTTTCTTTCTTTTCTTTTTTTTGTGATGGAGTCTCACACTGTCACCCAGGCTAGAGTGCAATGGCGTGATCTTGGCTCACTGCAAACTCTGCCTCCTGGGTTCACGCGATTCTCCTGCCTCAGCCTCCTGAGTAGCTGGGACTACAGGCACCCACCACCACGCCCGGCTAATTTTTCGTATATTTAGTCGAGACAGGATTTCACTATGTTGGCCAGATTGGTCTTGAACTCCTGACCTTGTGATCTGCCTGCCTCGGCCTCTCAAAGTGCTGGGATTACAGATGTGAGCCACCGTGCCCGGCCATTTAAGACTATTTTCATAGTAGAGTAGCAGCTATGGGAATCAAGATTTTGACTGGAAAACTGTCTCAAAATAAGCAACAGTTGACTATAAAAGGAGAATCGAGCTGGATCTGGTGACGTCTGTATCATGGAGGCTTCTGTTACCGGAGTCTGTTGCCCAAAAGCTTCTCCTTGGGTCTTGGACACCATCTGGGGTGCTTCTGAATGCCTGTGTTGCTGTCCCCTGGGTTGCCAAAATGTGCACATAAATATCAGCCAGTTCTTTGTTATTAAGTGAATATTTCCACCCAGCATCTGTGTCTCAGTGCTTTCTCTGTGGACCATAATTCATTACACATACAATTCCATGCTGCCTATTCTATCTTTTTTGGCACCACTGTTTTAATCATTACAATTGGTATACTACCTTTCAATATATAACTAACTATCTAGCAGTGCAACTGTCCATCTGTATTTTTATACATGAGTGCATGTACATTTTAGTCTCAAGCATTTCTTCCTCCAGATGTTTTTTACTATTATTTTGTCAAAAAGCAAATTCAAATTTCTGTTTGGAATTACATTTGCTGATGAATTTGGGGATAATTAAAATTTTCCCATTTCAGGGACACACAGTATATATCCCTCATTTAATTTAATCTTTTATTATGCACCTTAGAAAATATTAGCTGTCTTCTTTATATTGATCCTGCACATTTTTAATATTAAATTTTATTTGTAATTAATTCATATTTTTTCTTTTACAATGGATATGAGTGCTTAGTTTGGTAAATACTATTGAGTAGCCAAAAACAAATGAAGGAGGTTATAAAGTACCCCAAACTCCCCAAATTTGGAAGGAACTCTCTAGGATTTTATAACATTTAAAGTTTATTGTAAAGTTCTTTGCCTTAAAAACACAACTAATATACTGATGGGTACATAATTACCAGTATACCTTGTGGAAAGAGACCAGTTGATAGATAATGGCAACTGGATCAGACAGGGTGGTCTGATTCAGGTATATTAGGGAGATTTGTGTAAGTGAATAAAAACTAGGGACTACCTATCAAAAACAATAACTTCAGATTTTTAGAAGGTGTTCTACATCAAGAGTTGACAATTTTGTGTGTGTGTGTGTGTGTGTGTGTGTGTGTGTGTGTAAAGAGGCAGTGAGTAAATATTTTAGGATTTGTAGGCCATACAGTCTCTCTTGTAACTACTTAATTCTCCCATTCTAGAATCGTAGACAGTACATACATGAGTGAAGTGAAACTGTATTCCAATAAAACTTTATTTACAAAAACAGATAGCAGGCCAGATTTGACCCACTCTCATAGTGCCAACCCTTAAACTATGTCATTCTTTGTGGCAGTAATTACCCAGACAAACCAGTTTTTTCATGAGGTTATTTCTAATTTAATAATCTAATAAATAATACTAACTGATTAGAAAAAAAATGATTATCCTTCTCATCCTTATATGGCTGGAAAGGCATACATATCATCCAGCAGTCGACTCAGTAAGAAGGCAACATTTTAACCAACTCTTATGGTAATACTAGACGGCGGTTTCTATATTTCAATCCAAACAAAGCATCTATGTGGAATGATTATAGCTTCACCTTTAACTGATTCCTGTCCATGAACCAAAGATCAAGGAAACTCCCATCATATTTATGTGTGATCTGCTACATTATTTAATGATTCTCCTCACAGGGCAGGAATACATGTTACAGAGGGCTTTATGGAATAGCCAAGACTCATCCATCATTCTTCATAGGAATGGTGAGGAACACTCCCCTGGGGAACCCAAACCCATGGTTAATCAAGGCAGAAGCTGGCCTATTCTTTGGGTAAAATGTCCAGGAAAGAAACAGGTCTGTATTCTTGGGTGGTAAAGGGTTGCCCTTTTGGAAGATGGGATTCACTTTCCACTTGGTCCAGGTAGGCAGGATCTCACCTGGAGTGCTTATAAAAGTCAAGAAGCTATCAAGGCCATGGATAGCCTAAATACCCTGATTTGATCATTATACAATATATGCATGCATCAAGATATCACATGTACCCCAGAAATATGTGCAAATATTGTATATGTATGAATACAAAATAATTCAAAACAAAAAGCTAGTGAGGATCAGAGCCACCATGCAGATGGTTCTTAAGCAACCCTAGAAGCACAATGCTTCAGCAAAATGCTTAAATGCTCCATTCTGGGTTGTTCTGGAAACTCAGCTGTGTAACGCAAAACTATCGTTGAGTTCTGAGTAGAAAAGACCCCGAGATGAACCACCGGGGCAGTTACCAGGAGTTAGAGAGACAAGTCATACCTCCTGGTATCGTTCAGAGTGTGGGCATGTGGCTGCCTGTGCTCTACAAAGCTGTGCAGGGTAAAATGATTTTGTCTCTGCTACATAGAGTACAAGTGCAATGCTCTGGTGACCACCTGTACACATGTGGAGCAGGCAGAAAATAGTAGTGTGTCTGTGGGGACAGTCTGCTGTCGAACTAGGCAAGGACTCTTGCCAGACTTCTTAGTTTTCACAAGCAAATGAGACCTTCTTTCAGAGTCACTGTCTATTACAAAACAGAGGATCTGTACTACCCAGGAGTGCAGTCTCCAGCTCCCTCCCATGCAGTGTTTACCAACAGTTTAGCTGAAAGAAATGATATCCAGAGAGAACTTTAGAAAAGGAATATAAGCCATTTACTCATCCTGATACTTGAAACCATATTTGGGCCACACCAAATCAGCAGAGAGCAGGGGATCCCCTTGGTAGGGTCATGCCACTACAATGTGTGCTTTTACTGACCTTCACTTTGGAGGGATACCCTTAGTTTATTGAAGACAGGTGGGTTTTTATTTTTTGTTTTTTTCTTTTTAAGATAGGGTCTCGCTCTGTTGCCCAGACTGGAGTGCAGTGGCATGATCTCGGCTTACTGAAGCCTCAATCTCCTGGTCTCAAGCCATCCTCTCACCTTGGCCTCCCAAGTAACTGGGACTACAGGTGTGCACCACCATGCCCAGCCAATATTTTTTAATTAATTTTTTGTAGAGATGGGTTTTTGCCATGTTGCCCAGGCTAGCCTCAAACCCTTGAGCCCTCCTCGACCTCCCAAAGTGCTGAGATTACAGGTGTGAGTCACCGGACCCAGCCACAAAGACTGGTATATAAAACAACCATTAAAACTTATCATCTTGTGATAATCTTGTTTATTATAACACAATTTTTTTTTTTTGAGATGGAGTCTTGCTCTGTTGCCAGGCTGGAGGGCAGTGGCGCGATCTCGGCTCACTGAAACCTCCACCTCCTGGGTTCAAGCGATTCTCCTGCCTCAGCCTCTGGAGTAGCTGGTACTACAGGCGTGTGCCACCACGCCCAGCTAATTGTTGTATTTTTAGTAGAGACGGGGTTTCACCATGTAGGCCAGATGGTCTCAATCTCTTGACCTCGTCATCTGCCCACCTCGGCCTCCCAGTGTGCTGGGATTACAGGTGTGAGCCACTGTGCCTGGCCTCACAATATCCTCTTTAAGAGACTACTGGGAGAATGCCTCATCTTCATACCAATACATGTACATCTCCCCTACGACTGGCTATATTCTTCTTGTGGGCATGATGAATCGTATAACTGAGAAGATTCCATTTCTCTGGCTGGCTGTTGGAATGGCCAGATCAAATATGCAGGTGAGTAGATGCCTGCGCCACATAATTCAGCTTAATTCTATCCCCTCCAGATGTTTCACTTACTCCACCTTTTAAATCCTCTTTTGCCTTTGAAAGGCTCTTTGAATTCCTTTCTGAAACAAGGTAAAAGATATATAAACAAAAACAAAAATCAGACTTGTAACCACAAAACCCTGCTGGCCTTTCATTTGTTAGACATGAAAGGATCATCTACCCCCACCATCTGGGTTTCAAATGTGTGGGAGTTACTTTTCTAAAAAATACAGCGAGATTATCTCTAACTGTTTGATGTTTAAAATAGGACAGTTTTATTTATTTTCAAGTGTCAGATTATAGAAGTGACTGATGCTGCAAAACATTCAGAAATTATAGAAGAATAGACTGGGCACCGTGGCTCGTGCCTGTAATCCTAGCACTTTGGGAGCCCGAGGCAGGTGGATCGCCTGAGGTCAGGAGTTCGAGACCAGCCTGGCCAACATGGCGAAACCCCGTCTTGACTAAAAATACAAAAGAATTAGCCAAGCATGGGGGCGGGTGCCTGCAATCCAGCTACTCGGGAGGCTGAGGCAGGAAAATTGCTTGAACCTGGGAGGCAGAGGTTGCAGTAAGCTGAGATCACACCACTTCACTCCAGCCTGGGCAAAAGAGTGAAACTCCATCTCAAAAAAAAAAAAAAAAAAGAAAGTAAGAAAATAAATAAAATGAAAATTATCTGTAAGCCCACTGCCTGGATAAATATCTTGGTTTTTAAAAACATGCTGCTAATTTTTTATGAGTTCAATGTACCTCTTCTGGGATACTTTCATAATTATGGACCATATTAACCTATAGAAGAAAAATAAAAGCAACTTGTCTTTCTAGAATACCTGTTTCCTGCCGCCCTTTGAAACAAGTTGCTGTCTTATGATTTTCAGTGTTATCTTTTCATAACTGAAGAGGTGGGGTGCAGTCCCTTTCTCAGTAGTTTTGGGGTCCTATTACCAGATGGCAGAAGTGTGACCTTATCCTCTAATTCAAGCTGAAAGGTATGTATCTTATTTTCTTTATTTTCTTTCCTTTTCTTCTTTTCTTTCCTTTTTCTTTTTCTTTTAATTTTTTGTTTTGTTTTGTTTTTCAGATGGAGTTTCACTCTTGTTGCCTAGGCTGGAGTGCAATGGCATGATCTCGGCTCACTGCAACGTCTGCCTCCCGGGTTCAAGCGATTCTCCTGCCTCAGCTTCCTGAATAACTGGGATTACAGGCATGCGCCACCATGCCTGGCTAATTTTTGTATTTTTAGTAGAGATGGAGTTTCTCCATGTTGTTCAGGCTGGTCTCGAACTCCTGACCTCAGGCGCTCTGCCCGCCTCCACCTCCCAAAGTGCTGGGATTACAGGCGTGAGCCACTGTGCCTAGCCGTATTATTTTTAAAGAGTTCAAGATTGTAGCTCTTTACTCCCCAGTAAGTAGCTGTATGAAGAATCAAGGAGATAAACATGGATACATTTTAAATATATATCGAAGCATGCCATTTTCACAGCCAGGCGCCCACACAGGCAGAGCCCTACACTATCCTCGTTAGTCAGAATCAGCCCAACTCTTCGGTGGCCAAAACCCCCTGACATCCCAAGCTACTACTTTGACTTCTGGCTCCAGCTTTGTGCAAATGCTCTTTTCTCCTCTCTCAGGCATATCTATCTCCCTGGCTCAGAAGAGAGACATCTGCCTGCCTCTGCAGTGATATTTCAGCATTTTCATTCAGCTACACTTTTTGGTGTTTTGTCAGATTCCTTTTGCAGACTCTAATCCTCCCACCGACAAGGAGAGGAATAAATTGCTAGAAATGACAACAGTGAAACTACAGCAGCAAATCCAGTAGGAGCCAACGGGGTGGTTTTCTGCCTTTTATTTCTTTCGAGCAGGAGATCTCTCCAACTTCTCTGCTCAGCCCTAGAATGTGCCTTTACACATAGTCCTTGCTTGTTAATCAAGAGGCTTAGTTGGTGGTTCCTAAAAACTTACCATGGGATTTTTTTAGAGGCTCAAAGAGAGCTCAGCATCAGTATCCTGGATGAAACAAGACTAACATCTGCTAAGAAACCAGGCATAAACATTGGCAAAAGAAGAAAAATCTTCAAAAACGTCTGCTTAAGCAATTGTACAAGCTGTTTTGGAAAAGCGGCTCTGGAGATAGTGACTCTAGAGGAAGCCTCAAGGCATGTCTGGAAACTTGGGAAGGCAAAGAAACTTCTGGAAGCCTACGTGCCACTCTAAGATATTTCTTGTTGAAAATGCTTCCGTGTGATAAGGAACAAATAATATGAAATATACTGTCTACTGAAGTAGATTCTGATCATGGGTTTGGGTTTCTTAAAACAATGTTGGACAAACACAGTGGCTCACATGGACGTGAGAGGATCGCTTGAGGCCAGGACTTCAAGGCCAGCCTGGGCAACATAGAGAACCTTTAACTGATATTTACTTTACTTTCCAGTAAATAGCTACATGGATAATAAAGGAGATAAACATAGGCACATTTTAAATAAATATCAAAGCCACCATTTTCACAGCAGGCATCCCCAACACACACCCTTAAAACTATCCTAATTAGTCAGAAACAGCCTGTCTCTTTGGTGTCCAAATCCCCCTGATATCCCAAACTACAACTTCTCTATACAAAATTTAGAAACCGAATACCCCGGCATTCTGATGCATGTCTGTAGTCCCAGCTACTCGGGAGGCTGAGGCTGAAGGATCACTGACGCCCAGGAGGTTGAGGCTGTAGTGAGCCAAGGCCATGCAACTGCACTCCAGCCTGGGCGACAAAGCGACCCAGTCACTAAATAATAATAATAATAATAATTTTAGAAATAGAAAAACATTTAATGTAAAAACTGCATATGTCTCTAAGTAGAATTTTCCCCATTGACTACTCCTGTTTCTTCAAAGAGAGAAAAGATAAACTGAGAGATAAGAGATATAGTCTAGCTAGTTTATGTTGTTTTTAAGAGACAGGGTCTTGCTCTGTCACCCAAGCTGGAATGCAGTGGCGTGATCCTGCAGCTTTGAACTCCTGGGTTCAAGAAATCCTCTCATCTCAGCCTCCTGGGTAGCTGGGACTACAGGTGCGTGCCATTCTGCCTGGCTAATTTTTGTTTTTTGTAGAGATAGGGTCTCACTATGTTGCCCAGGCTGGTCTCGAACTCCTGGTCTCAAGCAATCCTCCCAACTTGGCTTCCCAAAGTGCTGAGATTACAGGAGTGAACCACTGCGCCTGCCTTCAGTTTCTTCATCACTTCTATTTGATAGGTGGCCATCACAAGGAAGTTTCTAAAATGTTATATAGCCAGCAACCCTGAGATGAGCTGAAAGTATTTTTGAAGTCAGGTTGACCTGAAGCCTCAAGTCTTAAGAGGATTTTGACCAAACTTAGAATAAGGATAAATTGATATTGAGAATTTATGAAAAAGATACCAAATACATACTAAATTTTACTACAATCTTGCTTTAAGTGCAAAATATATATTTAATTATTGCCTTCAAAAACGTGCTTTAAAGAACAGTATAATCCACTGGTTAATAGTGTTTGAGATCAGTTATCTTAATAAAGAAATTTTTGTTAGCAAATAAAAATGAGGGAACATTCCGAGTTATAAATTTCTAGAACATGACCAGAAAAGTCTATCTGAATTTGAACCCAAGCTTTAAATCCAAAGCACCATGTTCCATGATGACAATGTTCCCCATTCTGTCAAGCAAGTATTTAGTGAGTGTCCATTGTCCCAGGTGAAAACTCTCTCAGGGGTTTCTACAAATACAGTGGGGAACCAAACAGACAGAATTCTTGTACTCATGGCGTTAAGAATGTATTGGAAGAGATAGGCAATAATAAGTTAAACACAGAAAGAACTGCTTATAGTGATAAGGCTAAAAAGACGAGAATTAGACATAAGGAAGAGATAAAAATAGGAGGTGGTGTCTATAGAGTAATCGAGGTAGGTTTCTCTGAGGAAGTGATATTTATGCAGAGGTCTGAAGGATGAGAAGGGGCCAGCCATGCAAATGGATATGGGGTTAGAGGAGCAAGAGAGGGAAATGTGTGCATGGGATGTGTCTGTGCTCATGTGCATACTGTATGTGCAAAGGCCCTGATGCAGGAAAGAGATGAGCTAAGCTAAGCATAAGCATAGTTGCAACACCGAAATGATCGGTGTGGCCAAACCATCACAACTGAGAGCAAGAAGGAGAGAGGCTTGAGATAGCATTGAAGAAGAGGAATCATTCAAGACCCCGGACCAGTAAGGAGTCTCCTCTAACAGTCAGGAAAGTTGCTGACTTAGACTAAACAGAGAATGGGTGTGCAGAAAAGTGGATGGATCTAAGACATATTTTCAAGGTAGGACTGTTAGGATTTATTAATGCATTATATATGGGGTGTAAGGAAATTAGGGTTGCTATTGAGATTCGAACAATTCATCCTTTGCTGAGATGGGCAAAAATTTGTTGGGTGCACAGCTGGTGGTGGTGAGAGGGGTGGGGAATGTAAAGTCAGAAGTTCCATTTTGAACATATTAAACGTGAGATGCTTATGGAACATCTAAGTGTTTATATCAAGTAGGCAGTAGAATTTACGAGTCTGGAGTTCAGAGAAAAAGTCGAGGCTTGAGATGTAATTTTGAGAATCGTCCACGTGGAGATTGTATTTAAAACTATGAGACTAGATGAATTACCCCAGATAAAAGAACAGTGTGTACACAGGAGAGAGAAAAGGTCTAGGAGAGAACAAAGGAACTCCTTCAACCTAAAACCTAAAGCTTGGGTTCAGTGACAGAGGAGAGCAGTTAGGAGTTAAAAATGAGAAAGCACGATGTCATGGAAACCAAGAGGGCACAGCACCTCAAGAGGACAGTTGAATGCTTCAGCTAAGTTAAATGAAGGAAAGAAAGAAGGTATTTACTGGATTTGTACACATGCATGTCAAGGTGACCTCGGTTGGAGAAGGCTTGTTGGCGTGGGGGAAGCAGAAACCAGACTGGTTATGGGCTGAGAAACAAATGGGAGTTTGGTGGGGGCCAGGTATTTACAACTGTTATTATTGTTTTTCATCGTGAAAAAATATATATAACATAAAGTTTACCACATTAACCATTTTTTATGTACAGTTTAGTGGCGTTAAGTACGTTCATTGCTGTCCTTGCCATGATCACCCTCCATCTCCAGAACTTTTTCACCTTCCCCAGCTGAAACTCTGTCCACGATAAACAACTCTTCATTCCTCCCTCCTCACTGCAGCACCTGGTAACCTCTGTTTTATTTTCTCTCTCCATGAACTTGCTTACTCTAGATACATCACATAAGTGAAATCGTTCAATGTTTGTCCTTTTGTGACGGGCTTATTTCACTCAGCATAATGTCCTCAAGGCCTGTCCATGTTGGATCATGGGTCATTGTCCTTCCTTTTTCAGGCTTATAAAGGAATTGTATAGATGGACACACTTTATTTATCCATTTGTCTGCTGATGGCTGCTCGGGCCGCTCCTACCTCCTGGCTATTGTGAATAGTGTTTGTGTAGTCAACGGAAAGGGTTTGCTTTTGTTACTGTTCTCCAAGCCAAGAGAAACCAGAGCACCTTTGGCGGTGATTCTGTGGAGGAGAAGAGGCAAAGTTTGAGCAGAAAGAGGGACTGGTGAAGGAGGGAGAGGGAAAGAAGACAAGCTTTCCAATAACACGTGAGGAAGTGGGAGTTGGGGAAACACACTTCCTCTGGAGAGGAGAAGGGAGAATCTGTGGCTCCAGACAGAGGTACTTCAACGGCTTTGACTATGGGTGGATAGGGAAGTTTCCTTCAGACAGCTTCAACTTCCTCAGTGAAGCATGAGACAAATTCATCAGCTGGGGGTTGAAAGGAGAAGGGAGAGTAGGGGGATTAGAGGAAAGAGAAGGTACAAAGTAATCCTCTTAAGGGAATGTTTCTCTGTCCTGGCTGCACATTAGAATCACCTGAATGCAGAACTTTCAAAATATCCCAATCGGTACCTCCTTCCCCCTGCATTCCTATAGTGATTTAATTGGTCTTCGGTGGGTTCTGGGCATCCGTAGTTTTTTAAAAAACTCTCTAGCTGATTCCACTGGCCACATGGGTTGAGGATGACTGTCTTACCGCAGAAAAACAAACATGTTAGAGAAAAATAATAAGATACCTGGGAGCATCAGACCCCAATCTGAGATTTGTAATCATAAATTTCAAGTGAAATAAGTCAGTACAGATCACAGGGTGTGGACATTCGTGTGTGTGTGTATGTGTTTGTGTGTGTGTGTTTCCTGGCCCACCATGTGAAAATCCAGCAAATCTCTGTCCCTAGCCTTTTAAGCAAAACAAAGCAAAAAAAAAAAAAAAAAACAAAACTATCATTTGAGAGCCCATCTGTTTCTTATCGCTGACCTCTATCAATTATAGTAAAAACTAACATCACCATGTGCTCAGCATAGTTCTAAGCATTTTTGTTTTTTTTTTTTGAGACGGAGTCTCGCTCTGTCCGCTCTGTCCCCCAGGCTGGAGTGCAGTGGCGCGATCTCCGCTCACTGCAAGCTCCGCCACCTGGGTTAACGCCATTCTCCTGCCTCAGCCTCCCTAGAAGCTGAAATTCCTTCAGTCCTCACCATAGTCAACATGTTAATTTTACAAAGAAGAAAACGAGGCACAAAAATAAAATCAGGCAGCTGCCAACACTTACAGTTAATGCAAAATGGCAGTGGGACTTGAGACCAGGAAATCTAGACCTGTGCTCTTGACCGCGGCACCACACCACCTCTGCATGCGTGGCCTAAAACATGTGTCTCCAGCCCTGCCCTTCCTAAGACACAAAGAACCACAGTACTATTGGTGGTGGAGGAGAGTTGATGGGGTTGGAAGAAATACTTTGCTAAACCTACTCTGGCAAGCAGAAAACCCTACAGGGGTTCATGGAAACCCAAGAGGGCACAGCATCTCAGGAGGACAGCTCTTTCGTACAAGTGAGTGGCCATTGATGGAGGTTGGGCCCAATTAATGCTGAGGGTGGGGTGATGAGCAGTGAGCTGTGCAGGTGTGACAGGAAAATAAAAACCTGGGGCCAAGTGTGGTGGCTCAAGCCTGTAAATCCCAATACTTTGGGAGGCTGAGGTGGGAGGATTGCTTGAGCCCAGGAGTTCAAGACCAGCCTGGGCAACACAGCAAGACCCCCATCTCTACCAATAAAAAAATAAATTAACTGGGCGTGGTGGCACATGCCTGTGGTCCAGCTACTTAGGAGGCTGAGGCAGGAGGATCGCTTGAGCCTGAGAGGTTGAGGCTGCACTGAGCTGTGTCTGTACCACTGTACTCCAGCCTGGGCAACAGAGCAAGACCCTGACTCCATAACAAAGACTTTGGGCCATAATTTCATTATGCTAAAAGAAAAAACAATTAATCTGAAGTTGACTCAGACAAGAAGCTGCCTTTGCTTTTGTTCCTAAGCACATAGCTACAGATAAGAGGTTAAATATCTCCACAGGTAGCTACTCTATGTTCACCTTATCTTATGTAAACTGCCAATGTACTGAGTGCAAGATGAATACATAATTCACTATTCCCCTACTTGCTCCTTTTCTCTTGCAACATGAGGATTCAGTAATGTGACCATACTCTCCCTCTTTCCCCTCCAGCCTGCTTTTCTCCTTTAAGGAATGAGACCCTCAAGTCATCTTTAGAGAAAGGCATAGACCTGTCTCCCTGGTGTGCATCCGTAACCTTGGCAAACGAAACTTCTAAATTGATTGAGACCTGTCAGTTTAGAAGTTTAAAGTTTTGACAGTCTCTAGATACTTACACCATAATGATCTATATGCTCGTTAAACCCAGAATTACCTCCCTGATCTACTAAAACAGTTTCTCTTTCTGATTTCTAGACTTCTACCAGGGGTACCAGACTCCTCAGTCTCAAAGACTTGAGTTCTCAGCATGATATTTGAGCACAATACTTGTACCAGAAGGTGCTGAATTTGGGTTGGCCTTGGCTGTAGCAAGTGGCGTATGTAGCTTTGGGGATATTTTAAGCCACGTGTGTGAAGGTTTGGACTGAGTATTATACCAAGACTCTTTCAGAAGTCACTGCAGAGATTATCTGTGGCTGGGAACCATCCTAGTTGTCCCCTTTCCTAAACCATTTATCTATCTGAGAAGGTACCAGTGACTACCATTTTGATGGATTTACTGGTAGTGTGCTGTAGCTGCCTGCTACTGGCTGCACTGAGCAGATTTTCAAACATTCAGGAATTTCTTGAGCTGGTGTTAACCATAGGTAGTTTGAAGTCTGGCACAGTGGGAATATTTACACCATGGAGATTGGCACAGGTTATGAATTGGGGTCCTCCCACCTGAGATTCCCCTCTCCTTCAGCTTGTCTTCCAGCACATCAGTGATTTAGTGTCTTGTCATAAGGTGCCGTTGTATTCATTTGGAATCTAGTCTTTATTCTGCCCCTGTGAGTGAGCTCACCAAGGCTGAAGGAAGTTAGGTGTGTTGTCAAGGGCCCCTACTCTGGTAAGCAGCAGGACTAGAACTGGACCTACTGTTTTCGATGGAAGATCTGATGACTGTGCAATTAGACTGTGCAAGGAGTTGCCTTGGCATCTGCCGCCAACGCTTAGGCAGGGTGGATACCTCCTGAGCTTCCTGTCACCGATCCTTACGTAGCACTAGAGGTTTTTCTTCTGAGGCAATGGAATGCTTGAGGAAATGCTCTGGTGTTCAGCTTATAAAAAAGATTCCTAATTATCAGCTTGCGACTCTGGAGGGAATGATGGAGATTTATGGGCATTTTCATGCTAATGACTGGGATGATATCATAACATTAAAAAATCTGCCACAAATCTTTATGTGGCGAGAATCCCTGGCACTCCCCTGAGCTCTCAGTTGGAATTTTGTTTTGGATGGAGAGAGAGATGCTCGTAAAGATTAAGCAGAGAATTGTGGGCGAGGGAAGCTTCAAAGCTCACAGCCAGAGCGGAAGTCTGCATTGTGACAACTTGAAGGGAAAGTGGTCTCTTCTGCTCCTTAGGAGCTCCTCACACAGGGAAACCTAGGTGCTTGTGCTCTGCCCAGGTCTCCTTGGTTGAGATGGTGCATCTACCCTTGTGCTCTTGGGAAGAGTTCACTGGTCAGAATCTGAGCCACCTTGCTAGGGCAGTGCTGTGGGGAGGGAGGCAGGCTTTGGCCAGCGTCTGACCCACATGAAGGCACAAAGGGTACCTTTTGCCTCAAGGTCTGATCAACGTTGTTACACACTCTGTGCCCCAGAGTAGGATCACGCAAGAGCCAGTCACCAGCTGAGACCACACCTTGCTTAGCTTTCTACCCCTGCCCCACCCTTCTTTCTTTTCTCCCGGTCTCCTGAGAAAACCCCCTCAATAACACAATTACCCAAGAATCTTGTTTCAGGCCTAGCTTCTAAGAAACACGAACTGAGACAGGAAATTCCTCTATTCAGGGAATCCAAGAAGTAAAGTCTTAGTAGTTATTTGGAGTATTTTCTCTTTCTTTCTTTTTTTTTCTTTTTTTTCTCTCTTTTTCTTCCTCCCTTCCTTTTCCTTCCTTCCTTCCTTTTTCTCTCCTTCCTTCCTTTTTCTCCCCTCCCCCTCCCTCCCTCCCTCCCTTCCTCCCTTCCTTCCTTCCTTCCTTCCTTCCTTTTCTCTTTCTTTCCTCCCTCCCTCCTCCTTTCTCTCTCTTCTCTTCTCTTCTTCTTTTGAGACAGAGTCTTGCTCTGTCTCCCAGGCTGGAGTGCAATTGTGTAATCCTAGCTATTTGGAGCATTTTCTAAGCGTTCTCTGGTAATGTCACCCTCCTTCCCAATGACACACTGATAGAAGGATTTAGGGGAATCCTGGGTCTTCCTGAAGAGACCACATGCTCCCTGACAGTGGCATCATCCCCTACTGTGGTCTCTAAAGGAAGTCCACAGGGCTTCATGAGGTGCCTTTGCAGCCCCTTATACCCCTGGGAAGACCACTCTTCCTGGCCTCCATGCCACCCCCTCCAAGGTACAGTCAGAGACAAGGATATGGGTGTGTGTTGTTTATTTGGGGCATGACCCTTGGAATGGAGATAAAAGAGGAAAAGAAGCCACTACAAGGATGTTTAGTTGAGGCTGCTTCTATACAATAGGACATGTGCCCTGTGCAAGAACCTCCTGAGAAATGGACAGGTGACTCCTGGCACTGGTCACCTGAAGGAAAGGAGCCTGGAGCACCTCTATGTTGGCTCCCACCCCGCAAGGGCCAAGAGTTCCTCTGCGTGCATTAACTCTCCCGCCTTTCTAGGCTTCAGCCACATAGGGCATTGCCCTTGAAAACAATACACAAATATGTGCTTAACAGGGGTACGCTGCCCACATGAGGGAGGCTGAGGTCATATGGAACCATCCACTGCAGCTGAGGCTGAAAGCAGAGATGGATGCAGTGCAGGCCACAGAGAGGTCTGCTGGAGTTACCTTCCCCAGCATTTCAGAGTGGCTAAAATGGCAGTTCTATGAAGAAGGATTAGAATTACTTCCTTAGAATTGCTTCCCCTGAAAACACATGATAACCAATATCATCACGTCTTACAAACATGTTATCTCGGGCACCAACAGAAGCCCAAGTCTTATGTCCAATACCAACACAATACCTGAAACACAGGAAGTCCTCAGCATACATGCACTGAACATGGGAAGACAAAACAAAACGATTTTAAACATTAAGTCAGCATGTTAGGCAAGGGTCAAATCACCATTAAAAGAGGACTGGTAGGACAGTCAAGCTAGATGGTGTTTTGCCTGGAACTGTGATCACAGCTAAGGCATAACAGGGCCGTCCACAAAGAGGAGAGGGTGCCAGTCGGCCACAAAGCAGAGTCAGAACTGCCTCTCCCCAGGCACTGTCCAGGGAAGAGCATGGAAAATGGAGCACCAGACTGTCAGAGCATGCTGCTAGCAAGGTTTCAAACTTATCACCTACTCCCCTCGTCCTGCATCTCCAACTCATGAAGCACCCTTTTGAGATGTTGGGCTGCTTCCGTAGCTTGCCTGAGGGATAAATTGTACTGGAGAGTCCAGCAATTGTCTGGTCTGCCTGAGAGTTATAATTCTCATCTCAAATAAGTAAGTTGGCTCTCTGGGTTTATACACTTGGTCTCCTGTGAGTTTATTCTCTGTGAGTCAGCCACTCAGGATCAGCTCTAGGGCACTAAAAGATTGAGTTTCTGGACATGCAAGACCAACGCTCAACTTGTAAAGGGAATTAGCTCACATAGATTGCACAGCTAGCTGGTGTCCTAGCTGGGATCTTGTCTACAAATGTCTATACTTATTTAGTGAAAAGGCAGGAGAAAAACAGGCTAGGAAGAGTCAATAACAAGTTCTCAAGCATATCATTCCGTGGAAGATGGGAAAGAATTTATGCAAGTCAGCTTCTAGAATCTGTTACCCAGAGATGTGGCATAGGTTGAAAATGAAGAGATTTAAGAAGCAATTGCTCATTTAAAAGTTACATCTTTCTCCATAGAAATTCATAGAAAAAATGTTCGAAGAGTTGACACTTAGTAGCTGATAAATATTTATTGAATGAATGAAATATAGTTGGTCAATGAACACATGAAAATAATTCAGCCGTGGTGATCAAAAAAAATGCCTGTTAAAACAATGCGATACCGCTTCCCCCTCTCAGACTGGAAAAATATGTACACATAGATACACACATATATGTATGTATCTATGTGTGTATATATGTATGTATATATACTTTGTATATATAAAACATATAACACACATATGTGTGTATTAAGTAAACATATAAATGTATATATGCTACTTTATATATGTAGATATCATAAATAAAGAAAATAGCACATGCTTCTTGGGAAAGGGAAGGAAAAATAGGCACTCATACAATCACTACAAAATTCCTGAAAATAATTTCAGTAATATGTATTTAAAATCTTAAAAATACATAGACCATTTCATCCAGCCATTTCATTAAAAAGCAATAGATCCTAATTGAGTAAATTCACTGCAAAATTGTGGATAATACCAAAAAATTGAAAATAATCTGTGTTCAACAATAGTAGATTAGTTAAATAAAATATAGAACTCCAAGCAACAGAAGACCCCTCAGCCTTTACAACTCATAATGTAGATCATTACTCATAATGTAGATCATTAACAAATTTATGCATGTTAAGTGGAAAAAGCAAGCTGGAAACAGTATATTAGACTATAACACTCTCTTAATTATGTTAGTTATTTGGATGTACATAATCTAGAAGGATATATAATAAATGGTTATTTTTGATTGATAGGATTATTGACATTTTTACTTGCTTTTTTTTTTTGAGACGGAGTCTGGCTCTGTGGCCCAGGCTGGAGTGCAGTGGCGTGATCTTGGCTCACTGCAAGCTCCGCCTCCTGGGTTCACGCCATTCTCCTGCCTCAGCCTCCCGTGTAGCTGGGACTACAGGCACCCGCCACCGCACCCGGCTAATTTTTTGTATTTTTAGTAGAGACGGGGTTTCACCGTGTTAGCCAGGATGGCCTCGATCTCCTGACCTTGTGATCCTCCCGTCTCGACCTCCCAAAGTGCTGGGATTACAGGCGTGAGCCACCACGCCCGGCCACCATTTTTACTTGCTTTTTTGGCTAATTTACATTTTCTAATTTGTCTACAACCTACTTGTTTTGTTGCAGTAATAAAAAGTTACTTATCATTAAAAAATTAAAGTGAAAACTTTTTTCAATTTAAAAATAAATTCAATTTCAAATAAAATTTCAAAAAAAAAGAAGTTGACTTGTTTTGACTCAAGAGGTATAAAATACAGTTACTTACAAAGTGATACATGCAAGTTAACAAAGAACAGCATTCACTACAGAAAGTGGAAGAATGAGCTGTTTCTGAGTGTGTGAGTTGAACAGATTAATTAACAGTAACTGGGTGGTGCACTTGTCTATAAGCATCCTGTCCAGGGAGCTAAGGCCAAAAAGAACCACAGGAGGTGGGACTGTTTTCATTTTCCTGAAAGGAAAGGCAAACAAATTCACCTGCACAGGCACATTCCTCCAGGCATAAAGATGCTTTATGTGTAGATAATGCTGTTTTAAAAGTTACATAGATCATCAAAACCTCATTCAAGGAAGTGATTTTTGAATGGAACTTCCTTTAAAATCCAAGGGTGCCAACATGAAATTGTACTTAAGAAATCTCTCGAATGTTCAAATTGCAAGAGAGGGACATTGGGAATCAAATTCATTTACCAATGGAGAAACTAAGGGTCACGGTGGTGAGGTCATTTGCCCCATGACCTGGAAAAGTGGCACTAGAATCCGAGTCTCTTGAATCCTGGCCCAATGCCCTTTGTACCACACCCCCAAGGTCTCTGTCCTCCATGCCTCTGGCTTGTGTACACATCCGGGGCTGGGCTGGCTGTTAGCAGCCATGTGTCAGGTGTGTCTGACCCAGACTCCAGATTACTGCCTTCTCTAATGCAGGAACCTCATTTATCTCCTTCACCAGCTGCATAGTGCTTTGCACACAGAAGGAATGTAGTGGAGTGGGTTTACTGATTTGCAATCAATAAGGGAGTTATGCAGAAGATGAAAAAGTGCTATGATAATTTTGCTTTTTTACAACTTCATTTTATATAGCTTTGAAAATGTGGGTAACATTAAAGATTGATAATAACGAGCATGATAGTACTAACTGAACCAGGAATTTTTTGGGGGGAGATGGGGGTATACTACATTTTCTCTATTCATCAGTTGATGAACATTTTGATTTTTTTCTACTTTTTTAGGGGGGAAGCTTAAAGTTATTTATTGATTTATTCAGTTTATTTTTTAAAATTTTACTTTAAGTTCTGGGATACATGTGCAGAACGTGCAGTTTTGTTACACAGGTATACATGTGCCATGGTGGTTTGCTGCACCTATCAACCCATCATCTAGGTTTTAAGCCCCGCATGCATTAGGTATTTGTCCTAATGCTCTCCCTCTCCTTTTCCCCCCACCCCCCGACAGGCCCCGGTGTGTGATGTTCCCCTCCCTGTGTCCATGTGTTCTCATCGTTCAACTCTCAGTTATGAGTGAGAACATGTGGTGTTTGGTTTTCTGTTCCTGTGTTAGTTTGCTGAGAATGATGGCTTCCAGCTTCATCCATTTCCCTGTAAAGGATATGAAATCATTATTTTTTATGGCTGCATAGTATTCCATGTGAACCAGGCATGTTTCTAAGCCCTGTTCGTATGTCATCTCATTTCACAATCACAACTTTGTGAGGTGGGTGCTTTTCCTAGCTCCATTTAACAGAAGAGAACACTGAGCCACATGCAGGAAGATAACTTTATCTAATAGAAGATGCCAGAACTGGGGTCTGAACCCAGGCTGACCTCAGGGTTTTAGAGGTGGATTCTTAGCTACCAATGATGCTGACTCTCCTGCACTAACAAGAACACTAATGCCTACCACTTAGTGAGATATTTTTATGGACCAGGCACTGAGCTCTGTTAATTGTAACATACTGCTCATTACACAGTACTGCTTGCATTTGATTCAGAGACTGATGTTATTCACCCAAATCCAAACTTGGGTGGATGAAATGAAAGTTTCCAAATGAAACTTGGCTTGAAATTCAGTCTCTCAAATGTCTGTGCTGTTTCTACCATGCCACAGACAGGAAAAAAGGTTGCCAAGGTAGGGCATATTGTGAACCTTTGCATAAGAACCAGATAGAACAAGGATTTTACTCACCTTTCAAACAGATCGCAGGGTTTGCGGCTTAAGCACTACCTAGATGGTCCTGGGGTGTGGATATTTTCTTTAATGCGGGACAACCCCATCACTTGGCAAGGTCCATTGGGTGGCTGTTCCTGCATTTTGCAACTGTGGAAATCCTTGTCCAACTTGGAAAGGCCTTTAACTGAAGCAACGATACAGGCTAATGTTCTTCTCCCCCTACCCAGGACCCACTGACCACTCAGGCACTCAGTTTAGTTGGCAGACAGGTAAGGACATGTTGGCTCTGCAGTGGAGCACTGCGGGAACACAGAGCTTTTGGAATGGTTAGGCATCAGGGAAGGCTCCCTGAAGAAAGTGGCATATAATCTGTGATATCATGAAAGAATGAGAGGAGTGAGCTTCGGGAAGGGGTCAGTGAGTAATACAGCCAAGGGAAAGGACTCCCCAGTCTGGGACCACCAAGAGGAAGAGACAGTACCAAGTTACTGGTGTCTCTCAGGAAGCCAGCACTGTGCAAAGCTGCAGGCAGGAAAGTGTGTGCTTTCTTCCTCAGTTTCCCCTTTAGGTGCCTTTAGCTCCTTGCAGGTTTGCCTTCTCACTTCTCCCATCTGTGATCTTGAGTCTACTTCTTTCTTTATGGACTTGTGTTTCCAAAGCCTTTCTTCCCCAAGGTGTGAATGGCCAGTAAGACCACAGATGTTCCTCCTTGCAGGGCAGGGTGCACAAAGCACACTAGACAACAGAGTATTAAGAAGACGAGCATCTCTCCTCCTCCTGCCCTCTGCTGCCTTAGCTTGCTTTCTCTCTTCTATCCCAGAGTGGGACACTGTCACCCAAGTCTCTCCATTTCCTCTGAGGAAAGTCTAGCCTTGTGTTTCTTGCTGTTGCAGAGGTTAATTCATTTGCTCTAGTCTCTCTTATAGACAGCTCAAATGACCTTCAGTTAGGGCAGGAGTTTTGGAGAGGCTGGGAGGCCAAGGTGGTTCAGAGGTCGAGGCTGCAGCTGCCAAAGGATATCTGTGAGTATCCAGTAAACAGCTCTCCACAGTTTATGGAAAGTGTTTATGCTGGTTACACCACCAAGGAGGGAGGTCACCTCAGGCATTTCCTCCAGGTCTCTGAACCTCAATTTCCTTCCTGCTTCATACAGTTGTGCTGAGCCTCAAATGAAATAATAGATGTTGAAAATGCTTCGTAAATGGTAAAGCCTTGCATGGCATAAAGGACCATGCGTGATGTTGTCATTGACTATGCATAGGTACTTTTTGAGTGGATCCTCTCGGACTGTGTTTCCCAAGATTGCTAATGGGCTTGCAAATACACTCTAAGGAGGGGGTTCCAACAGTGGCTAAGAAGCAACTTCTGCCCATGCCCAGCATTGGCCTAAACCATGAGCTGGAGAGTTGGGCCTTCTGACACTTCTTTCACCTGGACTATCCAAGAGACTAAGGTCGTGCAGGTACGAAGTCTGAATTCCCTCTCCCTGATGATTCTGAGAGCCCATCCGTGCTTTATGCAGTGAAACCTTCCCAGGAGGATTTTATAATCAGCTGATGCTATTATGTGACTCAGATACAAGCTCTCGTCACGTTTTTCTTCCTCAGAAGGGTTTCTCTGACCCCCTGTCTCAAGTGTGTGCCATGTCCCTCTTTTGTATCCTGTTGCTTTGTGGCCCCCATCACAACTTGCATCTGTTTTATTTGTGTGTTTGCTGATTGGTTGCCACTGGTAGATATCTTCTTGGACAGATGGACCATACTTGTCTTGTTCACTAATTATAGCCCTAGTACCTAAAGGAGTGCCTGGTACAGAGTCACTAACTTCATAAATATTTGCTAGATGAATAAAAGGAAGCCACAAGACTGTATAGCCAAGGAAGAAGGCAGAGAAGGAGACAGCCTTCTCACCTCTGTCTGCTATATTGCATGAAGCACCCAACTGTGGGCACTCCCAAGGAGAAATGACCTGGAAGCACTGGCAGGGGAGAAGTGGGAAAGGAAGGGGAGGGGAGGGAGAGGAAGGGAGGGGCTGATTCAAGCATGGGTGAACTTGAGGATTTGGCCACTGGTTCCGGAGCCTCAGAGGTCTTCAGGTCTAAACTCTCTGTTTCTTAAAATATGTGGGAGATGAGCCTCCGAGAGCTTCAGCACTTGACAAAGTACCTGCTAAGGCTGAAATGTGGCCAATATGATGGTATGAAGAGGTAGGTCCTTTAAGAGGTGATTTGGCTATGACGGCTTCTCTTTGGTGGATGGGGTTAGGTGCCCTTATAAAGGGGCTTGACATTGGAGTTGTCCCTTTTTACCTGTCCATCTTCTGCCATGTGAAGTGTAGCCCGCACCAGACACCAGACGCTGGTGCTTTGATCTTGGACTTCCAAACTCCAGAACAGCGAGAAATAAATCTGTGTTCTGTGTCAGTTACCCAGACGGTGGTATTTTGTTACAGCAGCACAAATGACTAAGACAGTCACACAGCTAGTAGATTTCAGAGCAAGAGTTTGAATCAGACCTTGACTTCCAGTCCAGGGTTTCCTCAGCAAGCATCAAGCTTGCTGCCTCCAAAACCCTGGAGTAGAGAAGAATAAAGCTGCTTTAGCAGAAGGCTTAGAGATGGTCCTTGGTGTGTCCGGAAGTAGTTTCCTGATGGTGGAAATGTAGGCAACTGGCTAGTGGTTAGCACTGGAGTCCTTGAGCTAGCTCACTCTCTTTGGCCTCAGGTCTCCTGTGTGTGGGAGGGGACATATGTCTTAAGCTCGCCAGTCTCACACTAAATGGAATTTGAACAGATGTATCAAGGAGAAATACACAAAGGAGGAGGATGTTATGCAATCGGAGGGAGTGCTAAAGATCAGAAATGAAATAATCTTATTGTTTTAAAGGAGAGAGATACTTTCAAATTAGTGGCAAGAGACACATTAAGATGATGATGTTGAAGTCAGGGTGTCAGTGAACGGCAGGCAGATTTGCACTGCACTCACTTGCTGCAAATGCTCTTCTCAAGTAATAATGTTGGAGAGGTGGGAAGGCCTCTTCTGGACTGTAGGAGAGCATAATTTCTCAGAGATCCAGGGAAAGAGAAAGGGGGGAATACATCTGTTTAATGCGGGGTGGAAAAGTAAGAGAATGGGTTACTTTCCTCAGCAGGCAGGAAACATAAGACATCTCTTATTGCACAAGGCAGTGCAGACTGAGATCTGCCCAGGTGGTTCATGAAGGATGAGAAGAGGCTGGTTGGAGAGGAAAGCCCTGAGCAGAAGGCAGGTGGGGTGGAGGTGGGAAGGTGCTCTGCTCCATACATCACCGGGGCCAAGAAAGCCTGGACTTGATGTGGGTAGCAGGTCTTATGTGCCCCTTGTAAGGAAAAGATAGACATTCTGTTCCCCAGCCTACCTGTCCAATTCACCTTACTTCAATAATACTGAAAATTTAAAAACCAATATTAATTGAGCAATTTATACTACAAGGCATTTTATACACATTAGTTTGTTGGCTCTTTATGAGATACTAATGCAGTGGATGTCATTGTCTTCCCCATTTTGTAGATTAGGAAACTGAGGGTAGGAGAGGCCGAGTAACTCTCTGAAGATGCAGTTAGTGGGTGGCAGGGTGACTGTTCAACTACATGGCCTCAACGTGCCTAGACTCTAAGATCATCTCTTCACCAGCAGGCAGCCTTGACTATACACTGTTTCTCCTCTCTCCTCATGCCCAGCCTGATTCACACTGGTGTTCCTTCCTGTCAGTCTCCCTACATAATAGCCTTGGGGGTCAGGTGGGGCGACAGTGCTGTCCTAGGTCCTGAACTTCGTTTTGTAAAACTTGAAGGGTGAGTGTGCATGAAAGGAAGGGTCTGATTCAAGTTCTAAGCTCATTTATAAAAACTTCACAGCAGTTACGTGCTTTGTGTGGCATGGAATCACTGCTTTTTCAGGTGGTAACCAGTCCAGAAGTTCCAAGATAAATGTTCCACCCCAACTTGGTACTCCTCTGGGTTAAGAATGATCTCAAGGGACTAGTTGAGTGCAACTGCTGGACCTCATCATAATAGCGTGGGTCAATACACAATTTAACTTCCTGGAGCTCAGTCCTCTGTCAGTTCTCATATGATTGATTATAACTGATGGGTTTTGCAGGATTAGGGCAAACAAGGAAAATGTTTCTATTCTCCAGTGGAGAAAAGAGACCAGGACAAAAGATTTGTCTAATGTTAAATTACTTATGTGCGATACCCAGGGTCATTCATCCTGGATTGAAAACTCTTTTTGCTCTTCTATGTCATCTCCCCAAAGTAATTGCAGACAGTAATTAAGGAAAGGGGAAGGGAGAGAGAAAAAGAGGAAGTCAAGAGAGACAGAAAGAGGCAAAAGAAGAGGAGATGCAGGGAGGCCAGAAAGTAAAGGGAAGAAAGGTGCAGATATTTTGGGGTGAGGGAAGAGAATGCTCTGAGCATCTCCTAAGTGTCTGTCACTCAGAGAATGAATTTTCATCGGCTTAATGAATATCAGCATTTCACTTAAGAACATAATCCCGTGGATATGCATTGTTCCCTATCTCCTATTTCAGTGGAAATCTACATAAGGAGTGGTCAATTGCCGTATCCTAACTACAAATTAAGAACCAAACTCTCTTCCTAATTCCATCATCTCTCAAGGTCCATGAATACTCCCCCACCCTCTTCTTTCCTCATTCTACTGTTTTTTGTTCAAAACATCTTTTCAGCCATGGTCCCTTAGTTAGAAATCACTGGAGAGAGCCACCATCCTTCCTGAGTCCCTTTGCAATCCACCGTCTTCTAGGAAGCTTTCCTAGATCATTTTACCTTGAGTAAGTCCCTCCTTTCCTGAGTTCTCCACTGTCCTTAGATTGCACTACGATTCCAACACGCATCATGGACTGCCTTGTGCTATATATTACATGCCTTTCTTCTCCATTTCCTCTTGCGTCACCTTTGAATGGCAGAGTTTTATCCTATTGTTGTTGCTTCTCTGACTTCCCATAGCACCAAGCACATAGGTTCACAAAGAAGGTACTCCGTATTGTTTAAGTGAATAGCAGTTTCTAGTTGAAAATATTTTTAGGATGCATCTGGGACTTAATTTTATAAAAGTGAGATAGCTGTGAATGAACCCAGTTACCTTGTCTGACTCACGGTTCAGTCTTTGTTCATTCCACTGCTCTGCAATCCATGCCAAAGCTCTGGGAAGCCCCTTGAGCCTGTGAATCACTGACCAGGGTCTTCATGAAGGAAAGGACGGGTTCCCAGAACAGTGTTTTCAGTGTATTCTAGACTATGCTTATGGTGGCTAGACTTAGAGTAAGTAGGCTCTTAGGACAGACCAGAGAGGCACCGTGGGATTGTCCTGCACTAAAGCATGACTCTGCAATCCACACAGCTACAGCCCACTCTATGTCTATCCCTACAAGGTTAACAGACAGGAAAATTCTCATTTCTGGAACCCATCCACGAACCCAAGAAAGTCCAAGAAGGATGCTCCTGGACTTATCCAAGTGACTATAGTATGTGAACCCAGAATCCTGGGAGAAAAACCACACTTCCACCTCCTACTTAGAGGAGAGGTAATAATTACAAACTCCTTTTTGGAAAAGAAAGGAGAGAGACAGCAATCACTGGACTTTTTGAAAGTACTGAAACTTTTCTCCCAACAAAATAAAAAGACAGTATCTGGACAATGTCTGGTCCTGGCCAGGTAGTTCCAGCCTCTGAATAATGAGGCTTTGCTAAAACATTCAAGTCCCAGTTAAATAAGAGATTTGGAAGTTCAGTCTCCGGAATTCCAGATAGGAACTGGCCAGTGAGGACAAGACCAGCTCCATAGCAGTGTTAGACACATAGTGACTGAACACCTTCACGAAACCCCAGCTGCCTCCTGGGACACAGGTGCTGTGCTTACCTCTTTTATCTGGGTTTTCTGGCCCATGGTAAGGGCTAATGGTATTATATACCTGAGACCTGAAGCTCCTTTTCAATCCTAACATGTCAAACTCCTCAGAGTAAGTCCCCTTCCCACGAGGAATCTGAGGGAATGTGTGTCCTTTCCCTTCTCCCATCAGTGTGTTATTCATGTCATCCCTGCTGAGTTGACCCTGATATTCCAGCTCACTATATGCTACAAGGTCCTTGGACTAAGTTGTAAATAAATTTTCCATTCCATTTTCTTGCAATACCCCTCACTTCTTTTCTGCCTGGACTGATTCATGTGATTTGATAGATATTTTCCTTCTCTATGCCTTAGCCTCTGGCCAAGGCTAGCAATGCTGGTTTCACTCCTTAACAATAGGATCATGTCAAAACCTTGAGACAAGTCTCTCCTAAATGAGTTCAATTCCCTGGGCTCCTCTGATCAGGACAGAGAGGGCAGCATGGGAGGAATGCTCTACCTCCTCCTCATGATGAAAGAGCTTTCTCAAAGTGAAATTTTTCAGAGTGGTTTAAAAGTTTAGCAAAGATTGGGGCCATGGAGCTTTCACTGTTACTGACAAACAGTCCACTAATAGCTGTTTGATTTCTGCTCTGCACTTTGAGATTTCATGCAGAACACTCTGGATTGCAGTGATTCACCTGCAAAGCCCATGAAGCCAGCCTTCCCTCTTCCTCCTCATATACGAGCACTTTCTTACCTGCTTACCCTCAGCAGAGGGCCAAAGGACTCATGGACCCTTCCAAGGTCATCAAGAAGTCATTTTATATATAGCCCACTGCTTCTTTGGTAATAACTCATGCATCCATCCCAGATAAGTGAGCATCTCCCCTAGGTTTAAAAATCGCCAGAAGGCGTTTGTGTTCTTTTAGTTCTGCTTTTATTACATTGTGAACATTGGTACAAGGTTAAATACACACAGAGACAGACAGCAGAAGGCTGCAGAGAGCATGCACATTAACATACTTGTACATAGAGAAGGAGTACAGAGAGACTGACAGAGCATACAAATACACATACAATACAGACAACAGCCACAGTAGCACCGGCTACATCTGGTATACATTCCTATACGAAACAGAGCATAGGATACAGAGAGCAGATGTCAGTTGATAAACATCATCCATGAAAATCCAGCCATTTGTGTTACATTTGACAACAACAATATACAAAGCCTTATTACATCTCCAAGGGGCAAAAGGTCCAGGGAACCTCAAAGAGCTTTTCAAAACGGTCTCTGAGACTGGGCTCTGAGGGCAGGAGGAAGCCGGCAGTGACCACAAAGATAAAGAGGGGAGGAAAACCGACTGTCAGGCTGAGAAGTGAGAACAATCAGTAGGAGCCAGTATGGACAATGGGGCAGCATTTTTCAAGAATCTTAGTGACATCAAGACCATCAAAAGTGCTTCTCTGTGGCTGGGCGGGGCTCTGTCCAGACCCTCAGCTGCACCCCCACCTCCACTCTCCAGCCTTGCTGGAAATATCCAGAGATTGCAAATGACCGAAGCGGGGACCTGTTTTTGCTTTGTTTAAGTTATATTTGGTGGCTAAGTTTTCGCAGGCAGATGATAGGTAAAGGATGTCACACCTGCATGGTAAGAACTGCCTTCAAAGCCTCTGGGCTGTCAGCCTTGGGTTCTATCCCTGGCTCTGCAATCAGCTAACTCAGCGATCTCAGCCAAGTCACTTAACCTCTCTGGGCCTCAGTTTCTTCATCTGTAATATGAGGACTAGATGACCTCTAGAACCCTTCCAGCTCTTACAGAGGGAATTCAGGTGAGTTTTACTAGCATCTCTTTCTGAAGGAGAAATAACAGAAAAAGGACATGGTTGATCAAAGGTAATCCAGCTTTCCAACCATCTCTCACCCATACCCCACAGTAATCTCCAAAGACCCGACCCTGAAATTTAGGAATTAGACACCTTGAGACCCAGCTCTGTGCCCAAACCCATCCAAAAAGGCTGCCTACTGTTCTATTCATGGCAGACTTCTGAGAATCAATAGTAAACTACTGCATACAAAGGTGAGCGTGACATTGCATTTGCTTTGTTAACCCCAGAACCCCAACCCAGTGCCTGGCAAATAGGGGATTTCTTATTATTTATTTATTTATTTGAGATGGATTCTCGCTCTGTCATCCAGGCTGGAGTGCAATGGCATGATCTCAGCTCACTGCAACCTCCGCCTTCTGGGTTCAAGTGATTCTCCTGCCCCAGCCTCCCGAGTAGCTGTCATTACAGGCATGCACCACCATGCCCAGCTAATTTTTGTATTTTTAGTAGAGACGGGGTTTCACCACGTTGGTCAAGCTGGTCTTGAACTCCTGACCTCAAGTGATCCACCTGCCTCAGCCTCCCAAAGTGCTGGGATTGCAGCTGTGAGCACCTGGCCAGTGGTTTTAGTCTTAACCCTCTGCGATGGTATATGGCAGTGTGGTTAGACTGAATTCCTGTCGGTATGAGTTTCAAACATTTCAGCCTTTCTCCTTGTTCCTAAAGCCCAAGTAGAGGAACCTCAAACAAACCCAAAGTTGAAAAAGGGAAAAACACAGGGATTTGTTATCAAGGAATTGTCCCCTTCCTAGCAAAGCATTTGCCAGAGGACACAGTAATTCCTCCACCATCTCTGTCCATCTCTCCTGCCCTTTTCTCTCCTTTTCCACTATATTAGGAGAGGGAACAAGAGCTCTCTTGTCCTTGTCTATCTGCAGGCAGGGTACCACTGGCACCCTGGAGAGTGTGTCATGGGAGGCTCTTTTTCTCTGAATATCTCTGGGTGGCATCTCTCTCTCTCTCTCTCTCTCTCATCACTCCATGTCTTTTCTCATTGCTGGCCTCTAGCACCTATGGAGGCCCAACTGCCTGCTCAGCAGCCTCCTATTCCTAGAAATGGGATTAAGTCATGCCTTGGTCTTTTCTTCTAGTACTAAAAAGCCTCCTTAAGTATTGTAATTGGTTTTAGCCACTTCATAATCTTTGTTGTTTTGAAAATAGCATCTGTTTGCTTGGCTCTCCAGCAGCACTTTGGTCTGTATACTTTTAAAATTTCACTGGATGCCTGTAATCCCAGCACTTTGGGAGGCTGAGGGAGGTAGATCACATGAGGTTAGGAGTTCATGACCAGCCTGGCCAACATGGTGAACCCCTGTCTCTACTAAAAATACAAAATTAGCTGGGTGTGGTGGCGGGCACCTGTAATCCCAGCTATTCAGGAGGCTGAGGCAGGAGAATCGCTTGAACCTGGGAGGTGGAGGTTGCAGTAAGCTGAGATTGTGCAACTGCACTCCAGCCTGGGCAACAAGAGGGAACCTCTGTCTCAAAAAAAAAAAAAAAAAAAAAATTTGTTGGAAGCATTAGAGATTAATAATTAAGAACCTGGCCTCTGAAGTCAAACAGATCTGAGTTCAAGTCCACTTACAGGCTACGTAATCATGGCAAGTTGCTTAGTTTTGATGAGCTGCAGTTTCATGTGTAAGAAGGGACTCATGACACTACTTACAGCAATTGTAAAGACTGAATAGGGTCATGCATGCAAAGTGCTTACCATAGTACCTGGCACACTATGCTTTGGGAAAAAACAACCCTTTCTGCCTTGCCTCCCAGTTTGCCTGTAGACCCAAGTGTAATCCATAACCCAGCTATGTCCAATAGCACTTTCTGAGATGATGGGAATTGCAACACAGCAGCCACCAGCCACAGGTAGCTACTGACTACTCAAAATGTGGCTGGTGCAACTCAGAAAATGAATTTTTAATTTGATTTCATTTGAATTAATTTAATTTTAAACAGCCACATGTTCCTAGTGGCTACCGTATTTGCTAGCGCAGATTGCTTTCTCTATGGATGCATCTTGGCCTTCTGAACAAGCCAGGGAAACTATGGTTTAAAACGTGGCCTGGCCTGGAGGTCCCCACTTGACACTACCATGGAACCTTGAACAAGGCAGTTCACTCCCATGCCTCAGTTTCCTCACCTATAAAGTTGAGAAGTTGACCGATATTCCAAAACCTCTTCCATCCAGGGCAGCTATATATGAGTACGTGGGCTGTGCACAGCACTATTGCAGGCAGGCAGCTCCATTCACAGAGACTACTATGGGAAGGGCAACCTTGGAGTTGTGCAGCCTCATAATCTGGCTTCCATCTCTAAACATTCTGGGACACGACGAGGCTGCTTTTCCAAACTGCCTCTTCTGATAACCCCTGTAAGTCAGAAGGGGCTTCCGGGCCACATCCGAATGCAATCTGTGAGGGGACTGAGGATGGAGAGCAGCAGGGGAAGAGTGAATACGTATGGCAGGAGATCAGATTTCCTTGGCCAGTGTGTGCCCGTCTGAATTCTCTTCACTCCATGTCTTTTCTCATCTCTGGCCTCTGCCTGGGTCCCTGCCCAACTGTCTGCTTTGGTCTCAGGCTCCCCAGGCTTATGCTCATAGCCATTATTTAAGAGGGACAAGGTCAGGCATGGTGGCTCACACCCGTAATCCCAGCACTTTGGGAGGCCAAGGCAGGTGGATCACTTAAGGCCAGGAATTCGAGATCAGCCTGGGTAACAAGGTGAAATCCCATCTTTACTAAGAACACAAAAATTAGCCAGGCATGGTGGCACACACCTGTAATTTTAGACACTCGGAAGGCTGAGGCAGGAGAATCAATTGAACCTGGAAGGTGGAGGTTATACTGAGCTGAGATTGTGCCAGTGCACTCCAGCCTGGGCAACAGAGTGAGACTGTCTCAAAAAAAAAAAAAAAAGGAAAAGAAAAGAAAGAAAAATACTTTAAATTATTTAAAAGAAATAAAAAACAAAAAAGAGGGGCTAATATAAAACATTGCTCCCCCATTAAAGAACTGAATGAGTATACGTGAAGTCTTAGTATCCATTAACACCTTAGCATACAGTAGCCTATTCCAAAGTGCTAACTAGCTGAGAGTTATTTTGCTAAGGAAGAGAGATATTTGGAGCCTGTCACTGGCTTGAGATGGGAGACTTAGGTGGGACAGGTGGGGGAAGAAAGCAGAGGTTGTGTGTGTGTTTGTGGGGTTCCATGAAGAGGTGCTTCAGAGGGGATAAAACGTCCTGAAAGAGGGGATAATGATGCTTTATAGTCCACTCCCCAAGTGGCCCCATTCTACCCAGTGCTAACCTTGCATAAGGAGAGATGAAGCTTCTTGGACAGCAATGCCACTGCCACCCCCTCATCTCAATGTCAGACCTTGCCTCTCCCAATTCAGTGATGCACTGAATTCTAGCCCTGGTGAACTTTCCTGCCCCATGGTAGCCCAAGGGCTTGCATCCTTGCCCTTGTTTTCAGAAGCTGAGCTTCAGTGGGCTGGGTGCTAATCATGCACCCTTAGAAGCCAGTCCACGTGCTGAGGGTGCAGCCCACCCAACTTCTGGAGGCTCATAGGGTGCCCTTGTCACAGCAAGGTGGTGTGACTGCAGCTTCCACCTCTGCCTTGCTCTTTCCCTTTTAATAATAATAATGACAATAAAGTAGCAATAACAAACATTTACTGAGTGAGGGCTCTATGCCAGGCATTGTGCTAAGCACTTTCTGTCCATCACCTCACCAAATCATCAAGCAAATCCTTCATTATTGTGGGGATACAGGCTCAGAGAGGGACAGTAGCTCCAAGTCCACAGCCTTTATTACACGGTTGAGCAGCAAGTCCAGCCCAGGTCTTTCTGGCTCCATCGTCCAAGCCCTTCCCTTCTCCTCCTATCTGCCCCCTTCTTCTCTTTACTTCCCTTTTTTTATTATTATTGTTTATTGATACATAACAGTTGCCCATATTTGAGGATTACATGTGGTATTTGGATACATGCACGTAATGTGTAATGATTAAACCAGGGCAACTGGGATGTCCATCCCCTTAAACATTCAGCCCCTTTTTATGTTGGCATTCCAATTCCTCTCCTCCAGCTATTTTGAATTGTACAACAAATTATTAACTATAATCACCCCACTGTACTATTGAACACTATTCCTTTGATGTAACTCTTTACTTCCCTTCTCTCTTGAAGGACATCTTAGAAGACAGACTCAAGCTCTGTCCTCAGGGAGACAGATAACTCACACCAGTGATTCTGAATGTGAGATCAGTGGGATGTGGATATGTCCAGGATGTTTGGGGATGGAGGAGAAGGAAGGACTAGCCCAGGAAAGGTGCAAGATACATGAGCAGTGAACACTCTACAAAGGACATTCCCTTGGACTGAGTCTTAATCATGGAGATGACATCCCTGTTTATCCTGAGAGCTTCTGCTTCCCCAGTACATCCCACCTGTGGATTCTATTGAGGTAGAAAGAAAACAGGAAGAGGAGGAGCAGTGAGCTTCTAAGCTAGAACTAATTAAGATTCCCCCACTTCCCACTCCTTTCTTCCCTTTCTTCCAAAAACACTGTATTTATTAAGCACTTACTGGGAGCTGGGGGATGAATATATAAAGAAAGAGAACCCAATAACTGCTCTCAATGTCACACCTCCAAGCCAGGAGCAGGTATAGCCATGACTTGTACTGTCAATCAGCAAGACAGAAATGGACTTTAACAACTCAAACGGAGTGCTCCACAAGCCTGGGCCAGGAGGAGATGTCTGAGCCAGTATAGAGGAATGGATGTCATAGGATGCGAGAGACAGAGAAGGCCAGGAGGAAGGCCTTAGAGGCAGAAGGAATGGAAATAAAGGTGGCTGCTGGGGCGATGTTATGAGGAGTGAGAAGCTTAACCCATGTATGGAGAGCCCAAGGTTGTGGGAAACAAGACTGGTGACAATTTATGGCCAGCTTTGGGGTCAAGGAAAAGATTTTGAACAAATGTTTGCTAGGGTATGATTGATCCCTGAAGTGGCATTTCTCTTTGCTGTATTCAAAGACATTCGCCTAAAGTGTCGAGGAGGGAGGCCTTTCTCATCCTCAACACAGTCTCAGACCCCATGACCCCCTTTAACCACAGCCAGTGTCTTGTGCTTGGACGTTTGCAGTACTGTATTCAGTGGTCCTCCCATTTTCAGCTGGATCCTGCCACAGCCCCCCTTTCTCCTCACAGCAGCCAGAGTGATTATTTTAACCCATCAATCAGATCTCTTCCCTTCCCTCCCCCAGGTTTGATGAAAATCACGGCACTTGAAAATGATTGCGGAGACACCAGAATTTCTAGAAGCAATCTCAGAACACAAAACAGGCTGGTCCCCCCCCGATTGCAGGTTCCTCATTCCTCATCCGTTTCTTTGACCCATGATGCTCTCTTCTCTTCTTCTTCCCCCAGTCAAGGCCTCAGGGCATCTCCTAGCAGAGCTGGTCCTGAAGAGAAAATCTACAGGGTCCCAGGACATGGTTCTGAGGGTCCTCCCACTAGAGTGTGTGGCTCAGTGTCCAAACTTACGGGAGGCAGCATGCAAACAATCTGGTCTGCAAAGGGATTTCTTTGGCTGCCATTGTTTTAAAAGTTGGGAAAATCTGTGTGAAATCTGGATTCCTGTCTTCTCTTGAAAAATGAAAAAATGTAGTCACATAGGATCTGCATTCCCACATGGAAATGCTTGCAGGAATCTCAATAATTGGCTCCTTTAGCTGGGGCTGTGCTTTCCAGTTTGCCACAGTCCCCACCACTCCTCATTGTTTCCTATCTATCCCACTTCTACCCCATTTTTTTTTTTTTGAAACGGAGTCTTGCACTGTCACCCAGGCTGGAGTACAATGGCGTGATTTTGGCTCACTGCAACCTCCGCCTCCCGAGTTCAAGTGATTCTCTTGCCTCAGCCTCCCGAGTAGCTGGGATTATAGGTGCTGGCCACGCCCAGCTAATTTTTTTGTATTTTTAGTAGAGATGGGGTTTCACCATGTTGGCCAGGCTGGTCTTGAACTCTGACCTCATGATTTGCCCACCTTGGCCTCCCAAAGTGCTGGGATTACAGGTATGACCCACCACACCCGGCCCCCACTTCTATCCCATTCTATGCCTAGCCCTTGTAGGCATTTGAGTGTGTAAACCCTAAGCTTTGCAGTTTCTAACATCTCTTTCAGTCCATCATGTTATTTTTAGCCTACAGTAAATCTTAATCAAGATGGCAGTGTTTGGAAGGGTGTTAAAGAAGTTTTGGGAGGCAGAAAATTGGTTGGAGGAAAACAGTGTGAGAGAATGAACACCCTCCTGTGGACCCGGAAATCTCACCAGGTTGGACACCCTTGTTTGACTAATGAGGAGGCCCCATTGGTTCCTGGGAGATTACACCTGGCAAATCTCAAGTGTAGTTGCAAGTAGAATCTGGGTTCCAAGACAGCAGGCACTGTATTGTGTCTGGTACATAGTAGGCCATCAATAATCTGCTGTGTAATGGATGGATGGATGGGTGGATGGATAGGTAGATGGATGAATGGATAGGTAGAAGGATGGGCCAGACAAGAAAGACCTGCTCTGGGAGAGGTCATTGTGGGACTTCTCCAGATGCAGACAGCCTGAATAATTGACACTTCTTTCCCTCAGCTTCTAACTGTGTGATTTAAAAGTCTGGCCTGCAGCCAAAAGAGCACAACTGTTACACATTCCATAGATAAATCAACCCCCTGATGGTCTGAAACTAAGGGGACCTAGAGAATGTTAGCCCATAATATATGAGCCAGCACGCCCACTTAGTTCTCAGAAGGATGGCAGGGTGGCCGGCCTGTGTCAGGAACAGCAGGAAGATGCCTTGCATCCTTGCAGTCTGTTTTCATGTTACTGCCAGGCTGGGACATATCTAGGGGATGGACACGTAGGCAGCCACCCTAAGAGAAACCCTGAAAGAAACCCTGGACACAGGGCTTGTCTTTGCAAAATTCTGCCAGCCAGCATTGCAACGAACAGAAGGAGGAGCATATGTGCACTCAGAGCACACCTGGGCCAGCCATACCCCTCTGCATGGGCCGGCCTCCTCTCCTCTCCCTCTCCCCTGGTCACCTGTCCAGTGTCCCCAGTTCTCTTGGCCTCTGTGGACTTGTTTTCATCTGGCCCCCGTGCTAGAGAACACAACCCACAAATGCAGCTTAGTGTATGAACCCCAGGAAGGGTGAGAAGGGAGAGAGAAAACAACAGGGCAGTGCTAAGTAGAGCAGTCAGCCTGCCCAAAGTCACACAGCAGCTACGTAGTGAAGCCTGGGTCTCTCCGACTGTAGGGTTCATGCTGTTTGATGAATACACACCAAAGAGTTGGCAGTGGGCAAGATGCTTTCACCCCAAGGTTTGGGTCTATCCCAGATAGAGCTCTGAGAAATCTACTGGGGCAGGATGACCAACGTATTCCACCTTGCTCAGGCCTCTCCTGGGTTTTGCCCTGAAAGTCCCATGTCTCAGGAAACTCCAGATGACTGAGCAGATGTAGCATGGCCACCCATTCTCATCAGAAGGCAGGTCATCCTCAGGCTCATGGTCCTGTTTGGCTGTACTGTGATGGGTAGTTTGAACAATATTAATGACTGGCTCCCGACTCCAGACATTTTGATGTAATTGGTCCAGGTTTCAACCTGGGAACTGAGTTTTAAAAGCTTCCCAGGCAATTCTAATGTGCAGCCAACATTGAGAACCACTTCACCTGAGGAATTGAGCCTGGCACTGTCACCAGGTTAACCTGGGTAGCTTTGTCCATGTCCCTCCAACACCTCCCTATTTCCTTCCCAAATAAGTACAAACTCCTCAGCCTGGCAGCCAACAGCTTTCCCCTGACGGCTCCAGCCTAATTTTCAAGCCCTATCTTTCCTCAGTTCTATTATGTTTTCACTCTATTCCGGATAAACTCCCTGTTATTTTGGGGAATTAACCCTGGGAATTCTAATGCAAGAGGTCCCTAGACTTGGTGCAACTATTTCCACAATCCCTTTCTGAGGCTCCCTGTTCACTGGAAGTTCTGTGGGTGTGCAGAGGAGGTGCACTGGGGAAGACATTCACTTTTAGCTAATGTAATAGCACGTTACACCTATGAGCACCCTAGCTGATAAGTAACGAACAGTTCAGAAAACAGGGACCAGGGAATGGAGAGTTAGGTTCAGGCAGCAAGCCACATGTGGGAAGAGGTCAGGGCCAAGGACATTCACAGCAGACAGGCAAGGCAGGGAATGAAGAGGGGAGCCTGGGCCAATGAGGGTCTTTTTTTTTTTTTTTTTTTTTTTTGAGACGGAGTCTTGCTCTGTAGCCCAGGCTGAAGTGTAGTGGCGCCATCTCGGCTCACTGCAAGCTCTGCCTCCCGGGTTCACACCATTCTCCTGCCTCAGCCTCCCGAGTAGCTGGGACTACAGGTGCCCACCACCGCGCCCAGCTAATTTTTTGTATTTTTAGTAGAGATGGGGTTTCACTGGGTTAGCCAGGATGGTCTCGATCTCCTGACCTCGTGATCCACCTGCCTCGGCCTCCCAAAGTGCTGGGATTACAGGCCTGAGCCACCCCGCCCCCAGCTGGGCCAGTGAGGGTCTTTAAGGCAGGGGATGCTAATGAAATAGGAAGAGAGTGGCAGGGAAGAGGGGGCTATCAGGGAGTCTGAGGTGAGGTGGGGAGGAAAACCCTCTGCTCCTATCCCTGCTTGGCTCTGCCTGAGATAAGTCCCTGAGTCCTGCTGAGCAGATGGACTGAGAGCCTGCTGGGAAGACACAGAAGCCCCCTGCTAAGCCACAGTCTCAAATAACAATGTGAATGAGGACTGCCTTATGCTTGCAGAGCCTGACTTAATTGGTATTTCTCCTAATTATCAGATTTAATCACCACCTCTCCAGTGAAATAATTTTTGACTCAAATGAGAGATTAGTATAAAAAAAGAACAAGTCGAAAAAAATAGAAGGGAGAACAGAATTCAGTGAGAGTTTCATTTTAAAATGACTTTGTGTGTGTATAAATTGTACACAAAACATTTCCTTTTCCATTGTATCCATCCAACAGGAGTCAAAAGGCCAGGGTTATCCAAGGAGACCCCTGCCCTTGTTGGCTCTGTAGAGTTGGAAGAGAAGCCCAGGGACTCTGAGGTTGCTGAGGCTGGGAATCCTCAACCCCGTAATGGCTCTCATTCTTTGATGCCTTGTATACGATACCACTTGGGCCTGGCAACTCTGCTGATGGGTCCAGAGGAGACTCACAAAGGTTTTGGTAGGTGGATGTGTGTGTGTGTGTGTGTGTGTGTGTGTGTGTGTGTGTGTGCACGCGCACACGTGCAAGTGCATCCACATGGTACTAAAAAACAGGTCGGAGTTGCATTATCGGCCTGGCACAATGGCTCATGCCTGTAATCTCAGCACTTTGGGAGGTTGAGGTGGGCGGATTACTTGAGATCAGGAGTTCAAGACCAGCCTGACCAACATAATGAAACCCTGTCTCTACTAAAAATACAAAAATTAGCTGGGCGTGGTGGTATGCACCTGTATCCCAGCTACTCCAGAGGCTGAGGCAGGAGAATCGTTTGAACTCCGTGGTGGATACTGCAGTGAGCTGAGATGGCACCACTGCACTCCAGCCTGGGTGACAGAGTGAGACTCTGTCTCAAACAGAAAAAAAAAAGGAGTTGCTTTATTTCCTTTTAGGAGTCCTATTTGGCTAAGTGGTCATGGTTGTCAGGAGATAGTCCTGCTATGTAAATGAGGGAGGTCCTCTGGACTCACAGCAATTGTTAACCAAAACATTAGCCAGAACATTCCTTATCTCCATGGAAAAGTTGGATACATGTTAGTGTTGAGGCGATTAGGGAATGGTTCCCCACCCGCAAGCAGACAACCAGTCACAGATGGCCGATCTCCAAGTTCCCTTTCTACTGACGCTGAGATTCTGTGATCCAGGCTGGTGTGACAGAAAGACTGTGGGATAAAGGAGGGGACAGGGGAGGAGAAGGCTGTGAAGAAACTACTGTGTGGGACAGTAAGCAAGCAAAATGATGAGAGGGAGGAGAAATGGGGATTGGGGCGTGGGAACCCCAAGACTGCTTGAGCATGAAGAGAGCCTGTGCTAGGGTCTGAGTTCAGGAGTGGTGCATGCGAGGCACTGGGCTTCAGGGAGGAGGTTGCAGCCCTAACCTACCATCAGGAGGCCAATATTTGATGCACACAGTAGTGTGTGCAAGGAGGAAGAGGTAGAGAGGAGATGTAAGTGTTCACTGAGCCCTCACCATGCATCATGATGTGTAAGACACTTTCATGCATTTACTCCCTACAAAAACCTTGAGAAGAATCCATCATCCTGATTTTATGACTGACAAAATTCATAAAATTGGAGACTTAGAGAAATTAAATGATTTGCACGTAGTAAATATTGACTGCTGGTAAAGGGAGAGCTGAGACTGAAACTCAAGTCAGTATGACTTCTAAACCAGCCCATTCTCTACCGAATCACCAACACTTGGGTAGCTTGTTGGTCAATGCAATAGTGGTTTTTATGAGTCAGGGTTAGGGTTCATTCAGCTTAAAGCTGTTGTAACTACTGGTGCGGTTGAGCCTAGATTGAACACTAAGAGGCTGAACATTTTGGAGCCTGTACCCTCAACCCTCTGTGGCCTGTTAGCACTTCATCCTCCTCATCCTTCTTTGACTGGGTATTCTTGGAAAGCTCAAGAGGAATATAAAGATCCAAACAGGAGATTCCTCCCCCACCACATCCCACCCAAGACTCTGCTCACGTCACACTTCACTTTTCAAAAACCTTCACCAGCGACTGGGCATAGTGGCTCACGCTTGTAATCCCAGCACTTTGGGAGGCTGAGGAGGGTAGATCATGAGGTCAAGAGATCAAGACCATCCTGACCAACATGGAGAAACCGTCTCTACTAAAAATACAAAATTAGCTGGGCGTGGTAGTGCATGCCTGTTAATCCCAGCTATTCGGGAGGCTGAGGCAGGAGAATCGCTTGAACCTGGGAGGCGGAGGTTGCAGTGAGCCGAGGTCATGCCATTGCACTCCAGCCTGGGTGACAAAGGGAGACTCTGTCTCCAAACAACAACAACAACAACAAACACAACTTCACCAGCCTCTCTTCCAATGCACAACACTAGACACAAATTTTCTGAGTTGGTATTTAAGTCCCTATGCATATGGCCCCATGGGCTCTTCGAGGCCTCTTGTCTATTACTCCTCCATAGTCCAATCTAAAGGGACACCTCCGGGGCTGCTTTCCTCCTAGTTCCGTTTACTTGAAGTTCTTTCCACAGCTGCTTGGGAGGCTGATGTGGGAGGATGGCTTGAGGCCAGGAGTTCAAGACCAGCCTGGGCAACATAGTGAGACCCTATCTCCACAAAAATTTAAAGTTAGCTGACATGGTGACACACGCTTGTAGTCCCAGCTACTTGGGAAGCTGAGGCAAGAGGATTGCTTGAGCCTATGAGTTGGAGGCTGCAGTGGGCCATGACTGTCCCCCCATCCCCAACTGCATTACAGCCTAGGTAACAGAGAGAAACCTTCTCCCTTAAAAAAAAAATTCTTTCCCTCTCTAGACCCAACTCCTATTGGCAAAATCCCTGCTTAAGGCCACTGTTTCCGTGAATGCTTTCCTGGTCCATTCTGTTGACAATATGACTCCCCTCCAGGTCATTCAGTGAGTTACACAGCTGGGCCTGCCCTATGGGAACCCCATTTCCCTGGCCCCTAGTCCAGGAACTCAGGCTATGGGAGGGCATCATTTCTTCTTTCTGTAGTCAGGGAGGCTGTGACTGGGCATAAGCCCTGAATATGCCTCCTAGATCTTTGCTTGCCCTGTTCATCCTGGACATGGCACAGACAGAGCTTGCTGCGTTCCTTACAGAGCCCCTGGAAAGACCCTTTCTCTTCATTGAGTCATCAGTCAGATGGGCCAAAGGTCATTAAACTTCAACATCTCCTATAGATGAGCATTCCTCCCTGGGCCTCTTAGCCCCTACGCAGGGGCTCCTCTCAACACACACCCCTCCCTTTACACAATCTGAAAGAAACAGGAACAGAAACACCAAGGAAGGCCTCTGGCTCAGGTCTGACCACCACGGCTGGGAACCAGCCTGCCCTTCCTCCTTCCCACAGTGAATATGCATCCAAAGTCACCACCGGCTGCACTTCTCCAGAGTGTAGTAGCGCATGTGGGCTCAGAAACCGCTGGAGCAGAGTGTGAATAATGGGAACTGCTTCTGACTTAATTAGACTCACATTAAAATTGCACTCCCTGAAGCTTGCAAAGGCGGCGGGGAGGCCTCATTCCTCCCTGCTCCGTGACCTGGGATGCTCTTCTCGTTCCAAACGCCTCCTGTTTCATTGGCAGGAGAATTCTGTCCACTTTGTTTCCATGTCCCTTCTTGCTCCCTGCTTCTCCTTCATTTTTCCTCTTCTCTTACGCTGTCTCAGTGTCTGCACTTGGACTTTAGGTCACCCTCCTGCAACCGTCGTGATTATTCACCACTCTGCTCTGCTCCTCTCCCCCGACTTCTGCCTCCACCGTTTCGGGTACTCTGCAGCCCCATGCTATGCATCTGTGAGGTCTCTCTACCCAGGAACTATGAGTGCAGGCCAATGCCTTGGCATCCTCTGGTCATGGGAAGACCTGGAAAGGCTGGCAAGAAGGGGTGTCTTTCTCCCCTGACTCTTGTATCCAGGCCTGTGTATTTCCGACCTTTTTCTGACAAACAGGAAATAATGGTAATGACTGATTTCATTTACCTGTAGCTGAGGACAGAAAAAAAAAAAAGGCCATTAGGAGCTATGAATGGAAACCTCCATTCTTTGAATGCTTCTAAGCCAGCGTTTCTCAGCCTGGGCAGTCCTGACATTTGGGGCTGCACAATTCTTTGTTGTGTGTGTGTATGGGGTTGGGGAAGGGGGGCATTGCTCTGTGCACTGTAGGATGTTTAGCAACATTCTTGACTTTTACCCACTAGTTGCCAGTCAACTGACATCATCCCCACGTTGGGATGATCAAAAACGTCTTCATACATTGCCAAAGGTTCTCTGGGGTGCAAAACTGGCCCCCGGGTGAAAACTGCTGTTTAAGTAAGCGTGGCTTCTCATTTGGGCATCTGTGTGGTTTCAACAGAAACATGTTGGCTTTGGTCTTCAGGTCCCGGATCTGCCACTTCCCTCTGCCTACCCTTCAGCTCTCCTACCCTTATGCTCTCTGAGTTGGTTTTTTCATTCTGCAAATGGGACAGTTGTGTACTTCACAAGATTAATGAAAAGAACAAATGAGATACAAACTATAAAGTACCACATAATATTACATAAAATGTATTTCAGCACTCTAATATATTACTGGGTGCAAATAAGACTAAAGCTAGACACTCAAGGGAGAGTTAACGTTAAGTGTTGGTGTTAAAGGGCATGTCACATGCTTAGTGGACTAGATTGGGAGATTTGCAAAAAACAGATAAAAGGGAAGAAGGGACTCAGCAGTCAGGATGGCAAAAGGAGAACAACATGAAAGCAGAAGAGAAAGATTTTCATAAAATTGGAGCCCCGAGAAGCACTGTGACTAAGAGGCTGACCATTGGTCTCAGATGGTCTTCTCCCAAACAAAGGGAATAATTTGAGGAGTCAGATAAGGGCTCTGTAACCCAGAGTTAAAAGAGGAAGGATGACTAGATTGCAGTGAAGGGGAAGACCAGAAAGATTTTGGGGACATCTTGGCTAGCCAAGCAGAGAGAATATGGACAAGCAGGCTCCAAACTAGGAGTTGACATATCCCAAAATGAGAAAAGACAGCTTCAGAGACAGACTCATCAGGGAGCAGTGTGGACTCCCCAGCATCTTCCCAGCATCTCCCATTTTATCCCTGGGGCATAGTACCTTGATTTTTCTTTGAGGAACCGTCCATTTGCCATTCTCTGGCCATGTGGCTTCAGAAATGAACATGACTATCACATCCTCCAGGTTGCAGCTTCAGATTCAGAGATGAGCATATAATACATGTGCGTTCGTCAGAACCTATGAGCATTAGCCCTGGGGCTTCTGCCTGAATTACTGGAAAGGATGCACACTCTTTCTGCTGAGGTTGCTAATTTGGAAAGATGGATGTAGAGGAATCTGATAAGGACACTACCAGAGAAAAAAGCGGAACAAGAGATGGACAGAGATAGATCAATGATGACATCATCTGTGCACCTGGATCTAACCATGCCTGAAGCCCAGTACCCCAAGCATTTATAGTAAAACAAGGCCATAAATTCCACTAAAAAATCATGTTTTTTCTGCTTAGTCCAGTTTGAGGTGATCTTGCGAAGCTGAAAAAGTCCTTGGTAATAGAAGTAGGCAGAATAGTGAAGCAGCAAAAAGCCTGGCCAAGAAACTCGTAATTCTGATCTTGACTGTGGGTAGCCATCTCACCTCTTTGGGCTTTTTCTCATCTATGATACAAGGATGTTGAAAAATATGGTGTTAAAGGACCCTTCATACCAGTGAGTGTGATGATTCTGACCACTCTATAACCAATAATCCCTGCCTATACGTAGTGCACACCAAGACTTCCTCAGGGCCAATTCGCAGTCACTATTCAGCTACTCAGTGTGGCTTTTAGTTATCTATTTGTCTCAACAGCTGAGGGCCCACAGGGCTGGCCTTGGACAGAACTGTCAAGTCAGGGAAGTTTGGCTCTGTTGGAAACGTAATGTTCCTCTGGTGTTACAGCACTCTTGGTTCTTCATCCGACTGTCCCCCAACCCCGTCCGACCACAACAAAAACCAAGGATATCAACTTTTGACCTTTAGTCTGAATGGTACTTAAATGGGATTTTGCCTTTCAAGGCAACTTGGGCAAACATTTGGCCAGGCTCCTAATAATCTTCACTGAGAGGCACTTTACAGACCTCAGGGAAGCTGGCCTGAAGGTGAATTGTCACCAGTGACTTGCCTTCAAGAAGGGTCACATCCCTAAGACTAGACTCCAGGTTCTCGGGAGGGGGCAATGCAAGCTAATTTCATTCCAAGCTGGAACTCAAAAGAGATTGACAGACCGGAGAGGATATTTACAAAAGGGTCCTGGCATTCGCAAATTGCTAAATTGAAATGTTTCAATTCTTCGAAAGAGTCAGGGGTATTAGTACACTCTAGCTGAGGCTAATCCTATTATTTGGAACTCTATCAGTACATTCCTCTGGCTTGAGCCTAATCTCAGGGGTGGATTACTGCAGGGGCTGTTTTTCATGCTTTCAGGATGTTTCCTGGGTACATGACCAGATAGGACAATACTGCAGTGGCCCTGACCCTTGTCCCCATTTTCTGCCCAACCAAACCCCACATTCTCTGGGAACGGTTTATGGCTAGTTATGACAAACTAGTGTGAAAGTCTATTTTTCAAGTAATGAAAAATAACAATTGAGATATACTTTCCACCCTAACTTTCAGGCTTGAGGTGTCACATTAGGTGGCCTGCTCCCTTGGATGCCTGGTGCAGGAGGAGAGAATCTTGCAACACCTGGGATACTTATTCAGTGTCTTTGGGGCTGTCAGCTGCCATGGCTCTTGATGCCTCTTGACGGTGGACATGGTGATGGTCTCCTGTGCTGAAGCAAGCCCATGCGTGTGCATGAACGGGGGTGCCTGTGTTTCCTCTAGATCGGGGTTAGGAAGTATTTTTCTGTGAAGGGCCAGAGAGTAAATATCTTAAGTTCTCTGTTGCAACAATTTGACTTTGCCCTTATAGTTTGAAAGTGACCATGGACAAAACATACATGAATGACGTGGCGTGTTCTAACAAAATGTTATTTACAAAAGCAGGTAGCACCATATTTGGCCCCCAGGCCTCGTTGGCAGACCCCCTGGGGTAGACATCAACTGTGCTGAGTGAGTTGGTTTACCAGTGTGAACTTAGTAGTGACAGTCTGCCTATTTCTTTCGCGCTCCTTCTGTAGTGGGTGTTGGATAGCTAGCCTCTTGGGGAAGTCTGAGGACAGCTGGTGACAACAAAGGGAGTGGATGAAATGGCTCCTTCAGATTCCTGCTAGTGCCTAGGTGCTGGGGTGCAGGAGAGATGAAGAATGGAGGAAAACTCTTCTTCAACGTGTCTATTTATGGTCTCACCTTGGGTGGTGTCTCCACTGGTGAGAAAGGGTACTTAAGGATACCGTGCACAGACCAACACAGGCTGAAGTCTCTGACCGCCCATTTATCAATTCTGCTGGTTGTGCCATTCTGTAGCCTATATTTTACTTATTCAACTCCTTGCTCTTCTCCTTAGCACAGTACTTTGCATATTTACAGTGGCTGTGTTTTACAATTATTTGTTGACTATCTGCCAACTATGTGCCAAGCCTTGTGCTAGCATTGCCATTCAGAGCAAAGAGACCCGGGTCCCTGGCCCCAGATGGCTCACCATGCAAAAAGGAAAACAAACCATTACAGTACAATGTACTAAGTTGTGACAGTGGTGGGCACACGGTGTTTTTGAATGACAAGCTCCAGGGCAGGCTGGGGAGAGGGGTGACCCCAAGGCCCCAACTCTTTCAGGGACAGAATTCCAGAGCACAGAGCACCACGTGGAAGAAATCACTCACCTCTTGGCAGCCACTTGAGCACAATTGGGGGCTGTTCACCTGCTTAGAATCACACTGAGCTGCGGCAGAGGCCTCCAAAGCACATTTGTAGAAATGAAGAGCGGCCCATTCAAGGAAAAAAACTCCCCCTGTTTGCTTCTTACAGCAGTTTTTGTTTATCTCATTATCTCCCAACCTGAAGAACAGGACCATCTGGCATGCGGGCATGTTAACAAGATCATAAATTAGGAGGAGAAATGAAGCCAGATTTCCATAATGGTCGCAAGACAGAAATCAACAGTGCTGGGATGGAATTTGCTTGGAAGGTGGGGTGGGAGGGAAATGGAGCAAAATAAAAATGCCTCAGCACATCCAGCCTGAATGAAAAACACAAATCCAGAGTCATTTAGAAGGAGTGATTTAAAAAAAAAAAAAAAAAAAGTGCTGGCAAAGCATCTCTCCTCTCCATTTTTCTCCCCCTTCTCTCTCTTCCTGTTTGCTGGGTCTTCCCCTAGGAATGGGGCCAACTCCAATCCTCAAGTTCTCGTAGGTCGTGATTGTAGCAACTGTGTGAAAACTCATTTTGCAGAGACACAGGCTCACCCAGTGTGCACGGCCGCCTACACTGGCCGGCCGACTATATGGGCCAGAGCTCCAGGGCAACGTTTAGCAACTTCTGCAGAGTGTTTCCTGGGATGTCCAGCATTTCCTGGGATTCTGGACTTTGGGTATGGCAAAGGCAGCAACTGTAGGTAGTTAATGTGAGACAGAATTGCCCGCTAATCACCTGGAAGCTAGGCGTCCCCAGTACATGAGCATGCAATCCTAGCTTTGCCCAGCGTTAGCCCTCATTAAATTGCTCTTGGCTTCTTGACAAAGAGAACCACCCCCCATTCCCCAGAGTGTATTAAATGCCCCATCTATGGTGGTTCTGGCCTCTTCCCCTCCTCTGCCATGGCATCTCTCAGTGCTAACTGCTCCTCTGGCCTTCTTCTCTAGAGTTTTTTTCCCTTCTTTCCCATCTATCCCAATAATAAGAACACCTCATCTGTTTTAAAAATGAGAGTAGGAGATAATTTTTTTCCAATGATTCTACTTTTAGAAGAACATCAAGGAAAAAGGTTGGTCCTTTTTAAAAATTAGGGGTAGGCCGGGTGCGGTGGCTCAAGCCTGTAATCCTAGCACTTTGGGAGGCCGAGATGGGCGGATCACGAGGTCAGGAGATCGAGACCATCCTGGCTAATACGGTGAAACCCCGTCTCTACTAAAAAATACAAAAAAACTAGCCGGGCGAGGTGGCGGTCGCCTGTTGTCCCAGCTACTCGGGAGGCTGAGGCAGGAGAATGGCGTAAACCCGGGAGGCGGAGCTTGCAGTGAGCTGAGATCTGGCCACTGCACTCCAGCCCGGGCGACAGAGCAAGACTCCGTCTCAAAAAAAATAAAAATTAGGGGCATATTTGAAAAGAGCAGACTTAAACCCAATGCATGACAGTTTCAAGCTACCTGATGGGCTGAGACTGTGAGGGTAAAGTAACACGCTCTTTTATCAATTGGAAAAGTCACATTATTATGGATTCACTTTGGTGATGTTTTGTAGCATGAGGGTCCAAATACTGCCTGAGAATTTACTTCTACTCAGACTCTTTTCAGAGGGCAATTCATTGATAATTTTTTCAGTTTCTTCCATGATTTTTCACCAATTTGGCCTTTTAAACTTTTTATAATGTTGATTTTGATAATGTACAATTTTGATAGTTTCCTAGAAAACTTCTCTTTTGTGGATATTAACAAGGCCCTATTTTAGGCCGGGTGTGATGGCTCACGCCTGTAATTCCAGCACTTTGGGAGGCCGAGGAGGGTGGATCACTTGTCAGGAGTTCAAGACCAGCCTGGCCAATACAGTGAAACCCCATCTTTACTAAAACTACAAAAATTAGCTGGGTGTGGTAGTGCGTGCCTGTAATCCCAGCCATTCGGGAGGCTGAGGCAAGAGAATCACTTGAATCCAGGAGGCGGGGGTTGTAGTGAGCCAAGATCATGCCACTGCACTCCAGCCCGGGTGACAGAGCAAGACTGTCTGAAAACAACAAAAACCCTATTTTATAATATCCACTGTGGTTTCTTCCTTTATTTTGGTCTTATTTTGTGTGTGCAGATCTTTCTCTCCAGTTTGTTCTCATTAATGTGGATGCATGCTTTGCATATTGTATTTGTATTTTGTTTAAGCCACAATTTTTGAATTAACTAATCAATTCTGCTTTTATTTAATTAATTTTGGCTTTCATCATGATCAATTATGCTCTCCTACTTTTTCAGAATTTTATTTAATTGTATCATTTTACATTCTGAGATGAAGGGATAATTCATTGGATTTCATTCATTTTTCTGTTCCATCAATTTATGTTCTTTTCTTTACAGCCTAATATATGGTTAATTTTTGTAAATATAGTCTTACTTCTCTGCATGTTAATGATGGAAATATTAATTATTGAAAACAGTCAATATTGACTGCTTCCTTTAGTTTTCGAATTCTGAATTGTTCAAGAAATCTTCCCCTTTATCTTGCTCTGTCACCAATGCTGGAGTGCTGCAGTGTGATCACAGTTCACTGCAGCCTCAATCTCTGGGGCTCAAGCGATCCTCCTGCCTCAGCCTCCTGAATAGCTGGGATGACAGGCACACACCACCACTCCTAGCAAATTTTTAAATTTTTTGTAGAGACAGGGTCTCACTATTGCTCAGGCTGGTCTTGAACTCCCGGCCTCAAGCGATCCTCCCACCTTGACCTCCCAAAGTGCTGATATTACAGAAGTATTCTGATGGAACATTAGTATGTGTGTAAATAGATAGGGCTGTTAGATTTTCATCACGGATTATAAACTTCATAAATAAAAAATGACTGTGTACTCTAAGCGGTTTATCACTTGAATTCTATGGAACCCTGCTTTCTATTATATTTGCGTCACCTGGTGTTTTTGTTGTTGTTGTTGTTGCTCAGCTCTAAACTTTTACATTTTTGGAGTAATTATGTTGTAAGTGTATATCCTGTAGATAACATAAAGCTATACTTTGTTTCTTGAACCACTGTAAAAGTCTGTGTTTTAATGTAGGAGTTAGACCCACTTATATTTATCTTTTCCTGACCTGTTTGTCCTTCTGTATTATTATTCTTGTTCATATTTTGGTTTGCTGCTTTTGTTTTTTAGATGGAGTTTCACTCTTGTTGCCCAGGCTGGAGTGCAATGGTACGATCTTGGCTCACTGCAACCTCCGCTTCCCAGGTTCAAGTGATTCTCCTGCCTCAGCCTTCTGAGTAGCTGGGATTACAGGCATGTACCACCACACCCAGCTAATTTTGTATTTTTAGTAGAGACAGGGTTTCTCCATGTTGGTCAGGCTGGTCTCGATCTCCTGCCCTCAGATGATCTGTCCGCCTCGGCCTCCCAAAGTGCTGGAATTACAGGCATAAGCCACCGTGCCTGACCGGTTTTCTGTTTTTTATGTTTTTTTCCTGTTTGCTTTATTTCATACCATTAGTTGTGTGAGACCATGTTTTGTTTTGTTTTGCTTTTTCCTCTATAGTGTTATATTTAACTCTATAAGTAGTTATTTTTTATTTTTAAAATATTATAAAACCTATATAGTTTTTATGATGATCACAGTCATTAATGAAGCACTACCTAATGACTTATTTACATACAGGAGAAAAAAGTTATTGTATCTTACTTACTTTTCCTCTCTTCCTCCCAGATTTACCTGCTGTCAAAGTTTTGGCCCCAATATCGACCAATTCTAATTATCTTTGTTTACACTCTGCTTTCTTTTGCTTCCAAGGATCGTGATATTTGCATTCCATTTCATAACTACATTGACAATAATTATTTAGACCAGTAGTTTAAGTAGTTTCCGTGTTTACTAGCAATGCCATAGTCGTCTCTTGTGAGCTTTTTCACTCATCGTGTGGTCCTCAGATAAACATGTTAGTGTAATTTTTTTTTCTTGGAAGAAAAGCTGCTTGATATATTTTTAGATTTTTATGTTTCTGAGAAAGTGTATTGCCTTGAAAAAATGATACCTTGATTGGTGGGTGTATCCCCTCCATGGTGTAACTGCCGTCTTCTGGAATCTACATAAACTTATGCTATGGAGAACATGGCAAATCTAATGTATGTTCCTTTGTGGATAGCTTTATTTTCTTTTTAAATTTCTTGCCAGGACATTGTCAAATTATTGATTTATTCTGAAATTAAAACAAAAATCACCAATATGTTTCTTTGTGTTGGTTACTTTTAGTTAATCGTGCCTGGGGAGCTTATTCTATCTACCTATTCAGGTATCTCTAAATTTGTCTAAGTTTTCTTCTACTGATTCCTATTTTATACTTTATATTGATTCAATTCCATTTTTTTGGTCTCCTATTCAAGAACTCCCATTATCTATGTTTGTTCTTACTCTCTGAGCTCACACTTCAAAGTCTTTTCTCTGTCCATTCCCATCTTTTAGTCCTTTTGCTTCTGTATCTGGAGAGCATCCCCACCTGTCCTTCACTTCTCTGTTGGCATTTTTTTATGGCATCAGTTTAGCACCTTGCCACTCCCAATGCCATTTCTCATGTGGTTATTTGCTTCCTTCCATTCTTTCCTTAATCCTCCATGTTCTTAAATACATCTTCAGGGGCTGGGCGTGGTGGCTCATCCCTATAATCCCAACACTTTGGGAAGCTGAGGTGGGCGGATCATGAGGTCAGGAGTTTGAGACCAGCCTGACCAACATGGTGAAACCCCGTCTGTTTTTACTAAAAATACAAAAATTAGCTGGGCGTGGTGGTGTGTGCCTGTAGCTGCAGCTACTCTGGAGGCTGAGGCAGGAGAATTAATTAAACCCGGGAGGCGGAGGTCGCAGTCACCCAAGATCGCACCGCTGCACTCCAGTCTGGGCGACAGAGCGAGACTCTCTCAAAAAAAAAAAAAAAAAAAGGCCATCTTCACTTTGTCATCTTATTATTTCATTTTTCATATTATATTTTAATAAGCATATAGTCTCTTTTACTTCAATTCAAATAAATGCCATCTAATATTTACTTATGTTTCTAAATATATATATACTTTTTTGTATATATATATACAATAAATATATATATACTTTTTTGTATATATATACATCAAATACAAAATATGTATACATATATACAAAAAAGTGTGTGTGTGTATATATATATATATACTTTTTTTTTTGAGAGGGAGTCTCGCTCTGTTGTATGTGTATATATATATATTTTGAGACGGAGTCTTGCTCTGTTGTCCAGGCTGGAGTACAGTGGTGTGATCTTCGCTCACTGCAACCTCTGCCTCCCAGGTTCAAATAAGTCTCCTGCCTCAGTTTCCTGAGTAGCTGGGACTACAGGCACATGCCACCATGCCTGGCTGATTTTCACATTTTTAGTAGAGATGGGGTTTTGCTGAGTTGGCCAGGTTGGTCTCGAACTCCTGGCCTCAAGTGATCCACCTGCCTTGGACTCCCAAAGTGCTGGGATTATAGGCATATGCCACCACACCTGGCCTCTAAATATCTTTAAGGTTACTTGTATCTAGTTCTTGAATGCCATGTTCATGTTTTTATATACTCTATTTTTTCTTAATATACTCACTTCCCCCTGCCTTTGCCTGATTTTTTAAATAAGACACCTGTCACAATTTAAAATAGCCCGAGAAGAACCTAATACCATTAGGTTCTACTTGGGGACTTTCTATCTTCTATCCTGGATGGTGTCCCCCACTCAGATCATAAGTTGGTGTAAGTTTACACACAACTAGCTTAATCATCACAGAGCTCAAGGAGAATGTGGACAAAAACAGCATGGGACCGTAATTGCTGTGTCATTTCTTTCCTGACAAGGCTTAGCTTTTTCTGTCTTGTAGGTATCAATGTGGGGGAGTTTAGCCTCTTCTTGGAACCCATGTGGGGAGCATAATGATGGAGAATCCCATCACGAAAACAGTACTCCATAGAGTCAGGGGAGGACCTACCAGAAAGGGGGGACCTGTGATTTTGGCATAAGCCTGGCTATACCTTGCTTCTCCTGGCAGCTGTTCAGTGTGGTGGCATATTAACTGGATAATACCTACTCATTCTTCAGATTTCCATTTTATTCATTCCCTAATTCACTCAAAGAATATTAGTTTATTGATTCATTCAACAAGTATTTAAGAATATATGACAGGTTCCTTAAATTAATGACAGGCATCAAACTACAGATCCAGAAAGCACAAATAATACAAAGTAGAATAAATGCAAAACATACACCTAGGCACATCACTGTCAAACAATAGAAAGTCAAAGATAAAGAAAAAAATTTGGAAGAAGCTAGGACTGGGGGATTCTTACCTGTAGAGGAACAAAGGTAAGAATCACGTCTGACTTCTCAGAAACCATGCAAGCAAGAAGAGCATGAAGTGAAACACCTAAGGTATTAAAAGAATAAAACCGCCAACCTAGAATCATGTCTCCTGTGAAATTATCCTTCAGAAGCAAAGGAGAAATACTTTCTCAGACAAACAAAAATTGAGGGAAATCATTGACAGTAGACCTACCTTGTAAGAAACATTAAAGGAAATTCTTTAGAGATAAAGAAAATGATATAGGTTAGAAACTCAGATCTACATAAAGGAAGAATAATGAAGAAAAAATAAGTGAAGATAAAATAAAAACTCTTACTTCTCATATTTTTACTTCATCTACAAGGTAATAGTTTGTTTAAAATAATAATAGCAACAATGCATTAAATTATATATGTGTATGTATATATATTATGTGTGTGTGTATATATATATGCTTGTGCATGCTTATCCATAAGTGAAATGATGATGCCAATGTTACAAGGGATGAAAGGGAGGAATTAAAATTATTTTATTATTTTTCTTCTTTTTTTTTCTTTTTTATTTTACTTTAAGTTCTGGGATACATGCGCAGAATATGCAGGTTTGTTACATAGGTATACATGTGCCATGGTGGTTTGCTGCACCTATCAACCCATCATCTAGGTTTTAAGCCCTGCATGCCTTAGATATTTCTCCCAATTCTTTCCCTCTCCTTGCCCCCCATCTCCTGACAGGCCCTGGTGTGTGATATTCCCCTCCCTGTGTCCATGTGTTCTCATTGTTTAACTCCCACTTATGAGTGAGAACATGTGGTGTTTGGTTTTCTGTTCCTGTGTTAGTTTGCTGAGAATGATGGCTTCCAGCTTCATCCATGTCCTAAGAAAGGACATAAACTCATTCTTTTTTATGGCTCCACAGTAATATAAGGTACTCATATTATTATTATTATTATTATTATTATTACTATTATTTTGAGACGGAGTCTCACTCTGTCGCCCAGACTGGAGTGCAGTGGCGCGATCTTGGCTCACTGCAAGCTCCACTTCCCGGGTTCACGCCATTCTCCTGCCTCAGTCTCCCGAGTAGCTGGGACTACAGGCGCCCGCCACCACACCCAGATAATTGTTGTATTTTTACCAGAGACAGGGTTTCACTATGTTGGCCAAGAGGTTCTCTATCTCCTGACCTTGTGATCCGCCCGCCTCAGCCTCCCAAAGTGCTGGGATTACAGACGTGAGCCACCACACCCAGCCAAATTATTATTATTTTTAAGATAGAGTCTCACTCTGTCACCCAGGCTGGAGTGCAATGGCGCAATCTTGGCTCACTGCATCAAACTATTTTTGAAGTGGTATAGTATTATTTAAAAGTGGACCTGGATTGGTTATAGGTATACATTGCAAACTCTAGGGCAACCACTAAAAAAAGGTTTTTAAAAAAGTAGTATAACTGATAGGTTAAGAAATTAGAGAAAATAGAATCACATAAAATGTTCAATTAAAACCATAAAATACAGAAAGTGGAAACAAAAACATAAAGAACAAGAACAACACATAGAGAACTGTAATAAATATGGCAGATATTAATCCAACTATATCAATGGTCTGAATGCACCAATCAACAGAGATTTTCAGAGTGAATCAAAAAACAAACCCAATTATGCTGTCTATAAGAAACCCATGTTAAATATAAACACACATATAGATTGCAGGTAGAGGGATGGAGACAGATATGCCATGTTAATATGAATGAAAAGAACACAAGAGTAACTATATTAATTTTATGCAGAGCAGACTTCAAAGCAAGGAATGTTATCTGGAATAAAGAACAGGTATTACATAAAAATAAATGGACCACCACATCTCAAAGAAGACATAACAGATTTTAATGTTTATGTGCCTAACAACAGAAGGCCAACCTTTGTGAGGCAAAAACGAACAGAACTGCAAGAAGAAATACATAAATCCACTGTCATGGTTGGAGACATTAGTACTCCTGTATAAGAAGTGGACAGATGCAACAGGCAGAAAATTATTAAGGACATAGTTCAACTCAATGACACCATCAATTAAATGAATGTAATTGCATCTACAGATTACTTCATCTAACTATAGCAAAATACACATTTCTCTCAAGTTCACATGGAACACTCACAAAGATAGACCACATTCTGGGCCAGGAAATATACCTTAATGAATTTAACAGTATAAAAATAACACAACATCTGTTCTCAGAACATAATGGAATTCAACTTGAAATCAATAACAGAAAGATGACTAAAAGTTTCTCAAATACATAGACATTAAACAACACATTTCTAAATAACGAGTCAAACAAATCTCAAGAGAAATCAAAGATATTTTGAACTACATGAAAATAAAAACACAACTTATCAAAATTTGTGGGATTCAGCAAAAGTAGTACTTAGAGGGAAATGTATAGCATTGAATGCATATATTAAAAATATCTAAAATAAGTAACCTAAGTTTCCACCTTAAGGGTCTATGAAAAGAACAGATTAACTCCAAAATGAACAGAAGTAAAGAAGCAATAAAGAATAGAGCAGAAATAAATGAAATTAAAATAGGAAATAAATAGAAAATAATCAATTAAGGTGAAAACTGGTTCTTTGAAAAAATACATGAAATAGACAAGCCTCTAGCTACCTAAGAAGAAAAAGGGAGAGCACAAATCACCAATACTGGAAAGTAAAGAGGGGACATCACTACAGATCCCATGGATGTTAACAGAATAATAAAGAAGTACTATGAACAATTCTATGCCCACAAATTTGATAACCTAGATGAAATGGACCAATTCTTAAAAAGATATAACCTGCCACAACTCACACAAGAAATAGACAATCTGTATAGTCCTGTATTTATTAAAGAATTGAACCAATAATTAATAATCTTCCAGAACTCAAGTCACCAGACCTGAATAAGTTTACTCGTGAACTCTACCAAACATTTAAGGAATAGATTATAGAAATTCCCTACAATCTGTCTCAGAGATGAAGAAAGAATACTTCCTACCTCATTATGTGAGGCCAGTATTATCCTACTACCCTAAAACACTTAAACCAAAGACATTACAAAACAAGAAAATTAAAAACCAATACCTCTCATGAAAATAGATGCAAAAATCCTCAAAAAAATAAGCAAATGAAATCCTAAAATGTATAAAAAGGATTATACACCGTGACCAAGTGGGATATATCCCAGGTATGCAAAGCTGGCTCAACTTTAAAAAACCAATTAACTAATTCATCACATCAACAGGCTAAAAAAGAAAAATCACGTGGTTATATCAATAGATGCAGAAAAAGCATTTGACAAAATCAAAAACACATTCATGATAAAAAAATTCTCACTAAACTAGGAATAGAAGGGAACTTCCTTGACAAATAATATTTCTAAAAACCTATAGCTAACATCACATTTAATGATAAGAAACTTAAAAATTTCCCAGTGAGATCAGACACAAGGCAAGCATGCCCCTCTCTCAACACTCCTTTTTAATATTAGACTGGAAATACAATTAATGGAATAAGACAAGAGAAGGAAACAGAAAATATACAGATTGAGAGGGAAAAAATAAAATTGTCTTTGCAGATGACACAATCAGCTACATAGAAAATTCAAAACATTCAACAACAAAAAACTGGCACTAGTAAGTGATTATAACAAGGCTACAGGATATGAGGTTAATATACAAATGCCAATGAACAAGTAAAATTTAAATTAAAAACATGAAATACTTAGGTATAAATCTAACAAAATGTGTGTAAGATTTATCTGATTGAAACTACAAAATTCTGGTTTAATAAAATCACATAAATAAATAAACGGAGGAATATTCCATGTTCATGGATAGACAGACTCAATAATGTCAAAATGCCAGTTCTTCCCAACTTGATCTATAGATTCAGTGCAATCCTAATAAAAATCCCACCAAGTTATTTTGTGGATATTGTGGATATTAACAAACTGGTTCTAAAGTCAATATGGAGAAGCAAATACCCAGAATTGCCAACACAATACCGAAGTAGAACAAAGTTGGAGGGCTGGCAGTACCCAACTTCAAGACTTATAAAGCTACAGTAATTAAGCCAGTGTGGTATTAATGAAAGAACAGACAAATTAGGCCTGTGTGGTATTAATGAAAAGACAGACACATAACTCAGTGGCACACAATGGAGATCCTAGAAGTATACCCATGTAAATATAGTTAACTGATCTTTGGCAAAGAAGCAAAGGTAATACAATGAAGCAAAGACAGTCCTCTCAACAAATGGTGCTGGAACAACTGGAAATCCACACACACAAAAAATCAATCCAAACCTTACACTCTGCAATATACCCATCTAACAAAGGTCTACCATCCAGAATCTACAAGGAACTTAAACAAATTTTTTTACAAGAAAAAAACAAATGTTTTTACAAGAAAAAAGCAACCCTATCAAAAAGTGGGCAAAGGATATGAACAGACACTTCTCAAAAGAAGACATTTCTGCAGCCAACAAACATGAAACAAAAAAGCTCATTATCACTGATCATTAGAGACATGAAAATAAAAACCACAATGAGATACCATCTCATGACAGTCAGAATGGCAATTATTAAAAAGTCAGGAAATAATAGATGCTGCTGAGGCTATGCAGAAATAGGAACGCTTCTACACTCTTGGTGAGAGTGTAAATTAATTCAACCATTGTGGAAGACAGTGTGGCCATATATACCATGGAATACTATGCAGCCATAAAAAGAATGAGATAATGTTCTTTGCAGGGACATGGATGAAACTGGAAGCCATCATTCTCAGCAAACTAACACAGGAACAGAAAACCAAACACTGCATGTTCTCACTCATAAGTGGGGGCTGAACAATGAGAACACATGGACACAACACACACTGGGGCCTGTTGGGGGATGAGGGGCAAGGGAATGGAGAGCATTAGGACAAATACCTAATGTATGTGGGGCTTAAAACCTAGATGATGGGTTGATAGATGCAGCAAACCCCCATGGCACCTGTATACCTATGTAACAAACCTGCACATTCTGCACATGTATCCTGAAACTTAAAGTAAAAAAAAAAAAAAAAGGAGAAAATGGGGGAAGAAAAATAGAGGAGAGAGAGAAAGGGGTTATCCATTTGTCCATCTGTCTTTCTATAACACCAAATGATTATATACATATATATATATAATTAATTTGCCATTGTAACAATATTAGGAGGTGGGATCTTGGAGAGGTGACTAGGCCGTGAGGGCTCCACTCTCATGGATGAGATTGGTACAGTTTGGCCCCCTCTTGCCCTTACTTACCCTTTCTTTGCCTTTCTACTCTTCTGCCACGTGAGGAACAGTGTTCCTCCCCTCCGAAGCACGCAGCATGCAAAGTGTCATCTTCGAGTCAGAATTGCCACATCTGCTGGCACCTTGGACTTTCCAGCCTCCAGAACCATAACAAATATATTTCTATTCTTTACTAACTAAAAATAACTCAAAATGGATTTATGGACCTAAATGTAAAGTCCAAACAACAAAACTCTTAGGAGATAATGTAGGAGAAAACCTAGATGACCTTGGGTATGGCAATGACTTTTTATATACAAAGGCATATTCATGAAAGAAATAATTGACAAGCTGGGCTCCACTGAAATGAACAACTCTGCTCTGTCAAAGGCAGTTTCAAGAAAATTAGAAGATGAGTGCAGCCTGGGAGAAAATATATGCCAAAGACACATTTTATTTTTTATTAGGAACTATTAACTAAAATATACAAAGACCTCTTAAAACTCAACAAAAAGAAAACAACCTGATTTTTAAAATGGGCTAAAGACCTTAACAGACACATCACCAAAGGAGATATATAGGTGGCAAGTAACGACATAAAAAGATGGTCTAGATCATATGTCATCAAGAAAATGCAAATCAAGACAACAGTAAGATACAATTACACATCTAACAGAATGGCCGAAATCTGGAACACTGACAGCACCAAATGCTGGTGAAGATGTGGAGCACAGAAGCTCTCATTCATTGCTGTTGGGAATGCAAAATGGTATGACCACTTTGGAAGAGAGTTTGGTGGTTTTCTACAAAACTAAACATAGTGTCACCATATGATCCAAAAATTGCACTCCTTGTTATTTACTCAAAGGAGTTGAAAACTAACTTCCACACAAAGAAATCTTGCACATGGTGTTTACAGCAGCCTTATTCTTAGTTACCAAAACTTAGAAGAAACCAAGATGTCCTTCAGTAGGTGAATGGACAGATAAACTGTGGTACATCCAAACAATGGAATATTATTTAGCACTAAAAAGAAATGAGCTGATTGACACCACAGTTCAGGCCTATAATCCCAGCAATTTGGGTGACCAAGGTGGAAGGATCACTTGAGGCCAAGAGTTCCAAACCTACCTGGACAACATAGTGAGACCCTGTCTCTACAAAAAATAAAGACAATTATCCAGGTATGGTGGCATGAGCCTGTAGTCTCAGCTGCTCAGGAAGCTAAGCTGGAAAGATTGCTTGGACCCTGGAGATCGAGGCCGCGGTAACCTATGATTGGGCTATGAAAAGACATGGAAGAAACTTAAATGTATATTACCAGGTAAAACAAGACAATCTGAAAAGACTGCATACTGATATGATTCCAACTGTTTGACATTCCAGAAAACAAAAAACCATGTAAATAGTAAAAGGATCAGTGGTTGCCAGGGGTAACAGGGGATGAACAGGCACGCCACAGAGGATTTTTAGGGCAGTGAGAATACTCAGATACTATAATAATGAATATACATCACTATACATTTGTCAAAACCCACAAAATGTAAAACACCAAAAGTGAACCATCATGTAAATTATGGACTCTGGGTGATAATGGTCTATCAATGTAGGTGTATCAATGGTAATGAATGTACCACTCTGATGCGGGATGTTGGTAATGGGGGAAGCTATGCATGTATGGGGATAGAAGATATGTGGAACATCTTTGTGCCTTACTCTTAATTTTGCTGTGAACCTAAAACTGCTCTAAAAAATATCTTTTAAGAAAGAGTAATGTGCCAGGCACAGTGCTAGTTATAATGCACTTTCATTCCAGTGGTTCAAGTAGACTCCACAGTCCCTAGTCTAAAGATGTACAGCAAAGGAGTACCACCCAATCAATAAGTTGATTACTGACTGTAGTGGATGACAGGAAGATGTCCCAAGAGTCAAGTGCATTCCTTCAAATTGAAGGGGTCAGCAAAGGCTTCCTCTGAGCAGACGATATTTGATCTGACACATGAAAGATGAGAGGAAGCTGGGCATATCAGAGAACAGAAATGAGACCAGCATGTTGGAGAGTAAGTGTGCTAGTATCTTCCATCAGCACTGCAAATCCACCCTCACCTTCACTCTGTATACCCCAAGTTTCCTGATGCTCTGGTTTCCAGTTGAGCTTGGTCAACAGGGAGGGCCAGCAGGAGGCTGGAACAAGACTGACAAGGAAGTCAGTTGAGCTATGCATTTCTGCAGGTCCTGCTCACCTGAGTTGCTCCTGTACATGGCCTTTCTCTGCCTTCTCTGGGGTTCTAGAACCACCCCTCCTGTTTACTTTTTTTTTGAGACAGAGTCTCACACTGTTGACCAGGCTGGAGTGCAGTGGCCCGATCTTGGCTCACTGCAACCTCCGCCTCCCGGGTTCAAGTGATTCTCCTGTTTCAGCCTCCCAAGTAGCTGGGATAATAGGCATGTGCCACCACACCTGGGTAATTTTGTGTTTTTAGTAGAGAGAGGCTTTTGCCATGTTGGCCAGGCTGGTCTAGAACTCCTAATCTCAGGTGATCCACCTGCCTCAGCCTCCCAAAGTGCTGGGATTACAGGTGTGAGCCACCACGCCTGGCCTCTTTCCTCTTTAGACCTAGGGATTGCAACAACTTTTCCATCACTGTCAGACCCTGGGGACTGCATTATCCCTTGTTAGTCCCCCTAACCTATGCTCACCCTTTCCTCAGGTACCATCATTTCCTGCCAGGAGACAGTGATAGGAGATGATAGTGCACATCTGTCACATCTGTCAGGGCAAAATGAGAAGACTCCTTACTCTCTGTCCTCACCCCTACCCCCTCCTCAGAAGCTCAGTTCTGACTTCAATGCCTACTGAATTACTATCTCCCTCATGTCTGCCTTGTCCATCTGTTTTTTTTTTGTTTTGTTTTTTGTTTTTGAGACGGAGTCTCGCTCTCTCACCCAGGCTGGAGTGCAGTGGCCGGATCTCAGCTCACTGCAAGCTCTGCCTCCCGGGTTTACGCCATTCTCCTGCCTCAGCCTCCCGAGTAGCTGGGACTACAGGCGCCCGCCACCTCGCCCAGCTAGTTTTTTGTATTTTTTTTTAGTAGAGACGGGGTTTCACAGTGTTAGCCAGGATGGTCTCGATCTCCTGACCTCATGATCCACCCATCTCGGCCTCCCAAAGTGCTGGGATTACAGGCTTGAGCCACCGCGCCCGGCCTTGTTGTCCATCTTAATCTTGTTTCACCTGCTGTTGGTGGAGGCTGAGGAGGGGAGGCCTGCTTGTCTGGAAGGCTTGGTCCTGGCTGTTCTCAAGGAGTATATGTGATCATCCTTGCAGAAGAGAATCAAAACTGATGGAGTCTGGGGTGACGTTGGGGTCTTCTTGAGGGGGGATGTTCCTCCTAAGCAAGGGAAGGCTAAAGAGCATCAGCAGCTTTCTGCATTTGTCTCTGGGGACTGATACCTGTTAGGAATGCTCCCTAGAGATGCTCCTGACCTCCTTCTCACTGTGTGTACATAACTGGCCATTTAAGATGGGGAAGCTCAGAGGGGAAAACAGCAGAAGTGCTCTGAGTTGGTCCAGCTGCGTGAACAGAGGGCAGTAGGGGCTTTGCTGTAAGTTGGAACCTTGACAGACCTGGGATGAGTGACTAGTCAGCTACAGTCTTCTAATAAACTACCACGGACTGGGGGGGCCTAAACAACAGATATTTATTCCCTCACAGTTCTGGATGCTGGAAGTTTCAAATCAAGGTGCCACCAGGATTGGTTTCTGGTGAGGTCCCTCTCCTTGGGTTGCAGAAGGCAACTTCTTGCTATGTCCTCACATGGCCTTTCCTCTGTGCATGCTCAGAGAAAGAGAGAGCCCTCTGGTGTCCCTTCTTCTCTTTATATGGACACCAGTTCTATAGGATTAGGGCCTCATTCTTATGACCTCATTCAACCTTTACTATCTGCTTAAAGGCCCTGTTTCCAAATACAATTACATTGAGGGTAAGGGCTTCAACAAGAATTTTGTGGGGACGCAAAATAAGGATTTCTATCACAGTAAGAAAATCCAGATTTGGAAGGTCTGTTGCTGAGGCCAGCTGGGGAGCCAGAGAAGAGAAAACTGCTTCCTCATGATGCTCCAGTCTGGAGCTGGAGCTCTGCTGGGTATCAGGCAGAGGCAGGGAGAAGGGGGGAAAGCCTAGTGCTTCACAGAGGGATCCAAGGCAGAGGAGACTCTTAGGAGACCTCCCACAAGGCTCATTTGGATCATGTGAACCTTACCCGCAGGGATGGCAGGAACTCCCCAACCCGTTCTGCTTTCTTCCTTTAAACAGGGTGCATTAATTTCCTATTGCTGTGGTCACAAGTTACCCCAAACTCAGTGGCGTAAAACAACAGGAACTTACTACCTGACAGTTCTGTAGGTTAGAAGTCTGACATGGATCTCATGGGGCTAAAATCAAGGTGATACTGAGGCTGCATTCCTTCTGGAGGCTCTAGGGGTGACTGCTCCATTGCCACTAGAAGCTACCTGCCTTCCTGGCTCTTGGCCCCTTCCTCCTCCATCTTCAGGCCTGCAGCATAGCATCTTCCAATTTCTTTCTCCAACTTGCATCTTGCTTCCTCCCTATTGTAAGGACCCTTGTGATGACACTGAGCCTGCCCAGACAATTCAGGACCATCTTCCAATATTATATCTCTTTTGCCAGGTAAGGCACCATATTCACAGGTTCTGAGGATTAGGAAGTGGACATCTTTGGGGCCATTAGTTTGCTACCACAGAGGGTTCATTTTGCTTGGGCCAGATGCTCTCTTCTGTCTTCGGAAAGGCACAGAGGCCCAAAGACTTTTTTTTTTTTTGAGACAGAGTCTCTCTCTGTTGCCCAGGCTGGAGTACAGTGGCACAGTCTCAGCAGCTCACTGCAACATCCACCTCCCAGGTTCATTCTCCTGCCTCATCCTCCCGAGTAGCTGAGATTACAGGCTCATGCCACCATGCCTGGCTAATTTTTGCATTTTTAGTAGAAATGGGGTTACACCATGTTGGCCAGGCTGGCCTCAAACTCCTGACCTCAAGTGATCCAGCCACCTTGGCCTCCCAAAGTGCTGGGATTACAGGTGTGAGCCACTGTGCCAGGCCCCAAAGACTTATCTTCTAAGGAAATGGTAGAAGTCGTGGCACCCAGGATCGTCCAGGTCAGAATCAAGTTATCCTTTTCTTTTTTGAAAGAAACGGTGGGCTTTGAGCTTCTCTCCTGTGAGAATCAGGCTTGGACTAGCCCTTGTGTTGACAAATCCAGGTACTGTTCTGTGTTTTCTCCAGGAATAATCCCTAGGTACCAGAGCCCCCCTTCTCCTAAGATTAATGTTCAGATGAAAACCAGCCTCCAGTCCTCCTGAGTTCTCACTGTAGTAACAGAATCAGGCACAGTAACCCACTTTTGTAGGAGACCTAGCATGCAGGCTGCACCCCAGAGGATGTCCCTGGTTGATTCTGTCCCTGCTTACTTACAAAATCTGGACCTTGTCTCTGTACAGCCATCTGTATTTCAGCTAAGACATCCAAAAGGTATCTTATAGTATGACTACAGCCGTACTCTTAACTTCAGGATGGGAGACAGAATCAATAGAGCCTATATGGGCAGTGCTGCAAAAAAGCAAGGAAAATCAGAGAATGGTTTTCAAGGAGAAAGTTGGCCTCGGGAGTGGAATGGGCACCAGGGGGAAAGGGCAGCAATTGGGCAATGAATGGAAACAGGCCAGAGAACAGAGGGAAACGGAGCAAATAAACTCACCTCCCTGAAGTTGTTGAATTAGGAAAATTAAAAATATAAATTAAATAATACAGCTGTTCTCTAAGGTCCCTTCCAGCTTTGAAATTTTTTATGCTTCTATAAGCTTTCAGGGAAAAGAATAAACCAACCACTAATATCAAGGAGACTGTGAAAGCTTTAAGGGTTTTAGAAGATGTATGTAACAAGAACAAGGATGTTTGCTGTACACACTGGAAGGCCTAGAGGGAGAAGTGGATACTTGGTTCACCATTATCTGAATGGAGGCTTATCCAAAGCAAACCCTGCTTTCAGGCATTTACCCTGGATCTATTTGGCCATGCTAAACTCTCAGAACAGGGATATTGTTTTCCTTTTGCATCAACAGGAGCTACAAGAAGAGATCCTTTAGTCCGTTACGTATTCTCACTCCCCAAAGAGGTGAGAACCAGTTAAGAGGAAGTGAAAGGCTTTCCTATTAGAGCACCTGATAAGGGCTGGTCCTGCTGCAGGCTCAGAGGCTCTTAAGTGCATTAGATTTGGATGTCACAGTGAGGAAGTCGGGTCCCTCTCTTGTCCCACTTTCCTCTAGCTTTTCTTCAATGCAGGAAGAAAATCTTCCTGACATGTCTTTTGTCATCTAAGAAATAACAGAAGAGAGAAAAATGTGATGTCTTATGTCACACTGACACTGTAGGACCATTGTCATTCTACGGTCAAGGTAACAGAAATTAGAGGTGATCTTTAAATCTACAAATTGAGGGTGGTGGTGTTGGTGGTGGCTTATCCTTGAATTAAACATGAACCATCTCTCAGATGGGGACCAGCGTGAACTTGTTCATCATTATAACCCTGGAGCCAAGAGCAGTACGTGGACATGGTAGACGCTCACTAAATATTTGCCAAGTGAAGGCATGAATGAATGCTTACAAGGGAAATAGATCCTTGAACCCACAGGAAGTAACTCTGGACAGCTTGTGAATAAACACATCTTGATAACGTTCCCCATAAGGTCATCAATGGTAGTGAGAGGGACAGTCCATGTTAAAGAAAAACGTGTCATTTCACAGCTTCTGATGTTTCCTTGTAGCTACTGAGAGGGGAGACAAAGAGGCACAGCACTTAGTTTAGGCACTATTTAATGACACTTGAGACATGTATGAAGGAGGCCTAGATGGGAGAGAGAGGCCTGAGTAGAGAACAGCCCTGATCTGCACCAAAGTGTCCTGAGCAGGCAGAAAGAAGGAGGGCCAGGACAGGTTACAGGAGATGGTCTCTGAAGAAAACGGGCTGAGAACAGTCCCCGTGGAAGGCAATGGCCAGTGCATTTCTAGGCTCAATGATGTTTGACATCAATTTAGAAATTGTTTCCTGCTCTCTGCCTTTTAGAATAAAAGCCCCAAACTTCAGAAAAGTTGCCTACAAAATCTTATGTAACTAGGTCTTTGAGGACAGATGGCCTCTGGACTGGGGGTCTAGAGAAGAGGGACATCAGATGAATCATGGACAGGCACGTGGAGGTGTAAATTGCAGTGTGACTTGGGAACAGAATGGGGCACACCCACCGGTGGCAGGCTGAACAATGGGCCCTGAGAATGTCCCTGAAGTGTGTGAATAAGTTACCTTCCATGGCAAAAGGGACTTTGCAGTTGTGATTAAGTTAAGGATTTCAAGGCCCCACTGGGGGACCTTGGGCAGGGGCGCTGCTTGCCTCTTTCAGGACTATTCCCCTTCCTCAAACTCTCACATCTTGCATGGCCCATGTATCATCCTTGTATTCTTTCCTGACCACCCCTCATGGATGGGCAGCTGTCAGTGGATCCTAAGCACAAGCAGCCTCAAGTTCAACCTCAACATGCTTGACGTGACGACAGGTGTGTGCTCTTATTCTCTGGATATTTGCATTGATTTGTTTATGTGTCCAGCAGGCACTTTGAGCAGTGATTGTGTGCAGACACCTTTCCGGGAAGCTGTGTGTGTGTGTGTGTGTCATTTTGAACCCTGGGCTCCACTCCTAGTTCAGGCCTGTAGACCATGTGAGCTACGGGGGTTGCAGCAAGCTCTCAGCATCAGCGTGGAAGAATGAGGTGCCGCTGCATTCCTTCAGCTGTAGTCCCTTCCCCTGAATTCCATTTTATAAGAACTTTCTTTGGGATGGTGGTGGAGGGAATGTTGTTGCTAGTAGTTGAATTGAGAGCGATATAGTCACTAAGTCTCTACTGCGTCTCTGTTCTCAAAAAGGTGTGTCTTCCAGAGCCAGGGAGACAGGCATGGGGGCTGCGTTCACCACGGCTCCCGGCACAGATGCAGCTGTGCAAACCGTGTGTCCTTCTCAAGGGCACTGCAAGGTGACCATGTATAAAGCTCAGCCTTGAAGCTCCACCACTCCCACTGCTGCTCCACAAAGCAGGGAGTGGATGGGAAGAGTGAGATCAGGCAGAGGAGGGCCAGGATGTGAGTGGAGGTATGCACCATGACTCCAACATTCTGGAGAAGCTGTCAGATCTCCTGGGGGCGGTAGCTAGGACATCCTACAAGGGAAGCTGAAGAAATAGCCTTCCAGGTCAAAGCAACCTGGTCCCAGCTACCTGGGAGGCTAACGCAGGAGAATCTCTTGAGCCCAGGGGGGTCAAGGCTGTAGTCAACTGTGTTCACACCACTGCACTCCAGACCAGCAGAGCCAGACCCTATCTCAAACAAAAATGCTTCATGTGGCCTAATTCTTGTCCTCCAATATTTGATAATCTAGTATAGGACATAGGCTATATGGAAACAGTAGCAATGCGACGCTGAATACGGGAGGCATAAGCATATTAAAATAATTTAAAAGACACAATTGCTATAGCCGATGCTTCCCTGAGTGGTGGCCTTGTAGGATTCAGTCGGCTGGAGATGAGAACACAGGGGGAACAGAAAGCACACAAAAGGGAGCAGCAAAGGACACTGCATGTTGGGAATGCAGGGACTGGACTGTTGGACCAGATCCTTTGGGACATAAAGCTGGGACAGTCAGTTGAGGCCAGGTGGCTGAAGACAGAGGTCCTGGTCCAAGGAGTTTAATCTTTTGGTAAGTAATATAGAGCAACTGAAAATACATGAAAAAAGTAGAAACATAACCAAGTGGCAGCTTTTTGAATGGCATGAACCTGGTGGTTTTTTTTTTTTTTTTTTTTTGAGATGGAGTTTTGATCTTGTCACCCAGGCTGTAGTGCAATGGCATGATCTTGGCTCACTGCAATCTCTGCCTCCTGGGTTCAAGCGATTCTCCTGCCTCAGCCTCCCGAGTAGCTGAGATTACAGGCACTGGCCACCACACCAGGCTAATTTTTGTATTTTTAGCAGAGACAGGGTTTCACCATGTTGGCCAGGCTGGTCTCGAACTCCTGACCTCAGGTGATCCACCTGCCTTTGCCTCCCAAAGTGCTGGGATTACAGGCCTGAGCCACCATGCCCGGCCAGGGATTTCTTTTGGCTTATTTTGTTTGCCTGAGAGCATGATAGGGTCTTCCTCTACTGTGGAACTCTGAGTCTTCTTGGCTCCCTTCTCCACAGAGCACAATGCATTCATTTCACGGACGTGCGTGTGATATAGACAGGGTCCTGCATGGATGAGAAAGCTGTCACTAGGCACAGATGGCCAGTTTCACTCCATGCCACGCCTTCCACAGGGTGACAAGACTGGAGGATCACTCAGGCAAGATGGAAAGTAGAGCCTCCTGCCTCTGGCCCCCAGAATTTATATGAAAATCTCTGTTGGGTGATGGACTGGGACCCAGGTGTGCCTGGGAATTGAGCCAATTTTATGATGCGAACAATTATAGTTAATCCAAAGAGGAGGGAAAACCTGTTGATCATACAGCTAATGGTGTACTGTACGTTTAGGCAAAACCTTTTCCATGGCTGGGTGCAGTGGCTCATGCCTGTAATCCCAGTACTTTGGGAGGCCAGGGCGGGAGGATAGTTTGAGCCCACGAGTTCAAGACCAGCCTGGGCAACATAGCAAGACCCCGTCTCTACAAAAAATTTAAAAATTAGCCAGGCATAGTGACACACACCTGTAGTCCCAGTTACTTGGGAGGCTGTGGTGAGTGGATCACTTGAGCCCATGAGGCTGAGGCTGCAGTGAGCTGTGATTGGATCACTGCACTCCAGCCTGGGTGACAGAGCAAGACTGTGTCTCAAAACAAACAAACAAACAAACAAACAAAACTTTCTGCACAATCTAAAATTCAACACTCCTTTTCCAAATATCTATAAGTACTTTGCATGTATTTACAAAATGTATAAGCAAATGATTTTTCATATCAGATCACACTTAGGATCAGTGAGGATTACAACCTAAATGTCCATCAATAGGGAAATGGATAAATAATTGACTGCATACTTGTACTGTAAAGTACGATGTAGTTTTTCATATATGAACCCAGTAGATATGAATGAGCTGATTAGGAACATTTTCCATGACATATTGTCAAGTTAAATAAACAAGTTCCAGACCAATATGCATAGGGTAAGCTCACTTTCATAGAAAAAGAAATAGATAACAACCTATAGATATGTAATAAAGGACAGCAAAATGTTGGACAAGATTCTGTTAAAAGCATTTAACTAACAGAGGATGGATTGGAGAAGAGGCTGTAATTTCCACTTCCTTCTTTAATCATTATAAATGTTAGAACTTGAGGCAACTTTTATTTTCTTGTTGTTCTTCAGTATTTTCTAAAAAAAAAAAAAACCTTTTAAAAGATTCATAAAGGGTTTTTACTATTTACAGAAGTGGTGAATCATTTAATAAAGTGAAGAATAGTAATAGCTGTTATTTGTTGAGGGCTGGCTATATGCCGAATCTGTGTCTGTGTCAAGAGCTTTACAAACATTATCTCCTTGATCCAATCCCCTTTTGAAGTAGGTACCATCATTATCTCCACTTTATGGATAAGGAAACAAGCTTATGGAGCTTAACTGACTTGTTGAGGATCCCAGGTTTTCCTTTGCAGCCTGTTGGCTCCACAGATTACTCTTGTCTGGTAAACTGTTCCTGGATAATCCTTTGAAACTATGAATAACCCTGTGCTCTGCATCTAGGTTTTTCCTCAAGTAGATTTTTAAATCACGTTTATGTGATGCTGTGCTTCATGGCGATGAGCAGCTTCCCAAAGACAAACTTTGCATTTATACCCTTCTTCATTTTTTTACCCTACCTCAATGGATAACACATTGATTAATTACAAAACATTCTTTAAACCCTTCTTAAAATTACACAGTGTGTTGTAGTTGACAAAACACTGTCAGCCAGCCGGGTGCAGGGGCTCACACCTATAATCCCAGCACTTTGGGAGGCCGAGGTGGGCAGATCACTTGAAGTCAGGAGTTTGAGACCAGCCTGGCCAACATGGTGAAACCTCATCTCCACTAAAAATACAAAAATTAGCCAGGCATGGTGGCACACATCTGTAATCACAGCTACTCGGGAGGCTGAGGCAGGAGAGAATCACTTGAACCTGGGAGGTGGAGGTTGCAGTGAGCCGAGATTGTGCCACTGCACTCTGAACTCCAGCCTGGGCGACAGAGTAAGACTCCGTCTCAAAAAACAAACAAACAAACAAACAAACAACACTGTCAGCTGTGTTTATTATCTCTGGAAGGTAGGAAGTAGAAGGAAGCTCTTATTGAGGGTTGCCCAACACTCTTGTTGATGGTAGTGGTTGCCAGAGAGTAGACCCTGCTAATGACACCACTCATCAAGGGCACAGCCTGGCACTCTGCATTCGGTGTGAGGGAGGGGTCAGCTGTTGCCTGATTCATGCCTAGCGGCTACATACACTTGGGAGACAGCTGGGATAAGATGAGAATCTGTGGTCTCTGAACACAGACAAGCATCTTTGCTCATCTTGGGGAGAAATGCTTGCTGATGGAGTCCTTAGCCTTAGAACGCATGGCATCCTGACTGGATAAAACATTCAGCCTTCAGGGGATACTTTACAGATCACAGACTCACACTGACTTTGCCCTCTCTCCCAGAGAGGACAGAAGGAAGGAGGGGAGGGAAAGCAGGGGTGAGCTTTAATCTCTGCTACCTGTCACGTTGCCCTATTTTTCTAACTTGTTTTCTCTCATTATGATCCAGCTGATCTTTTCCCCCTCTTATATGGCTTTGCCTGAAATTTCTTGCATTTTTCTAAGGCTCACTAAATCCAATTGTCCACCAATATCAACACAAAATGAACTGTGCCCATATTTGCCCTCGGAAAGGATTGTATTAACTATATTTTTAAACTTTCTGTATTCTTCATGCTCTGGTATCTGGGGTCTTGCTGACCTAGGAGGGAATGCCCCTCCCAGAATTAACTAATTCCTAGAGATAGTGAAGGACTTGCTGGAGAGCATGCTTTTCATAAGCAAACTGACCAATCCAGAGCCCATAGCCCCCCACCTCCTCTACTGGGCTCTCAAACTCTGAACTACTCTCTACCTGCTTTAGTAACCTCAGGGCCAGGTACCAGACAACTAGAGACAGCCCTTATGTCCCAGAGCCTGCTGAAATTATTCAAACTAGCCAATCCTAAGCCCACTTCCCCTGCCCTGGCTTACCTTCCTGTGGAAACCACACTAAAACTCTTACCCATGTTTTCTCTCTGCTACCTCTGTCTCTTGTCCTAACCTGGCGCTTCCCCATGTAGCCCTATGTGCTGTGTCCCCTTGTTTATAGGCATCTGTGAGTAAAAAACTACTTCATGTCAGCCATTTCTACCTTTTTTTTGAGACAAAGTCTTGCCCTGTTGCCCAGGCTGGAGTGCAGTGGCACGATCTCAGCTCACTGCAAGCTCCGCCTCCCAGGTTCACGCCATTCTCCTGCCTCAGCCTCCCAAGTAGCTGGGACTACAGGCACCCGCCACCACGCCCGGCTAATTTTTTGTATTTTTAGTAGAGACAGGGTTTCATCGTGTTAGCCAGGATGATCTTGATCTCCTGACCTCGCGATCCGCCCGCCTCAGTCTCCCAAGGTGCTAGGATTACAGGCATGAGCCTGCTATTCAACTGTACATCCAAGGATGATATTTGTATTTATTATAAATATTTTTATTTTTAACAGATTCAACACATACTCTTTGTACATACTAATAATTCCTTAGGAAGACAGAAACAATCATTCATTAATTAATCAATAAAATCCTATGCTAAAAAAAAATCCCTCTATGTTGTAAGCACATTTGTTATCCCAGTTGCAATCCATTCATTATGGCATTCTGCTAGTGTTTTGCTGATTAAAAGACATTCAGGGACTTGTCTGTCCTCTGTAGGCTCAGCTAGGCCCTGGGGCCAGTGGCAGGACCCATGTTGAGGGATGTGGGCTTTGCTTAGTCAAAGTCTCAATGTCTCAGGCCCCAATGTCGCCTTGGCCCCACTTCCTTACATACCCTATCCAGGAGTTCTGGATCTACTTAGAAGGGTGAAGTATAAAAACTCATCATTGGCTCATGCCTGTAATCCCAGCATTTTGGGAGGCCACGGCGGGCAGATCACCTGAGGGCGGGAGTTCGAGACCAGCCTGACCAACATGGAGAAACCCCATCTCTGCTAAAAACACAAAATTAGCCAGGCGTGGTGGCAGGCGCCTATAATCCCAGCTACTAAGGAGGCTGAGGCAGGAGAATCGCTTGAAACCGGGAGGCAGAGGTTGCAGTGAGCCGCGATCCCACCATTGCACTCCAGCCTGGGCATTAAGAGTGAAACTGCATCTCAAAAAACAAACAAATTCATTACTTTTTCTTTTCCGGTTCCTGGATATTTGTATCGTTTTTTTCTGCTGGACTCAGGTCTATCATTTTTAGAAAGCTGCTTCTGGGAGACCATCCCGGTTCCTAGCCTAGCTGGTTGCCAGGCAGTGGGAAAGTTCTTCCTTCCTACGTCTGGACAAAATCCCTTGTGTGGCAGTTCATGCCCTTCTCTCCTTGTTCCGGCCTCATTGAGCTGGACATTGCTATCCTTCTTGCAGAAAATTTCCACAGTCTTGCACATTGTTATTTGTTCTTCTTCACAATAAATCAAACAGATGGCTTCATCCTTTCCTCACAGGTCCTATTTTCTGGCCTTTAATCATGTTTGTTGCTTAATGTTGGCCAATCCACTCTGCAGCCATTAGTCTGAGACCTCTGCGGCTGAGGCTGTCGATGGTCCCTCTTGAATGCATCAGGGTTCTGGGGTTCGATGAGCAATCGCTCCCATCAGTGGGCTGGATATTAAACAGCTGGGGCTCTCTGCAACCATTGCAGGGACTTGCCCAGAAGACAGGGAAGCAATTTCAGAGACAAGAAGCTATTGCTTCAAAAACTCCAGTCAGTTCCCATGTCTTCTGTGACTGAACACAACCCAGTGATCGAGGGAAGGAACTGGGTTCTGTGTTTCATATACAGACTCCCTAAGCTTCCCATGTTTTCCCACTTACATCACCAGCTTGCTCCACTGGGGCCTGCCACCCAGGCTAGGGAGTGTGGACCTTAACAGAACCTTTCCCCTACCTGCAGATATTAAACAGCACATCAGAACATGAAGGCTGGATCCGGGCAGAAAGAGGTCTTGATTATTTCATTCATTAAACACTTACTGTGCATGTACCATGTGCCTGGCACTGTGCTGCCTGCAGAGGTGTACACAGAGATGCATCAGAGCCATACCTCGTACACCTGCCTCATAGAGGTCATGGTCTAGCTGGTCAACAAATGCATGTGAATAACTCCTTATTACCCAAGGCAGACTGAGAAATGCTATAGCACGGGCATATTATTAGTATTCAGGAGGCAGTCCAGAGCAATACAAGATCAATTCAGTGTAGGAGGGTAGGGGAAGGCTTCATGAAAGGATGAGATATTTGAAATTAGTCTTGTATTCATAATGTCTTTTACACCATAACTCCTTTTAATTCTCACAACTACCCAATGATGGGAACAGGCTGGGATTATGCCTGTTTGTCAAGTGAGACATCGGGGCCCAGAGAGGTTAAGTGACCTTTCGAAGGGCACACAGGGAGTAGGCAGCAGATCCATGAGGAGCCTGTCTAAATCTGGGAGCAGCGTTGTGCTGTCTTACTCTTCAGGAGAGCAGGGCGGGTCAGAAGATGCTGCATTGGAGGCTGGTCCTCCCAGAAGATACAAAGGTGGGTTTGTGCACTGAATAAGGGGGACTGGCCCAGCCTGAGAGTTTGCAGGGGGCCCCTCATCCTGGCCATCAAGACTGTCTGCATCCACAGCTTGGTCCTCCAGGAGAGCAGATCCTTTCTACCACAGAGCTTCATCCATCCTCATTAGCACATGGTCTGCTACACTAAACAGCATGGCGACAGAAATCATCGCTCCTCCTTCGGTGTCTGCTTCTGTAGGGCTCAGAGCTCACTCCTTGGGATACTGAACTTTCTTTATTCCCTGACAACGCACCCAGGGGAGGGGAGAGTAAAGAACAGAGAGAGGGGAGGAACACTACTATCAGTACCCATGACCAGCTTTGCAAGGTTGACTTCCTTTCATCGTTTCATTAAGGTAACATCACAATAGGCAGACATGTTCACCACTTTACAGAAGAGAAAACTGAAGCCTGAAGAAGTTGCATTATCACCCAAAGATACTCACTGGTTGGACTTAAGATAAGTCTGGTAAAGTATTTATGACAATTCTTAACACATGGTAAGTGCTCAAGAAATGCTAGTTTGCTTTTTGCAAGACCTTGTTTTTTCAGGCATTCTATTTTTTTTTTTTTTTCAGACGGAGTCTCGCTCTGTTATCTAGGCTGGAGTGCAGTAGCACGACCTCGGCTCACTGCAACCTCCGCCTCCCGGGTTCACGCAATTCTCCTGCCTCAGTCTCCCAAGTAGCTGGGAGGACAGGCAACCGAGACCACGCCCGGCTAATTTTTTGTATTTTTAGTAGATATGGGGTTCACCATGTTAGCCAGGATAGTCTCGATCTCCTGACCTCGTGATCTGCCTCCCTTGGCTTCCCAAAGTGGTGGGATTACAGGCGTGAGCCACCGTGCCCCGCCCAGGCATTCTCTCTTTTTATGGAAGGCATCTATCTATCTCATCTGTCTTTTTTTGTTTTGTTTTGAGATGGAGTCTCGCTCTGTCACCCAGGCTGGAGTGCAGTGGCACAATCTGGGCTTACTGCAAGCTCCACCTCCTGGGTTCACGCTATCCTCCTGCCTCAGCCTCCCAAGTAGCTGGGACTACAGGCATGTGCCACTACACCCAACTAATTTTTTTTTTTTGCATTTTTGGTAGAGACAGGGTTTCACTGTGGTGGCCAGGCTGGTCTCAAACTCCTGACCTTGTGATCTGCCTGCCTTGGCCTCCCAAAGTGCTGGGATTACAGGCATGAGCCACTTTGCCCAGCCTATCTCATCTATTTTTATGGAAGTTAATGGGAAACTGGCATTTCCCTGTGCATGGAAAGCTTCTATTCCGAAAAACAGGTTTTAACCTGTGTTGTAACTGTCGACTGCACGGGTGGCGTTGTAAGTCAGAAAAGGCTGCTCGGGAAGACTGAGGATTGATGGATTAGGATCAACAGTAAAGGAGAATGCACGGTAGAGAGATGAGTGGCAGGAACACCACTGGGGAGCTATGGAACAGGTACCAGGGAGGGCTGCATGCATTCGAAATGCTGGGGCCCTTTGGAGACGTTTGGGCATCATAAATATTCAGTTGGTCATCATGCATATTCAATGAGGAAGAGATTTGCAGATAGCCTCTTGAGAGAGCTGGAACTGACAAGGGGGACTGACTTCTTTTAAGAATCTCCCAATATCAAGGGAGCATATGGCACAGCAGAGAACTGGATGAGATTGTAGGTAGTGGCAAAGAGCTAGAAGCTTCGATGAAGGGAAGTGGATGAGTGACTGCCTACAGGAGCTGAGGGCCCTGCTGGAAAGACTTGAAAAGCATCCCCCCACTGAATGGCCAGGGTACACAGTGGAATTGTGGGTCTTATTATTTCTATTTGTGGGTAACTCTCTGTAATCTCTGGGGAATTTTTCTTCCTTGACAGGTTCTTATAAAATCCCAGAAATATAGCCCTAAAGAGAATGTTCAAGACGGCCACCAGGTCCTGCAGTTCTTTGTGTGTGGAGGGGAGTGGTACAGCCCTGGTGAGGGCCAAGGGTTCAGGTCCCCTCCCACCTCCGGCAGCATGGCCTCAAGGTCATTTGCTTCACTTAAGAGGTTCAAAGAACAATTTCACTGGAGGACATGGCTTTGTAGCTACAAAACAAAATATGTGAAAAACAACTATCTTGTCCCAATTCATCATCTTATGGATGTAGATGCCTGGAGCTAGAGGAGGGAAGAGTCCTAAGTTAGTGGTGGAATCCAGGCTAGAATTTAGCTGTGCTCACACCCAGAGTCCAGTTTCTGCTAATTTCTGTTTGTGAAGGAGGCTGTTTATGGAGCCAGGTCACTGCCAGCACACTGAGTGCCTCTGGGTGAATTAGGGAGAGGAGAACTCCCCGGGAAGTCACAGCCCCAGTGAGCAAAATGGCTCCCTCTACCAGGTGCCTTGGTGCAGAGCACAACCCGTATGACAGTCCCTATCAAGTAACAGAGGTGGGTTTGGCAGGGCCCATGTGCTGTTGGTGTATCCTCCTCCCTCCCTCCAGTCCTCTGTCTCCCACTCATTCACTTTTTGAAAATGTGCATTTAGTAAATGCCTCCTGCATGCACAATGATGCTTTCATGACTCATCTCATAAAGAATACCCTTGGAAAGGTAAAGTGATGGGTTTACATTTACAAAGCACCTTTCTCACCATGACAATTTAAAATTGTTGGGAGGACAGATCTGGGTGCTTTTAAGACAATATGGACTTCCATATATTTGAATATCTACTGTCAAGCCTCAATCCTTCATGCACCCTAGAAGAAAATGCGCTCATTTTAGTATCACCTGCATTTGGAGATTATCTTAAAATGATGTGTATTGCTTTGAGTGCAAAGGTACTCCCAAGAGCCTTTCGATGACCAGAAGGGTTTTCAATGACCAGTAGGTACTGCACCCATAGCAGATACAAACAGCACCCAGCATAGCGCCCTGCCATGAGGACGTAGCCTTCTAAAATGGAATGTGACCCCTCTCTCCCCTGGTTTCTGTGCAAATTGGGGGTGTCAGGGAAAAGGAGATGCTCAGTGGGGTGAGAACCTTTACTCCTGGGCTCTTCTGGGAGCCAGCTGTGAAGGGTCTGTGTTCTGTTCTTGTGAGGAGTGCCCTTTGGGGGTGATGCTCACGCTTGTGCACACACTTCCATCTGTGCAGACTCTGTAAATATTTGTTAAAGGAATAAACAGTTTTGTTCTCCTAAGAAAGTTGGAACTCCTCCTGTTTTGAATTTGCTTCCATCATTATTATTTTTAGTCTCACATTTACATCATGTTTGCTGTGTGCCAGGCATTGTTGTAGGTGTTTAGCATACATTGACTCATTCAATTCTAGCCTTATGAAGTAGGTGCTATTATCCCATATGAAATCTCCACAAACTCCCTCTTTTTTATTTTATTTTAAATAAGGAGTATAGGAGGCCATTGCATTGAGTCATTCATTCACTGAACATTTTCTTTTTTGAGACGGAGTCTGGCTCTGTCGCCCAGACTGGAGTGCAGTGGCACAATCTTGGCTCACTGCAAGCTCTGCCTCCTGGGTTAACGCCATTCTCCTGCTTCAGCCTCCCAAGTGGCTGGGACTACGGGTGCTCACCACCATGCCCAGCTAATTTTTTTGTATTTTTAGTAGAGACAGGGTTTCACTGTGTTAGCCAGAATGGTCTTGATCTCCTGACCTTGTGATCCACCCACCTCGGACTCCCAAAGTGCTGGGATTACAGGCGTGAGCCACCACACCCAGCCCATTGAACATTTTTAAAACACACCTGCTATGTGTCAGGAACTGCCGCAAGTAGGAGTGTCAGCCAGGATGAGTTCTCTGATCTGAAGGTTTTCCCATTTTATTTGGAAAGAAATAGATAACAAATGAGTGAACAAATTTCTATAAAAATAACCCATTCGGATAAGCGCCGTGATGGACATGAAGGGCCTTTGAAAAGTGGCATTTAGACAACAGCATGAAGGAGCCACACGCCTGGGGCATGGAGAAGAGCATTTCACAGTGGGGGCAGGGTGTCCACAGGCCCTGAGGTCTGGGATGGCTCCGCTTGGTCTGGGAACTCACAGGAGACTAATTGCACAGGACAATGCAGAGGAAAGTGGAAATTGGCTGAGTGTAGCCATGGGCCGGAACCCAGAGCCCTCTGAAGGCCGAGTACAATGGGACACAGGACGTCAATGGGAGGCTTGAACTAAAGAGTTATCTGATCAGATTAATGTCTGAAAAGGATCACTTTGGCTGCTCTGTGGGGAATAGGCTGTAGGAAGAGGGCGCAGAGAGGATGTGGGATGTGGGCAGAAAGGATGAACAGTAGCTCCTGAAGAAGCCCAGGCTAGAGATAATAGTGACTCACTTCAAGGAGGCTGCAGTGACAATGGAGGAGGAGGGAGCATTGGAAGCTATAGTTTGGAGGTAGAACCTTGAAGATGTGCAGAAATAGACTGAATATAGGGAGTAGGAAGAGACAGCGATAAAGAATGATTGCCAGGTTCTGACTTTAAAAATCGAGTAAATGAGAGCCATTCCAGAAAGAAGTTTAGCTTATTGGTTTATATAAGCCAATATGGATTATTGATTTAACTTATAAAATTAAACATAAACATACCATATGATGCAGCAATCCCTCTCTTAGGTATTTACCCAAGAGAAGTGAAAACTTACATTTAAACAAAAACTTGTACCCTAAATGTCCTTCAGTGGGTAAATCGATAAACAGAGTGTAGTACGTCCTAACCCTTAATCCCTGACAACCACTGATCTGTTCTCTGTCCCTATAGCCTGAGCTTTTCCAGAATATCATATTAAGAGACTCATAAGCTTACAACCTTTTGAGACTGGCATCTTTCACCTGGCATAATGCCTTTGGTATTCATCCATGCTATTGTATGCTTTGATAGTCTATTCCGTTTTACTGTCGAGTAGCTTTCCAGCAACGTTCCCACCAAAAGCTAATTTTAATATATGTAAGTTTAAAAATAAATTTCAAAAATATTTTTAAGTAGAAAAAAAAAAAGCAAGAGGCAGAGATGAAAACTAATGGAGTGGATAATTTTGCTACTTTCTGAGATGGGTAAGATGGGAGAAGGCACAGACTGGTGAAATAGTGGGAGAAATGAAGAAGCTATATTTAAATTCCATGTATTCCAGTTTGGTAGGCTTGAATTATGCTTAAAAGTAGGTTGGATTAGGCAGTAAGTAAGCACTGTCCCACTGAGGGTCTCAGGAAGCAAAGACAATAAACTCCTTGAATGAGGGGAATAGCGCAGGATGGGGGGTAGGAGACAGAAGAGCTCAGGTTTCCCTAAGCTGCTGTTGCTGCTGCCTGGACCCCAGGCTCTCTTCTACCAAGTGTCTGCTCTGTGGCCAATACTGTCTTGGAGTCAGCCTGGAAAAATGACCTTTTAGCCTCCACATTGGATCATCTATGAAATCTCTTCGTAGGTCTCAGCCTGTTAAGGGACTGCTTTAAATATCCCTGGGCCTCTTCCAAAATCATGAACATTGATGAATTAGTCATCATAAGAGGGGAGGAAGGGCTGAAAGGAAATTAATGCAATGCCTGTCTGTCCTCCGGTCCTGAGGAAACCTGAGGGATGTTTCCAAAGACCTGGATCTGGATTGAAGGTGGGGAAAAAGGGAAGAATATGGAGGAGGAAGAGGAGGAGAGGAGGAAGAGGAGGAGGGGGAGGAGGAGGAAAGGAGAAGGGAGAGGAGAAGAGGAGGAAGGGAACTCAGAGAAGTAGTAGTAGGAGAACAAGGAGGAGAGGAAGAGAATAAGAGAATAAGAGGAGGAAATAATAAGAGGATGAAGGGAGAAGAGAAAGAGGAGAAGGAAGAGTGAGAGAAGGAGGTACAGTAGAAGAGGAGGAGAGAAGGAGAGAGGAGAGGAAGAGGAAGAGAAAGAGGAAGAAGAAAAGTGGACAAGAAGGAAGGAATGCTGTGAGATTCAGTGCCAGCCTTTCAGGTTCTGGAGCAGAGATCTCATTTGCTCATGGGATTTTTGCTCCCACCTGTGTCTGTAGCATGAAACATAGAGGTGGTGATCCACTGAGTCACTCTAATTCCTTTTATCTGCTGATGAAGAAGCTGACCTTGAGTCACCTGCTAGACTCTATGTATAATCTACTATTGCCATTAAAGACAGGAAACAGGACTGGGCTTACATGTATGGTGTTTCCTTAAAATGCCAGAAACACAACCACGAGGATTGTGCATGTAGGGATACGCACAGAATACATAAGCATCCCACAAAAAAATACTGAGAGGACATGCAACAGTGCTATGCACCGATATCCCCAGGAGACCTGGATTAATTGCTTTCTCTCTTGCAAGCTGGCTCTACCTCCACCCACCATGCCCGGTTCTACGTGAAGAGCTTCTGACCACTGCTGGAGGTAAAGCTTGTTCTCCATGTCCATGGTCCTGTCTCCTACCCAGAGCCAGGCATTGCTGCTCCCCACTGCCCTTGTCAAGCAGTTGCACAGTGGATGAGAAGGACTTTGATGGTAAACCACAGATTTTCAGAGCTAAAAGACCTTTCTATTGAGTTCAACCTGCCACATCTAAGGATTTCTTCTCCAATCTGGAGTTCAACCAGGCACATCTAAGGATTTCTTCTGCAGTCTTCCTCACCAATGGTCAATGTTCCTAAAGCTTGAACATCTCTGGAGATGGAGAGCTCACGACAGCATAGGCAGCACACTGCAGAGAATGGCAGCTTTGATGGTCTGGGAGTCTTTCTTATATTGTGCCTGACCCTGCCTCCATGCAGTTTCCACACACTGGGCCTGGCTCAGCTCCTGAGCCAACACGGAGCATACCCACCCTGGGATGTGGGAAATGTGCATTCATGTTCATGTGGCAACTCCAATGTCGCCTCTGCAGAGAGGAGAGGTCCTGTCCAACCACTCTGTCAGTCCTTGTTTTCCTTCCCCTGCCCGGTCACTCGTTGTCACACTATCCTGTTTGATTTGTTCTCATATTTAACATTACCTAGTTACTTGATTACATCACTGTTTTCTGTCTCTCCCAGCTAAATGTAAACCCCTTGAGAGTATCCACAGAACATATAAACGTTTCTGACATACTGTAGACGCTAAAAACTTTTGTCAGATGAATGAATGAACATACATTTCTTATCTCTTACCTCTTCCTCCTTCATAGAGCAAAGAGAATAAGAACTGAAAAGGCCAGTTGGATGTGGTGAAGTTTTAAGATAGCACTTTGTGTATTAGAGGGAAAAATATGGAGATCATATTGAAGAGGGGATGGGAGAATGGATGGGAAAGATAGGAGCAGGGGCTGTGGGTAAAACCACACATTTGAGATGCCTGAAGAGTGGGAGTGGGGAACTGGTAGCACAGCAACCAGCAGGGTCAGTTTCCTCATTTCCCAGCTTCTCCCGAAGCCCCACAGTCTGACCTCTTTCCTCCTGTCACACATGGTGAGCTTCATCATGGATAATCTGGCCAAATCTGGTTTTTTGTTTTTTTAATTTTCTATTTTTCCTCCTGTCCTGGTCTACTTTGCTCCTTATCAGAGAATGAAAAAATAATATTTTCAACATCAAATAGTGAAGGCTGACAAGAAACCTGGGCCCAGCACTTGAGGAGCAAGGGCTCATGGTATCTCAAGAAGAAAGGCATCATGAACTGCAATAGGCTTCTGTAACCATCGACCAATCGGTTCTTCTTTCTCAAAATTCCTCCTTCCTTGGTGTGATTTCCTGGATTCTTTATATTTTGGGTCTTGTCCTGCTCTTTTGGATTACTCTGGTTTTTTTACCTTTTGGATGGAGTTTTGCTTTTGTTGCCCAGGCTGGAGTGCAATGGTGCAATCTTGGCTCACTGCAATCTCTGCCTCCTGGGCACAATCTCAGCTCACTGCAACCTCTGCCTCCCGGGCACAATCTTGACTCACTGCAACCTCTGCCTCTGGGGCGCAATCTCGGCTCATTGCAACCTCTGCCTCCTGGGTTCAAGCGATTCTTCTGCCTCAGCCTCCCGAGTACCCAGGATTACAGGTGCTTGCCACCACACCCAACTAATTTTTTAAAAAATTTTTAGTAGAGATGGAGTTTCACCATGTTGGCCAGGCTGGTCTCAAACTCCTGACCTCAGGTGATCCACCCGCCTTGGCCTCCCAAAGTGCTGGGATTACAGGTGTGAGCCACTGCGCCCGGCCTTGGATTATTCTTTGTTATGAACTGAATTCTGCCTCCAAGAAGATATGTTGAAGTCCTGACCTCCAGTAACTCAGAATGGGAACTTATCTGGAAATAGGGTTCCTGCAGATGTAATTAATTAAGATGAGGTCAAAGTGGAGTGGGGTGGGCTCCTAAACTCAATTTGATTCATGTCCTTATAAGAAGAGGTCCCTAGGGGAGACCATGTGAAGACAGAAGCACAGCCCTTGTGTGAAGCATCTATTGTCAAGGAAGAATGAGGGCTGCCAGCCATCACCACAAGCTGAGAGAAAGACGCCGGGCAGATTTGCCCTTGGAGCCCTCAGAAGGAACCATGTGTGGAGGTTTCTGGCCTCCAGAACCATGAGAAAATGAATTTCTCTTTTTTTTTAAGTCACCCAGTTTGTGGTGCTTTCGTACAGTAGCCTTAGCACACTGAGACAGTTTCTTTCCTTGCTTGGTTGATTTCTTCTTCATGTGTCCTGTCTTCATTCACCTGGGATTTTCCCACTCCCTCCTTTCACGAGATGCATCATTCATTCCTTCAGTGTCTCGCTCATCTCTTGAAGTCTTCCACGCCCCAATTTCTATTGCTAACTTTGGCCCCGACTTCCTCCATATCATTCATGTCAATGCTTCATGTACCTTTCAGACTCAATGTGTATCATACAAAAATCATCTTGTCTCCTCAGCCCAGCTCTGTTTCCAAACGTTCCACTTCCTACCATGGACCACTATCATTCTTTTCCTCTCCCGAATCTGAAATGTTTGACTTCTACATTCTACTTCCCAAGTAAAAGTTTGATATTTATATTTTATGCTTGTCACTTCCCCACTTTTTTATCTGTCCTTTCCCCACTTGTTATCACCTGAAGACTGCAGGACCTGGGTTATTACCATAGTCCACTCACTCATCCTTATCTTCAGTTTTGCCTCATCTGAGACATAAGCTCTAGGAAACTTGTGGTCCTCCTGGCTACAGCAGGTCATCTGGGGTGAGCCTCATGTTGTCTAGCACGAGTCCCACATTGGACCATGTCCTCTTCGTCTCCTACACTGCTCACGGGCGTGCCCACTTCACATAGCACGGGTTAATCTTTCTGGTCTGGACAGACTACATACTTGTCTCCAGCACTACTGATCCTCGGCCAGCACTACGGGATACGTTAACCAAGGATATATTTTGTTCTCTCAGCTTGGGCCCGTGAGTTGTGGTGCAGCAGGATGTAGCAGACTATTTGCCAATAGTTTAGTAATCATCGAATTTATGATTTGCAGTTGGCTTCAGTGGAGGTGAGGGGAGGAGTGGATTCACTGGTTAAGGCTGGTCCTGGAGCTGGAATGTGCCCATGTGGCCAGCTCACTACAAGAGAACCCCACCATGAGCAGATAGGGGGATTCCAGGCACCAAGATGCTTTGTGCATACGCTAGTGGTGGTTCATACAGGGATACTGCATGTTCTGTGTATCAGCCTGTACCCGAGATCTCCAGACCCATTTCAATGCATATCCTTCTCGGTTCTTGCTGTGCTGTGTCTTTATCCTTTAATACAGCTCTGTATATAACTCTTTGGATCTTGTTGCTTCAGCGATGGAACACCTAAGGTGGCTGGTGTGTGATTAACACAGATCTTACTCATTCTGTTCTGACACTTGAAATACTTAGCTTGTTTCACTCCCATCCATCCGACACCTAATACCAGAGGAGGTCTCAAGCCCCACCCCTCTAAGAGGTTTCTACACTGTCTTTCTCCCTTATTGATCTTCACGGAACTTAGCCTGACAAGGCTTCAGCACCTGGTTAAGTTTATTCTCCTAATTTTAGGTATCACAGTTTAATGGGACGCCCAGTTCCAATTCACCCACTTATTAGCTATATAAGGTTTAACCCTTCTGAGTCTCAGTTTCCCCATCAATAAAATGGGGATACTAACGCCTGCTGCAAAGGATGGCTGTGCAACTGAACAAATAATGTAAGTGCCTGACGTTCAAGCAGCAAACAGTAAATCTGAGCTTTCTTTTTCTCTTCCCATATTTTCTTTCTCTTTCCAAAGAGATTGTAATCTCCTTAAAAGAGGGAATCCCTTTTTTAAATTTGCAGGACGTCCTCTAAAGCAGTAATCTTCATAGGACACACAACGGACAAATCAGAGAGTTTGAGAATGTCATAAGAAAGCTAGAGGCAAGATTTGCATTGAGTAAACCTCAGGGGAGGCATGGGCACACTGGCATGACTTGCGACAACTTAACTCTTAGGAACCTTTATCTTTTTAAAAAAAATTATTATTATTATTATTGTTATTTTGAGATGGAGTTTCGCTCGTCACCCAGGCTGGAGTGCAGTGGCATGATCTCGGCTCACTGAAACCTCCTCCTCCCGGGTTCAAGCGATTCTCCTACCTCAGCCTCCTGAGTAGCTGGGATTATGGGCCTCCGCCACCACGCCCAGTTAATTTTTGTATTTTTAGCAGAGACGGGGTTTCACCATGTTGGCCAGCTGGTCTCGAACTGTTGACCTCAGGTGATCCACCCGCCTCAGCCTCCTAAAGTGCTGGGATCATAGGCGTGAGCCACCACACCTAGCCTATTTTTTTTTTTTTTTTCCCCAGAGATAGGGTCTTACTCTGTCACTCAGGCTAGAGCTCAGTGGTGTGATCACAGCTCACTGCAGCCTTGATCTCTTGGGCTCAAGCCATTCTCCCACTTCGGCCTCCTGATAGCTGGAACTACAGGCGTGTGTGCCACCACCATGCCCAGCTAACTTTTTATCTTTTTAGAGACAGGGTCTCACTATGTTGCCCAGGCTGGTCCCTGGCACAGAAGATTCTCCTGCCTTGGTCTCGCAAAGTTCTGGGATTATAGATGTGAGCCACCACACCCAGCCTCTTTTATCTTTTTAAAAGAACAATTAAGCCCACCCTAAAAAGCACCTGTGAGAACTAAATAAAATCATGTAGGGGAAGTTCCCAGAGTTTAGTAGGTACTCCATAAATGTTAGCTCTTCCCTTTGCTTCCCCCTTTTCCCTGGTGCTCCCAGCTCCTGGGGAGATTATAATGAGGCAGTTATTATATTTTCATTGTGTGCCGTGATATGCCAGGTCCTGGGTGAGTCACAGTCAACTGTCACATCAGAGAGTCCAGCTCGTCTCTAGAAAGTGGAATGCACAGTTGGCAGCGAGGAACTCCAACATGGAGTGCCCGTACCCACTGCCCCTCCAACCCTGCCCACTGCTGTCTGCAGGTTGGACAAGCTTCCACTGGCTTACAAGTCCCTGAGCTCTGTACCATGCCCCCTTCCATACTTCTGGGGTATTTCTGTCCATAGCAAAACATGCCAGCCACCAAACAGTTGGGTTTAGAATGGAAGGAAATGGGCAGAAACTTCATTGAGGAGATGATGACAAAGCTTATGAGAAGGCTTTAATGAGGCAGCTCTGCTGTCAATCCATCCGAGCGAACAAAGCAGGAATCTGTCAAATCAGCAAAGGTATTATACATGGAGAAATAGAAAATGACTGCCTCCTCTCTGAAAACATTTAGCTGGGTGTGGGGTGGAGGGTGGGACACAATAAAACCAAACCTGCGGAGGCTGAAGTGGGGCGAGCTGTTAATGAATCTGGCATTCCAAGATGTGGGTTAACTCAAGGAAGGTGGCTCCATTCCCAGGTTTGATTCAGCCAGTTCTGGGAAGCTGTGGGGGGTCTTCTCTGAGGTCAGCAGCAGTTAAGCTAAAATATTCAACCGCTTATTATTCCCATAGATTACACCACGTTCCCCACAGTATTCTGGGAACTTGACAATAGTCTCACGTTGGGTGAATTAGCCCTGAATTTCTGAGATCATCCTTAATTCAGAGACTACCTTCTTATTTCTTTCAGACCTTCCCTCCTTGGAAAACTGTGAAGACTTGCAGGTGACTCTGGTTCTGAAAGTCACCCTGACACCATTTCTTGTGTTCTAATGTGTATCATTTGTTTAACACACCCATGGCTTTATTTACACCTGGACATAGCTCATTGCTATTGAGGCAAAACCAATGGTTCTGTCTTCTTTGGAAGAAACAAGAAGATGCCTGCTCTGAGGAAAGACAGGTTCAGGAGTACTCTGAGAGTTTAGATAGGAGGAAAACCACAGAGAGAAGGTTCTTAGCTGGGCAAAAGTTGAGGAATTAAACTATCCTTGTTTCTTGGGATGATTAGACTGAAAGAAATGGAATATTCTGTAAGCCCTATCTTGCTGGCTTCACCCATGTCTGTGGGAGATGAACAGGTACATATCACTCCTGTTTCCAGACAAAGAACCCACAGCTCAGACTCTTAAGTGACGTGCACAAAACCACAAAGGCAAACACAAGATGAAATTTCAATTTTCTGGGCTCCAGCCTTGGAAGCTGGGCCAGGAAAAGCCAGATCAGGTGGCTGGTCAGAGACATCTGGGTAGAAAAAGAAGGATGAAGGGTTTCCCAGGTTGGACATGGCAGGAGGAGACCATGTCTACCCACATACCTCTGCCCAAAGGCAGATTTCATCTTTACATGTCTGCAGCAATTTCTTTTCACTCAATATTTGTCTAAGAGTGTTTTGCTGACAGCCGCCTTTCTGTGGAGAAGTGTTGGGAAATTGGATTAGAAATGTTCTATTCTAAAGGTCAGAGCCACAGTAATTAGCACAAACAAGCTTGAAGAGGGGCAGCCAGGGGCGGTAGGGCCAGAGAGCTGCTGTGTCTTGACAGTTCCTAAGGCTCTGAGTCTGTGTCTTTGAAGACGATTCCACCATAGATGGAGGTCTAGTGTGTGTGGTGTGTGTGTGCTTAGTTCTATGCATTTTTATCAAATGTAGAGTCATGGGACCACCACCAAAGTGAAGAAACCAACAGTTCCATCCAAGTACACCACTTTGACCTACGCTCTTCCCTCTGCATGCGGAGTCCTCCTTCACTTGATCTTCCTTGGTTTGGGACAACTCCTGTGCCTCTTTCAAGACTCAACCCACACATCATCGCCTTTAACAAGCATCCTGCGGTGGCTCACGCCTGTAATCCCAGTACTTTGGGAGGCTGAGGCGGGTGGATCACGAGGTCAGGAGTTCAAGACCAGCCTGACCAATATGGTGAAAACCCGTCTCTACTAAAAATGCAAAAATTAGCTGGGTGTGGTGGCATGTGCCTGTAGTCCTGGCTACTCAAGAGGCTGAGGCAGGAGAATTGCTTGAACCCGGGAGGTGGAGGTTACAGTGAGCCAAGATCACACCCCTGCACCCCGGCCTGGGTCACAGAGAGACTCTGTCTCAAAAAATAAAAAAAGAAAAAAAAGAAAAGCATGCTCTGATCTCTTGCCCACTTGTGGAGGCCTTGCTCCTGGCCCCTGGCGCTTCCAGTGATTACCTCCTTAGAGTTTTCCCTGTTCGTTTGTAGTTATCACCTCCCCTACCCTGTGACTTTCTTGTGGTCAAGGATAGTGTCTCTCAGACTTTGGCATCATCAATACTTAGCATAGTGCCTAACACTTAGTAGGAGATCAATCATTATTTGTTGAATAAGATTGAATTTTATCGAGAATAATTATCTCATGGCCTACAGCAAAACCATACACAAGAAAAGCTATCGTTTAATTAGGATTTAATATACTTGACTAATACCGATATAGTTGCATTGCTAAAACACATTAATATTTAATTAATCTGAGTTATTTTGATGGTTTGCATGCAATTTCACCTCTTCTTTCAGAAGTATGAAGTATATGCTGCAATGGACTAAAAGTTTGTGCTCTCTTGCCCCCAGTTCAGATGTCGTGATTCTAAACCTCAAGTGGGAACTCTGGAGGTTAATTAGGTCATGAGGGTAGATCCCTCATAATGAATTAGAGCCCTCAAAAAAGAGGCCGAAAAGAGCTCTCTTGCTGCTTTCTGCCATGGAAGGATATGGAGATGTCAGCTGTCTACAACCTGGAGAAAGGTCACCTCACCACAGCCTAACCATGCTGGCATCCTGATCTTGGACTTCCAGCTTCCACACTGTGAGAAACTAATTTCTATCGTTTATAAGCTACTCAGTCATTAGTACTTCGTTATAGCAGCCTGCATGGACGAAGACATGTGCAGATGCTTTCCTAAACATTTACACTAAATTTTGCTTTAGTGTCACATTCAGCTTCATCAAAGGCTATCTTTTAAAAGTCACATTAAAATCACCTCTCTACAGCTGCCTCTTCTAGAAAACAGTCACTCAGTGCCTCTATATAACTTATCTGCATGGTACAATAACATTATTTTAGAATTTAGCACCAAGAAAATCATAATCTCCTCTGGGGAACTTGTAAGCTTCTCTTTCTGATAGCCAGATGTACACAACTGACCATCGTTTTCTTCTTGACATGGTTGCCAGGAAGTTCAGAGTCCCATCTGAATCTTGTTTACTGATTGTCAATCATTCTGTTAACTGCTTCTGTTAAGTTGAGATGTGACCTGTATTTCTTGGGAGAATTATAAACCATCGTTTAGTAAACAAATCTCGGTTCCTTCTTTCCTTGGTGTAAGACACCGGGAGTGGCCTATTTGAGAAGGAGCTCCATCCAGCTAGCAGCCTCTCCTTTAGTGATTTTAGATTTGGGGCTCAAATTATTATTGTTGTTGTTATCATTTTTGTGTATGTATATATATATATATTTTTTTTTTTTTGTCCAAAGCATCTGGATTCACATAGCCCATCCCTCTGACCCCTGGTGAGTGACCTGTACTGGAGCTTACTTTGGACTGCTCTGGAGGACCCTGTCCTCATTGAGGATTTCTCCATAATCCCTCAAAGGGAATTTCACGTTTCATATAATCTGAGTGGATATTCCTTATGGGTGTTTTCATAAAATACGGTAACAGCAAAACAGACAAAAATTTAATTTTCTCCTTCCTTCCTTTCTTTTTTCTTTCTTTTTTTTCTTTTTCTTTTTTTTGAGATGGAGTCTCACTCTGTCACCCAGGCTAGAGTGCAGTGACACAATCTCAGCTCACTGCAACCTCTCGGGCTCAAGTTATTCTTGTGCCTCAGCCTCCTGAGTAGTGGGGACTACAGGCGTGTGCCACCATGCCCAGCTAATTTTTGTATTTTTAGTAGAGACGGGGTTTCACCGTGTTGGCCAGGCTGATCTCCAACTCCTGACCTCAAGTGATCCACCTGCCTTGGCCTCCCAAAGTGTTGGGATTACAGGCGTGAGCCACTGCGCCTGGCCTCTCCTTCCTTTCTTGATCTTGACTTTTCTGTTCCTCTTTTATTTCTCTGACTTTATTTTATAAATATCACTTATGGTGAAATGCCTTAAATCCTTTACAGACAGAAAAAAAAATCTCTATGTCCAGCTCTGACCAGAGACATTGGATAGCATATTTGTACACATTCATTTTCTCAGTATTTATTCTGCAGATATTTACTGAACCTTAAACTATGGACTAGACGCTACTAAGCACTAGGAATATCAGAAGTATTAGTACTACTTCTACTACTATTTTTAATAATCTTAATACTACTACTATTACTACTACTACGAAGAGGTAATATAAGCAAATATTCATTGGGTGGTTACTCTGTGTGCCAGGCTTCATAGGACTTTATCTCTTTCAATCCTCACAATGACAGCACCTATAAAGTAGATGCTATTATTATGTCTAGTTTTCAGATAAAGAAACTGATGCACAAAAAGTGTATCTAACTTGTCTACATCCATGCCTCTTCTCAGCCCCATTGTCTCCAACTCTGTGAATCTTGCCTAATCTTAGCCTCATTCCACTCCCCTCAATGGGCAAAATGGATAACTCCCTTCTCTTTGTTCTTGGAACCATTTTATCTTATTATTATCTTATTATTGTTTCTACTGCAGCAAAAATCATAGTATATTGCAATTATGTGTTCAGATGGCTAAGAATTGCCTCAGACTCCAGTCTTCTTGAAGACAGAGATGTACCTCATTATCTTCATGTTCCACGGGCCCACTCTTACAGAGGGATGGATATGCAAATTCCTACCCATACACGTTAGGTTGAGATGTGCAGCCTTTGACTGAAGGCTCAGGCAGCTGCGAGAAAAAAATAAAGTCTTCAAATCCCAGGGGTGTCCTTCAAGACTCCTGAAGACAAGGCTTCTCAGGCCGGGTCAAGTACGTGTGTCACAACTGTCAAACGCAACCTCCACTCAAATACCTAAGACAGCCATTGGGAGACAGAGCAGCATACCTCAGTGTAATCGTTGGCCCTTCAACTTCAACTCAACTTTAATCTAGTTCTTGGCTTTCTTTTTCTGCTAAGAACCACCAGGATGGAAAGGATTTAGCCCTATTTCATTTCCCTCGTCTCAGTTCTGGAGGAAGTGCTAATGAGCAGTGGCTTGGCTAAAAGGAAGGCTGCAGAAGTCAGGTGAGACATCATTAAACTGGACGCTCAAGGCCAGCCCAGCCCCGCATCACTGCACTGCCTATACTGTCCATCTACATGCCCAGGGCCCTGCAGCCTCATGGTCCCCAGCCTTCTTCCCTGATTCCCACAGGTAGTGTGAGCTTTATCTGTAGGAGCATCCTGTCCAAAGGTAAACTTAGATCATTGGAATCTATTAACATAAATTAGACTAGCAAACGGTGCTGAGTCTTTACTGTGAGCCAGGCACTGAGCTAAACATTTCACATGCTATTTTGTTTAATCCCCACAACAGCCCTCTAAGGGAGGTACCATTATTAGTTCCATTTTCAGTTGAGGAAACCAAAGCTTAGAGGGGTTAAGTACTTTGTCTAAGCTTGTGAAAGCTGAGCTGGAAGTGGAACCTGAGAACTGCTCTTCATAGCACAGTGCTTTCTCTGCCAGTCTCTCAGAAGCAAGGCTCTGGTGGAGTGACAGGAAGGATAGATGGGTATTTTGGAGGAAGTGAGAGATGTGAGGGAGAGGGAAAAGCCAGAAAGCTGGGGGTCTCGATTGCTGGGTAGATCCAAATGGTTCAGGTGGTCACTGACTCTAGGCAGGGTGGTTTGTTGCTGGCAGCGCAGCATTCACTTACATTCATGTGCCCATAAGTCTGAGACTCCATTTCTTTAGCTGTGCAACAGGGGCAACCATACTAAAACATCATAGTACTCCAAGTGTCAAATGGCAAAATGTTCATGAGTAACCTCAGAGTATGGCACCACGTTTGTGAGGCTGATGATGGTGGTAAAGAAGGCCCTATACCCCCAGAAAGAGAATCATGGAAGACAGAAGGGCCCCACTAAAAGGAGAGAGGCAATGCTGCGGTTTTCCTACTTCCTGGCTTTGCCCATGACTACCTCTGAGGAGTTGCTCAGGGCACTGTGCTTGTTAGGAACAAAGGGCCTCCGGCACGCTCATTTTGCAAAGGTGAAGTGTCTGCAGAGCTGCTTACTGCTCACAGAAGTCCCCCTTCGAAGTTTCAAATAGGTAGTTCCCAGCGCTGGGTCAGTGCCCTTCATCATAGCACCAGACACAACTCAAGGTCCATCCAAATGAAGTTAGTGGGAAAAAGTGGCAGGATGCTGGGTATTCCTCAACTTAATGCAGGTGAAAAGGTCTAACCCTGCGAGCCTCACAGTGGGTATAAATACATTCTGGGCTTGAATCTCAAATCTAGAACTATCCTTTTCTCCCCATTCCCCACTCACTACTAACAACATCTTGTAGTTCTCAGTAGAACTGCAAAATGGAGGATAATTTTAGCCTTTCTTTTCCTGATTACAGATGCTTAAACTAGAAGTGACACTTAAAATGTTTAATGCCATCTCTCATTGGGTTCTCACAAAGCATGTGCTCTAGTGTGTCTCCTGATGAGCATTTCATTCCTGATGGAGATGGCTCACTCCAACTGAGGACAGCTTAGATGGTTTCACACCTTCCGTATGCTAAATCATCCAAGTAGGTTCATGCTCCTGATGGTTCTAGAATGTCCAGTCTCACCTTAAAAATGAAGCAGCTTCACACTTTGATCCCCAAAGTCTTCTATTTTTCAAAACTTCCCATTGTGGGTAGTTTGAAATCTGTTCTGTTTACTCTCCTGATTTTGTTTACCATGTGTTGGGTGTTTCAGAGAAGTCAGTCTTTGGACTGCCCCAGTCTACGCCTTTAGCCTGGCTTCCTGACAGCAGAGGAACTGAGAAGGGCCTGAGATGGGCCTGTAGTTGAAGTCATGGAGGGAAGAAGGTTTTTTTTTTTTTTGGTCCTCAGAAGAGGCTGAAGCTCTGTGAGAAGGTGGCAGTGAGCGACTAACTTTCCTAACTTTCCTCCCTTCCTCCCTTCCTTCCTTCCTTCCTCTCTCTTCTCATTTCCACAGATGTCCTCTCTACTTCACCAAGCCTTTACCTTCCTCCCTCCCTTCTTCTTGCTCAGCCATTTCTCTTGGTCCCAGGCTATCTTTATCCCACCTCCTCTCTCCCATCTCTCAATGGAAGTGTAAGAAGAGCATGGCTGGGGAGTGTCTGCAGCAGGACAGGGCCAAACGCACATCTCCTATTATTAACTCCATTTGAATGTCGGAAGCAGGCCAGTGATAGCAGAGGTCACAGAGGTTGTGGTGGTGGTTGTGGCAGTAAGAATAACAAGAGTCTTTATGCATTATGTGGCTATTACTTGTCCTGGATTATCCCCAATTTTATTTCTCTAAGAATCCATTTGCTCATCCAGTGTAGATGCTTAGATAAATGAAGGCTTGTCCACACCCTCAGACAGGCAAGTGATAGAGTAAGAGTTAGCCCCAAGGCTGTTTGGATCCAAATAGAGAATCCCCATTCTCTCTCCCATACTCCCCTGCTTCTTCATTCACTCCTGGGACAAAGCCAGATGCAGCAGAAATGTATGGAGGAGCAAGGTCAAAGGTGAAGGCAGGAATTGAGGACTGGCATGTTCTCTTGTTACAAATTGGATTTTCTTCCATCCTTCCTTTATATCCCCTCTACCCTCCAAGAAACTCTACAAGTCACTGGATGACTTTCATTTTTGGCTAAAGTTTGATGCAAATTATGAAGTGGCAAACATTCGCTTATGATTCCTACCAATCTTCTATGTGTGCACTTCTTTACATTTCCCACAGCCTCTAACAGACAGGAAATACCTGTAGGGCAGTGTCCTCATCTTGGTCTTTGTTTCTTGGGGACCTAGTACGGTGCTCAGCACTAAGCAGGTTCTAGATAAATATGGAATGAATGAATGAATTGAATTAACCATGTCAGCAGACCCAGGACCCTCAGGCTGCCTCCTGTTTATTTGGGGTGCACCCTGCTATTCCCCACCTGGGTTGTCTTTCCCTTTCCTCACCAAAGTACAATTAGGGTCCATCCCCATAGTATGTTGCAAATTAAAATAGAGAGTGAATGTCCTCTTTTCTCAATAAAGGGACAAAAAACATGAAAGGAAAGCTGTCATCAAGACCATAAAACCCTCCCCAAAGCACTAGTCCAAAAGAGAGACAGGAAGAAGCAGAGTTGCATTCCGATGTTTTCAGGATCAGGCGTGTGATTACTCAAAAGAAAGGGAAGCAGAGGGTTGAAGGAAGAACTTAAGTTTCTTAAGTGCTACTAAATGCAGGATAATTTGTTTTTTACCTGCTTTATTTATTTGATGTCTCTATCTTGTAGATGGCATTTAGAATTAGTTGGACTTAGTTACTTAACTTGAGTGATGGTGTCACTTGCTTAAGGTCACACAGTAAGTTGTAAATTCATGATTCAACTTGGAAATGCTGGACTCCAGGGTACCCATTTTTCCCCCAACAAGTCTAAGAAGCCATTAGTTTTTGAAGTTTCCACGCGTAAAGTATGTGACTCTTCACTGCTGCATGCTAAGGCTTTCCAATGTTACTATCTGAATGGCATGGCTTGGGAGGAGGGCTGAGTGCTGCTCAGAAGGCTGACCTCTGTGCCAACTGCCCCCCCACCTGTAGATGTACGTTATTCTAACATTCTGAAGTGGACACTATCCATGACCCACCCAGAGTCCTCCGACCCCCTCGACCGCGTCCATGCATTCCTCTTTGAGGTTACATATGCTTTTGCCTCCAATGCACAAAAGTGCCTTTCTTCTTTGAAGGCTTATCTTGTGTGTATAAAACTGAAAATGCTTGGAAATGGATGTCCCTCAGGCATACCCTTAGCCAATGACTGACAGGTACAGGAGTAGGAGAGCCCAGCCCCCAGGTCAGCACAACTCTGAGGTGTAATTAACACCCCAGAACCCCCTGTAATATCAGTCCTTGGGGCCACTGCCTGAATCTTTATATTTACTTCCCGTCTTGTTCCCTGCCCTTCGTCCTTGCTCTCCTTCTCCTATTCCCTTACCAGTCTCCCCTAAGACTTGCTATAAGTTGCACATGAATCTTCATCTTAGGGGAAGCCAACCTTGCCATAACTCCTACCTCATCATCTATGACTTAGATCCCTAAAGGTGAGTCATACTCTAGCCCATTGCTTTCCAATAGGATTAATTAACAATGTCTTTTAGATAGAGTGAGTTCACTCCATAAGGCTATTGTTATGGACTGAATTATGCCCCCCTCAAAATTCACGCGTTGAAGCCCTAACTCCCAATGTAACTATATTTGGAGATAGGACTTTTAAGGAGGTAATTAAGGTTAAATGAGGTTATAAGGGTAGGAAAGTTTGATAGGACTGGTGTCCTTATAAGACACAGAGCTAGGGTGCTTTCTCTCTCTCTCTCTCTCTCTCTCTCTGCCTCCCAGCACAAACAGAGGAAAGGACCAGAGGAGCACACAGCAAGAAGGTGGCTGTCTGCAGGTCAGGAAGAGAGACCTCCCCAGACACCAACACTGCTGGCACAGTGATCTTGAACTTTCAGCCTCCAGAAGTGTGAGAAAATAAATTTCTGTTGTTTAAGCTCCCACAGTCGGTGTTATTTTGTGCCCAGTCTGTGTTATTTTGTTATGGCAGCCCTGGCAAACTAATACAGTTACTAATGAAACACTCTAGGTTTTTAAACATAATTTGATGTTTAATGTTTGGAGAAGAGTGAGGACGCAAATATGGTCAAAATAGTTTAGTTTGTGAAAATAATGCTTGGGTCAAAACAAGTCATGAAATAATTAGGAATTAAACAAAACCCATGTTCCAAGCATCTGCCCTGTACCAAGCAGGGAATGAGTGATACAGCAATGGGCAATGCACAGCGCTGGCCCTCAGCAGGCAGGGTGGTATGAGACAATCTTGGAGAAAGGGTGGACAGCAAGTCTGGCATAAATCCTTATCCACCCTGACTCAACCTGCCAAGGTGCAAAACGTCACCATAAGCAGTGACATTATGGCTGGAGTCATCTGATCGCTATCTCCAACATCATCATCACCGGCCCCACCTTCACCAGCAGCACCCGTAGCTGCAGCCCCAATGTCGAAGAGACCCTGGGTCAATCTCCCCAGGGATACCTAGGCTGTGTTGGTTGCTCTTCAAAGCAAAACCACCACTACACCTGCTTACAAGAACCTTTTACACATTGGGACATTGGGACAAATGCAATGGAATAAGAAAATGAGTCAGAGAAACACATGGCATTAAAGAACCATGTAAGCACCGGAGTGCAATGTGCCTGGGGAGCTCTGTTTTGAGGACTTGGAAAAATGACAGATTGTTTTGCTACTTTCTCAGGGAATCTTCCTATCTGACTGCTAAAGAGCCCTACTTGCTGTTCCATCCCTCCATGCCAAGCGTGCTCATGGAACAGAGAACAAGTGTATCAACAACTTGAACCTGGGATAAAGAGCAAAGAAAATGTGTTACTGCAAAAACAAAAAATGCTGTACTGAAGTTCGTCACAGTAGCAGGCACTTGTGATATCCCACTTCTGATTTCAGACACTGTTATGAGGGGACAGTTCCCTGCAAGTATAGGCTGATGCTGACCCATGATCTACTTCGAGAATGTTCTGTGTTTATTTCCTGTTTATGCCTCGCTCTCAAATCCCTGGGAGTCGTCTCAGTCCTCATCCAAAGGCAGCCTGGAAGTCTGAAAGTGAATGGTCCTGGGGCAATTCTCAGCAACAGGGAGGTGACCAGCCTCCCATCCTTCAAGCCATCAATTCAATTCTGCGCACTTTCCAGAGGTTATGGCTCACTGAAGCCCCTGTTGTCTACAGCAACAACCTTGGCAATGCAACCCTCTATTATCTTTGTCTCTTTCCTTCTCATTCTTGCATCTCCCATCCCTCATTCCTTCCTTAGAATAAGCTTTCTGCACCCATATCTCTCCCTCATCCTCTGCTTTCAAGAGAATGGACTAAGACAGCCACTATTAAGCAACACGTGCTATACACAGCAGCTTAATGATTTTTCTCCCAGGCCTTTTAGCTTTAGTTGGGTAGTAGCCATAATTTAGACAGCCATTGATGAGTTTCACCTTTTGGTTGAAAAAGCCACATTTCCAATAAGGGCATCACTGAGTTAAAGATAGAATTTTACCACTCTATTAGGCTCTTCAAATGTCTGAAATAGAATGCTTTATTAAAACAACTAAGTAAAATAAGTTATTGATAAGTAATATTCACTAGCATTGGGATTCATCCATGTGTTTATACATTCAACAACTATTTCTCAGTGTCTGCTGTGATCAGTCCTGAAGATATAGCGAAGTTCTTGAGAGTGCCTCCCCTCATGGTGTTTAAAGTTGAGCAGAAAAAGCACATTACACAAGTCATTAAATCGATTAGTATGAGTACAATCAAGAAGAAACAAAGGGATGCTGTTAAAGTGACTAATAGAGATCTGATAAAGAACAGGGATGTGGAGGAGTCAGAAATCCATAAGTAATTGTGAATTAATATTTCCAAGAGAATAATACAACTGTACTGCTGATAGAAAACCACACGGATATATAAACAGAAAGGTACAAGCCACTGTCTGTATTAGTTTGCTTGGGCTGTCATAATGAAATACCAGACTGGGTAGCTGAAACAAAAGGAATTTATTTTCTCCCAGTTCTGGAAGCCTGGAAGTCCAAGATCAAGATACCAGCAAGACAGGTTTCATTCTGAGGCATCTTCTCTTGGCCTGTATAGGCTGCCATCTTGCTGTGTGCCCACATGACCTTCTCTTTGAAAGTCCAAGGGGAGGGGTAGAAAGAGAGAAAGAAAGAGAGGGACCAGACCCAAGAGGATTTTTTCCCCCTGGAAGAGCTCCCCAGGCATTCAGCCTCTGGCCCTTGACATTCAGCTGCAGGTTACCCTCAGAATCAACATCTATCCTGAGAAGCTCTGGTGTTTCCCCAAGTCTGACTACATATTAGATACTCCAGTCAATGCTAACACAATTTGGTTTTTGAGGGAAATAGTTTTGTCATAATACTACATCCTTCTGTTGTTTTTAAATAAAAAGGAAAAACAAAAAGAAAGCTGTATATCAGGTAAAGCAACACTCCATGTTGGCCTGATGCTTTATGAAGTTTTGGGAGGTAGGCATGGAGGCACCTTAACACCAGTTTTCGAGCAAAAGTTCTAGAAGCTGGTTTAGAACTACACACCTATGGGTACACTTGAGGAAAACTGCAAAAGGCTATGACAGGCCTAGAAATATGACCAGCAACCCCGTGAGCCTTTGGGGCATCTGAAGGAATTGAAAAATGATATCTCCTTCAGATGAACAGTAAAAGCCAAGGTACTGGAATTCTCTTTGTTCTGCCTGGCATTTGGGGGTGTCCAAGGACCTGTGTTTTTAACAAAGATGACTTTATGACTGTTTTAAGGATTGAACAGATTCTTGTACAGGGTGCCAAGTTTCAAGTTAGGTCCTCTTAGTATAAGCTCTCTTTTCTGAATCTAAACCTATTTGCCTTGTCATTTCTAAAAATCTAGTAGGTTTCTGGATATTGTAAAGGTACTGAGGACAGATACGATTGTGTAAATTTCCATAGTGTTTTATTTTGAGGTGAGAGTTTTGTTATAGTTTATAAAATATATTTTCCTATTCAGACCTCAGGGCTATTTAGGAACCTACAAATAAATGTGATTCCCAGCAGCTTCAATTTTTGATATTCCAAAAGTTAATAATCTTTACGTTAAATATAATGTGATATTATTCAGCAAAAAGAATGTTTTGCCCTTTTAATTTCTAACAAATTGTGTATCTAATATTTAAAAATATGGAAAAAAGTGATAATGTAAAAATGTGGAAGAACTGTGGCTAAAGAACAAAAAATCACTTGCTAAATAAAACATATTCTTATGGTTAAAAAAGTGGGGGGGAACAGAGAGATATATAGAGAGAGAGCTCATAAGCTCTCAAGCCTCTCTTTTTAAGACACTAATCCCATTATTAGGGTCCCATCCTTGTGACCTCATCTAACCCTAATTATCTCCCAAAGGCCTCATCTCTTAATACCATCACTTTTGGGGTTAGGACTTGAAGATATGAATTTTGAGGGGATACATTTAGTCCATACCAGTGCCTTTTTCAAAAACTTTTAACTGTTTGCCAATCTCTAAAACCTGTGAAATAGGCTAGGGTAGGAAGATTTAGAAATGTAGTAATACATTCTCCCTTCCCTGTCCTCTGCTTTGGATATTTCTTTGCATTTCAGATTCAAAGACCATTTAAATACACTACATGATAGAGACTAGAACAATGTGTTGGCCAGAAACATCTTAAAACATAGGAGAAAATGGTAATAGGTACCAGTTAAATAACATATAAATCTTATATGTCTTATGTAAGTCTCTCTTGTACCTAGAGAAAAATTCTAAATGTGACACAAGGGACACCTGAAAAAACTAAAAAAGAATTTGTCTAAACTTAGTCGCACCTCTTGTTTTATGCTCAGAAACATGGGAATGCTATGTTTATAAACCTGTAAAAGTAATTGATTTTAGGGGCTGTCAAATGTCTGGGGAGATCATGCCAAGGTCAGTGTGCACTGATGTTAGACACCACTCCAAATACGAAAAGAATACAGACTTGTGAGAAAATTAGGGAGGAAAAATATTTAACCCAGGTGATTAGAAAAAGTGTTGCCGGCCGGGCATGGTGGCTTACGCCTGTAATCTCAGCGCTTTGGGAGGCTGAGGTGGGCAGATCATGACATCAGGAGTTCAAGACCAGCCTGGGCCAACATAGAGAAAGCCCGTCTCTACTAAAAATACAAAAACTAGCTGGGTGTGGTGGTGCACATCTGTAATCCCAGCTACTCAGGAGGCTGAGACAGCAGAATCGCTTGAACCCGAGAGGCGGAGGTTGCGGTGAGCCGAGATTGCGCTACTGCACTCCAGCCTGGGTGACAGAGCGAGACTCAGTCTCAAAAAAAGAAAAAGAAAAAGTGTTCTGAAATAAGAAATGTCCTGGAATATAGTGCATGTGATTCTGGGCATGCTGGGAGTAATGCGCACTGATTCTGACCTCTCACAACCATTTTTCCTTCTTTGACAACAGCCTCTTGATTTCATCTTGGGAAATTACCTATTTTTCCTTTGGCGCAGTCTTGTTTGGATGGCAGATCCCCAGATCAAGTCCCTAAGATGTTCTCCTGGGGCTCTGCATCTTGAGTAGAGTAAACAAACAGCAGAACAAGGATGGGTGAATGTCATTCAATCCATCGGGTCTCTCTTACAAGTGGATTCTCTAGAGTATCCAGGGTCCTGAATGTTTCTAAGCCAGAGTTTTAGTTTATTTTTTGAAGGTTTTCTGAATGTAACCTTTTTAAAAATATATAACAGCTAGGTATATACCCAGTAATTGGATTTCTGGGTCAAATGGCATTTCTAGTTCTAGATCCTTGAGGAATCGCCACACTGTCTTCCACAATGGTTGAATATGCACATGTATGTTTACTACAGCACTTTTCACAATAGCAAAGACTTGGAACCAATCCAAATGTCCATCAATGATAGACTGGATCAAGAAAATGTGGCATAAGTACACCATGGAATACTATGCAGCCATAAAAAGGGATGAGTTCATGTCCTTTGCAGGGACATGGATGAAGCTGGAAACCATCATTCTCAGCAAACTGACACAGGAACCAAAAACCAAACACCACATTTTCTCACTCATAAGTGGGAGTTGAACAATGAGAACACATGGACATAGGGAGGGGAACATTACACACCAGGGTCTATCAGTGGGTAGGGGCTAGGGGAGGGAGATCATTAGGAGAAATAGCTAATGTATATGAGGGGTTGATGGGTGCAACAAACCACCATGGCACGTGTATACCTATGTAACAAACCTGCACGTTCTGCACATGTACCCCAGAACTTTAAGTATACTAAAAAGAGAAATAATAGCTATATTGAGATACAATTCACATGCCATACAATTCACTCATTTGAAGTATATGATTCAATGGTTTTTCGTATATTCACAGAGTTGTGCAACTGTTACCACAATCAAATTTAGAACATTTTCATCGCCCACAAAGATCTATACTCATCAGCAGTCACTCTCCATTTCCTCCTGCTCTCCAGCCCCAGGCAATCAATAATCTACTTTCTGTTTCTATAGATTTGCCTATTCTGGATATTTCATATGAATGGAATCATACAATATGTGTGCTTTTTTTTTTTTTTAATACAACACTGGCTTCTTTCACTTTGCATAATGTGTTCAAGCTTTGTGTCTGTTGTAGCATGTGTTGGTACTTCATTCTTTTTATGGGTAGACATATGCTATTGTATGAATGTGGTATATTTTATTTGTCCATTAATCAGTAGATGGATTGACATAGATAAAGTGGTTTCTCCCCTTTGTTTTTATGAGTTATTCTATGTCCTCCCAATAAATTCCTTCTCTAGTTAAGTTAGGCAGGGTCAGTTACTATTGCTTGAAGCTAAATAACTGTAACAGATCAAATTTTCTCCATAACTGCCCATATAGAACATATATTTCAAATGCAGTGGCTCCTAGGGTTTAGGTGGCACGCAGCCCTGTGCCTCATTCAACTTCAAACTTTCTTTACAGGACTTTCAGTAAAGTAGACTGAGTGTAAACATCATGGCAGCAAATCAGAACTTACAGATAATTGAGTGTTTTGACTGTTGATTCAACAGTCCCATTCTGACTGACTCAGAGGAGTCCACCCTACTGCGTATTGTGAGAAAAAAGCTCATGGCCAACAGCAGAACCTATCCTATGCAGAAGTATGAAGTCACAGAAATCCATTTTCATTTTTAATCCTTGTGGCTTCCTCTCAATAAATCATTCTTCCACCACCACCTCGGTGCTTTTATCCTTTCTTCCCTGATCTCTCAACTTCCATTTTCACAGAAGAACCCAATATTGGTTTTATAAACCCTCAGGGTGAGTTTGAATCTTTTTTTTCCCCTCTTACAAGCAAATTTGCTTTTAGGATTCTCGTGTACCTAAAGAGCACTCTGTTAATGGCAAGGCATTTGACCTCAGTTTGTTATATCTGTATAATGGGAATGTGGGGCGGTTGGACAGGCCAGTGATGTTTCAACTTTTGTTAGCAACAGAACCAATTCTTCAAGTGCTATCATAGGTGGAAGCCTAAAACACAGGTGAGCCCAAGGAAGAGCTACTCTGTTTTTGTTTTTGTTTTGTTTTTGTTGTGTTTTTAACTTAGAATACCTAAGTCTGCCTTTCAATGGTACACCATGCCTGGGTGTGTATGCAGACTGAATAACTTAGGTTTAAGGAAACCTGCTGTTGGAGAAACAGGGAACGGATAGCTCTTGGACAAGATCAACCCCTACAGTGGGGTTTTCTGAAACATGAGTACCAAGTCACATGCTGGAAGTTTGAAGAAGGAATGGATCTAAAAAACATCTTGGACTTAAGAGATTAAAGAAACAAAATTAGGAGCTGGCAGTGTCCGCAATATCATTTTCTCTGGAAGCATGCTTCCTTCTCAGACCATGGGAAAAGCTAGATTTAGTATGCAGCTGAAAAAACTACATCTTTTACTCAGTTGATATACCTCCATCATTGAGCAAAGTCTGAGGCAGTCACAGAAACCCGTGTGGTGGTGGGTGTGGGTAAGGGGGACAGAGCCATAAAGGGCAGCTTATCCTGCTTCACACTCCCCTCTCTGCTGTTTCCTGTGTGGAGGGTATAGTTGTCTACCAAGGGGACTGCATCCATCTAGGAATTCTGGACAGTGAGCAGCAGCGAGGAAGTCCAGTCCTCAGTGGTATGGAGCAGAGTGGGGAGACGTGAACAATCAGAAGAGCAAGTTGCTGGGCTGATGACTCAGGGAGGACTTGAGAAGAGAATCCCGTCTTTCCAATGGAAGAAGGTGTGGGAAGCTGATGCCAGGTGACAACATAACCTACACTTCAGTCCCTCCCCAGATTATCCCAAACCCTGGCACCCCAGCCCTGTGTCAACCAGTCCCCCGCCCAATGAGGAGAGACTAACTTAGCAAATGCCCATTCCAGCCATAAAGGCTCCTCTGTGACAAGCTGCTCTGATGTGAAGATGCTGCTTCCGTTAAGCCTCTTTCAAAAGCCTCGTGCTGTGCTATGTGTGTCAGAACAGGCTTGGGAAGGGATAACGCTTCTCCTGCTCTGTGTTCTTTGCTCTTCCAAAGTAAGAAGCCTTCAGAATGAATGAGGCAACGATGGAGTTCACACCCTACCTCTGAGTAATGCTGTAGGTGCTTCTGGCTCTTATTATGCCCAGCTGCATCCAGAAATAGAAGTCCGTTGGTATGCGGACACCATGGAGCCCAGGTCAGCCGAGGTAAAGGTGAGCCCTCATGCTGCCATATGATATAAATAGGGCTCTCTTGAGGCAGCCTCTACACTCCCTCACTCCCTTCTCCTGCATCTTCTCTTCAATGATACATCAGTCAGGATAGGGTGGGTTATGCCAGAGTAACAAACACCCCCAAACCTCTCATGACTCCAAACAAAAAAAGTTGATTTCTTCTTCATGCTACATGTTCATTGTGGATTAGTGGAAGGCAGGATGAGAGCATCTCTTCATCATAGTCCCTCAGAGACTCAAACTTTGCTGGTGTCATGCCAGGGGCCTCTGAAGGGCCTTGCGGTAAAACAGTTGGTCCTGGAAGTAAGACTTCAATTCTACTCATATCGGCCACAACCAGTATCATGGCCTCGCCCAATCACAAAAGGGCCAGAAACTGCAGTTCTCCTATGGACTCAAGAGTGGGGAGATCCAGAAACGTTCGACAAATAGCCCTAATGACTAACATCGATGGAAAGAATGTAGTTTTAGGGTCAGAAAAACTCTGGGTTGTAATCTTAACTCTGCTCTTCATAGCTGTGTGACACACAGCAAATTATTGAAGTCTGTGATCCTCAGTTTCCTCATCTCAAAAGTGAGGAAATAATACCTTCCTTGGGGCATCTACTACTGTTTACTACAGAAAATGGGTCATTGATAAACATTAGTTCCTTCTTCCTTTTCCTATTCAAATACCTGATCACAGGTAACTATCTTGATGGACATGATGTAATAATCACTTTCAACCTGAAGGCTAAATGCAGATAAACATTAAAGTTTATTGGGTTTTTTTCCCAACTTCTATGAGGGTTATTTGAATTTTTTCATTTTTTATTTATTTGTTTTTGAGATGGAGTTTCACTCGTTACCCAGGCTGGAGTGCAATGTTGCAATCTCGGCTCACTGCAACCTCTGCCTCCCAGATTCAAGCGATTCTCCTGCCTCAGCCTCCTGAATATCTGGGATTATAGGCATGTGCCACCAGGCCCGGCTAATTTTTTTTTTTTTTTTTTTTAGGTAGAGATGGGGTTTCTCCAGTGTTGGTCAGGCTGGTCTTGAACTCCCAACCTCAGGTGATCCACCTCCCTCGGCCTCCCAAAGTGCTGGGATTACAGGTGGGAGCCATAGCACCCAGCCGGATATTTGAATTTTAATGGGCAAAAAGTTCAAGTGGACAGATGGACTTTGAACACTATGGGATGAAACTTTCTGAACTGGCTCCTATGGTTCCCTCCCCCAACCTTAACACCTGTGTGAAACGCCCTCCCATTGTGACTTGCAAAAGTGATGGGATAGCACTTCTGGGATTAAGTAATACAAGACCATGACTTCCATCTTTTTTGTATTCTCTCTAACCGGCCCTCTCTCTTGACCACTCTGATGATGCAGCTGCCATGTTGGAGGGGCCCATGTGGCAAGGAACTGAGGGCAGTGTCCAGATAACAACTGGCAAGGAACTGAGATTCTCAATCCGACAGCCCACAAGGAACTGGATTCTGCCAGCAAACACTGAGTGGATTTGAAAGCGGATCCCTCCCCAGCTGAGCCTTCAGAAGACTGTAGCCCCAGCAACTGTGTGATTGTAGCCCTGTGGGAAACTATGATCCAGAGGCACACGGCTAATCCATGACCAGATTCCTGACCAAGAGAAGCTATAAAATAATAAATGTGTGTTGCTTTAAGCCCTCAAGTTTTGAAATAATATGTTATACTGCAATAGATAACTAATACAAACACTACTGAATGCCAAGCATTCTGCTTAGCGCCATCGCCCCAGATGGGTAGGACATATCTCTGCCTTAAAGAGACAACCTTGCTGTCACCACTCAGTCCTCATACTCACTGTCCCTCCTTCAAACAAGGACAGACCTTGCATTGAATCTGGTGTGGCCATGCTCAGAGTGGGCCTTTTCAGGATGTACATGTTCCTCCTCTGACTGCAAATTTCCTCATGCTGAACTCTACCTTCACCATTATAAAAGACTGAGCACGTCCACATTTATCATCTCTATTCAAGTTCTTTGATCAGAGACAATTTGGTGTGGTGCTTAAAATCACAGATTCTGTCATCAAGCTTGGTTCCATCACTAATTAACTGTGTGTCTTTGGGAAAATGAACTCACCTCTCTGTGCTTCAGTGTTGTGTGTAAAAGGGGATGAAATAGAACTTGAGATAGGAGAGGGTAAAATGTGCACAGTCTAGTAAAGAGTGTAGCCCAGCGACTGGGAGATGGGTAAGTACTTAATAGATGTCAGCTGTCACTAATCTCAGACTTCAAGCTTCATTCTACAGGCAGAGTGTTTGTCTGGTGAGTATCTATACTCTCTCATTGCTATTCTAGTCCCAGCAATTACACTCCATCTAAATTAGTAGACTGGGGCAGCTGGAGCCAAGAATGGTCATAATTCAGTTCAACTCTATTTATGAGCTGTTCCCTCGCCTCCACCCAAGAACAGGGTGCCATGAATCCATGCCAGGCATTGTATGTGAAATTTTTTTTTTGTTTTTTTTTTCTACTCATGTGGTGGACTTGGGTTTTCTGTCCTCTCCACCTCCTTTTGACCCTTACACCACTCACCTTTTGCTGGAAGCAAGTCCTTTAGTACATTAATCCACCTAAGTAATGTCATGAACACAGCCCATGAGAGGCAAGTTGTGCAGAGGATATTTTAAGTTAATTAATTAAGTAGTTAATTAACTTGAGGATGTTTCGCCCTGAGCAGTGAGGGTCTAAGGTGAGACAGGACTGGCCAGTGCAGCACTGAGGGTGTCAGTATCATGAGTTGGGATGGAAACTGGCAGAATAAAGCTTAGGCTGGAAGGTGGAGGAGTAGACAAGGGAACAGGAAAAGATATGAAAGAGGAAGGGTGGGGCGCATGGCTCACGCCTGTAATCCCAGCACTTTGGGAGGCCAAGGTGGGCGGATCACAAGGTCAGGAGTTCAAGACCAGCCTGGCCAGAATGGTGAAACCCCATCTCTACTAAAAATACAAAAAATTAGCCAGGCGGGGTGGTGGCACATGCCTGTAGTTCCAGCTACTCTGGAGGCTGAGGCAGAAGAATCGCTTGAACCTGGGAGGCAGAGGTTGTAGTGAGCCGAGATTACACCACTGCACTCCAGCCTGGGCAATGGAGTGACACTGTCTCAAAACAAACAAACAAACAAACATGAAAGAGGGGTTGTTCTGGGTGTCACTGACTGAACAACCAAAGAGGAACTTTAGAAAAGTTTTGCATTATCCCCAGGGCTCTGGGGCACATTTCTAATTTACAAATATAACACTACTAGTAGTTTCTGGTAATGACTTTCCAGCCTCTACAAGGGTGGAGAGACAGGATGGCAACGTGATGTTACTGTTTTCTGCAAAGAAGGGTTGTGGATAAACAAGATGGAGAAGGTGAGAAAATGAAGGTGGATGATCTGGAATATCTGGGTCAATGGATAAAGATGGAAGGATCAAGAAACGCTTTCTAATCCCCCCCAACTTTCCATGTGGTACCATTCCTCCAACTTTCAGAATTATTTAACACCATGAGTCACATCCAACAAATATTTGCTGCTCATTGATCATGTAAAAAATCTCTATTTACTCTAAATTTATTAAGATATTTATCTAGACTTATTAAGTTTTGAGAGTGGTTCAAAAATAAATATATTTTCTTGCAGTGCTGTGAAGATCAACAGTTTATAGAATCTCACATTCTATTTCTGACAGAGGTGCTCTGGGCAAAGCCGTCTACCTTACACAGCATCATTCTCTGTAAGTGTGTACTGCACCCGTCATCTCTTGCTAAGACATCATGTTTTACTTTCTACAAATCTACTTAACTTCCTCTTAAATCACTTACTTTTCATTTTTGCTATTGGGGAACATCATATGGTTCATACTTGCCATGATTATTCTCTGTCATTCCAATTAGAATTGCCTTTGACTGATTCTAAAACTACATCTTTCACGCTACATAAGCTGCTGCCTAGTTCATGAATGCCAGAATTGTGGCTAATAGATATTTATTCTTACATGGCCACTTTCTATGCTTAGAATGCTTGGCACTTTCAGGATTTCCCTCTCACCTTCTGTCATTATTTAAAAAAAAAGAATGAAATTCTTAGACTCTCCTTCTTGGAAGGACACTCATGTTTTCGCTGGTGTGGTGAACTTTTGTTTTTGCCATCTAATATCCATGCATCCTCTTTCTGGAAACCACTTCCTGGTTTCCTTGTGGGAGGTAACACCCACCCTTACTCTTAGCTTAATGGTTGAGGTGAATTTGTGCTCATTCCACAGTGGGAGCATGTTCAAGGCTCAATTTGATCAGTGCATAGCTCTCTCCTGTCTACAATGAGTGGTTCAGTGTTGGGCTTAGGATTCTATCAAGGCTAATGAGATACAATGGGTGTTGCACTGGGGCTGCAGGGGAAGAGATTTTTGCTTTTCTTGCAGTACAAAAAACCTAGGGGATTTAAGGGCTGGAACTGCCATTGCCATCTGGCTACAACCACCATCTGGCTTATCACATGATGTCCGCAAAGAAAGCCAATGTAACTAAAGATACAGTACAAAAGATTTAAAAAATACCTGAGTTTCATGACAGTATTTTTGAGGTCCAAATCTAGTGGTGCCTAAAACTGGATGTAGCCCTGAGGTTTTCATCTTATATAAGCCAATAATTTTTCACTTTAATTAAGCCAATGTGGGCTGAATTCTCTGTCACTTGAAGCCAAAGGAATTCTTTATTAGTGAAAAGGCATTTTTTTATGTCTGAAAATGTGGCTATCTGAAAAATCGAAGGCAGAGGAACAAAAGCCGGAAATGGAAATGATGTTGTAGAATGACTACTGCCAGCCCTATTAACTATAAGATGAGGAAGCTGAGGGCCAGGGAGGGGAAGTCTGTGCCTGTGCTAACAACATAGGCGCTTAGTGGTAGAAGGGAACATGACCTAGATTGGCCATTCAGTTCTCTTTGTCACCTCCTCCCACGAAGATTGAAATGGGCTCTCATTTTCTATAAGGGTGACCTTTCTGGTTTGTTTTCAGCCACCCTTAAGAGCTCAACATGCTGAGTTACCTCTTTTGTCTTTCTCCTGCTTCTCCTTTGCTTTCTTCTTTCTCCTATTTGATGTAGATTTATTTCTTTAAAAATGTTTATTTTGAAAGATTTCAAACACATAGAAAGAACAGAAAATCACATATAATATGTGGATAAATCTAGATTTAACAAATGTTAACATTTTGTCATTGCCTCAGTTTTTTTTTTTTTTCTTTTTGGGACGGAGTATGGCTCTGTCGCCCAGGCTGGAGTGCAGTGGCACGATCTCTGCTGACTGCAAGCTCTGTCTCCTGGGTTCATGCCATTCTCCTGCCTCAGCCTCCCGGTAGCTGGGACTACAGGCACCCACCACCACGCCTGGCTAATATTTTGTATTTTTAGTAGAGACGGGGTTTCACTGTGTTAGCCAAGCTGGTCTCAATCTCTTGACCTTGTGATCCACCTGCCTGGGCCTCCCAAACTGCTGGGATTACAGGCGTGAGCCACCGTGCCCAGCATGTTTTTTTATTTTAAAAAAAGATAAGACATTTCAGTTACAGGTGAAGTCCTGCTGCTTCTTCCTTCCCTTCTATCCTATCCAGCAGTAGCTACTATCTTAAGTGTGGTTGTATTTTTCTTAATTGTGCTTTGCACTTTAAATCACAAAGAATAGATACTTCAGTATTGGGCTTTATAACTGTAGGCCAATAGTATTGTACATATCCTGTCACAGCTTGCTTTTCTTGGTGTTATGTTTTGAGATTTATTTATGTTGATGGAGGTAGATGTCTCGGTCTTTGTGTTATAATGTATCTATTTTGTCATATCTCATGAATGATAGTTTAGCTGGTTATAAATTGATGGTTGATGGTGATTTCATACACAAAATCCTATATTGATGGTAAGTTTGCCTCATCACATCATTTGGCACTATTGTGTATGCTGAGAAGTCAGCTGCCAGTGTGAATTTATTTCTATGTAAGAAGCCTATCTTATTTCTATCTGCTTTAAAATGTTACATGTGATGTTGGATTTTGATTATTTCACTTCCTCCATGGTCATTCATCAATGTTGAAAAGTACTTTACCATGATCTATTTAAAGACCGTTTCTTCCATAGTCTCTCTGTGTCCTTTCATTCCAAAACTCTTATCAGACATATGTGGGATCTACACATTCTTCTATTTAGCCTAATCTTTTCTTTTATATTTGCTTGCTACTTTGCAGTCTAATTTCCTCATATTTATTTTCCGACCAACTAATTCTTCCTCCAGGAGTGTTTAATCCATTACTTAATCTAACCTTTGGGTTTTTAATTTTTTATATACTACTTTTCCCATATCTAGATGTCATATTTTGTTCTTTTTCAAAGTTACCTGTTTTTTTAAATAGGATCTTTTTTTTATATTAATAGCTTGAATCCCTTTCTTTTCATTTTTATTGAATTACAATTCAACAATTTTAAATACACTTTTTATATTCCTTTTTAGATTCTTCTGTTCAAGTGCTAGAAGTCTTAATTATTTTGTAGTTTCGGTGGCTGTGTGGTGAACTGATCTTTTGTGGAATGTTCTTTTTTCTTTCAGAGAGTCTGTGGCTTGCTTTTCTAGTATATTTCTGCTTTTGTCTACCGATCACCCTGGGAATATCACTGTCAGAGAATCAATTTTGTATTATTTCTTTTATGATATACTTTCACTTTGACCTTGATGGTTCCCTGACAGTATAAAAATCAGACTTTAGACCTTTAAGAAATGCAGCACTGGGTTTGATTTCTAGAAAAAAAAAATATCCCCAAACAGATGCAGATAGCGAGAGCTCTTACTTGTCACTGCCTTGCACTGATAGGCATAAACACACACACACACACACACACACACACGTTACGTAGAAACGCAATCCTTTGAGGGTTCTTGTTTTATGCTTCCCACTTTGCTCAGGTCCAGAATTTTGTGTCTTTTCTCTATAAGGGAGATAAATAAAATCTAACACTGGACGTTATTGGCATCAAAAGCACTCACTCCTTTTATAGCTACAAAACCCATGCAGACATTTACTGGTCTGGTTTTAATTCCCTCTGTTTTTTTTTTTTTTTTCTTTCCTGGAATCTAGGAATTTTCCCTTCTTTCTTGTGACCGTAGCCATGCATTTTAACCTACCCAGCAATTTTTGGTACGCATAGGTTAAGGGATTTCAAGCTATCTTGGTGTATCTAACCCAGCTCATGCTCTTTCCTGGATTCCCTTGGCCATGTTTTTCTGTTGAGGCTACTGCCAAGTCTCTGTGAAGTCTGTGAAGATCTCCTGGCCTGGATGTACTTTTTTTTTTTGAGACAGAGTCTCACTCTGTTACCCAGGCTGGAGTGCAGTGGTGGGATCTTGGATCACTGCAACCTCTGCCTCACAGGTTCCATTGATTCTCTGTATCTTAGCCTCTTGAGTAGCTGGGACGACAGGTGTGCGACACCACGCCCTGCTAATTTTTGTATTTTTTAGTAGAGATACACTACCATGAGTTTCACCTTGTTGGCCAGGCTAGTCTCGAACTTCTGACCTCAAATGATCTGCCCGCCTCGGCCTCCCAAAGTGCTGGGATTACAGGCGTGAGCCACCACACCTGGCCTGGATGTACTCTTGTAGTTAGAGGGGGTATGTCTCAATCTTGGTTGAGCTCTGAGCCCTCCTTCCTGGTGTTCCACTGGCTTAGCTGACTGGGTTTGGTAGTGGCTTGTCTAGGTCCCTCAAGTCACTCACAGGTATGGTCTTGTACCTCCCTGTGCATCCCTCTTGCCTCTCATTTTTGTTGCTCCAGAGGCATGTGACAACTGTGGGGCTCTCTTGACACATGCAGTTCCTTGCCCCACCAGCCCAGTCAGGCTGCAGGTGGAGAGATGGGGAATGCCACTGCTTGCTTTCATCACATGCTCAGCCTGAGAGAGTGGCATATGTCACAGGTGCTAGCCTGACTATCCTGGGATCTGGCTTCCCAGGTGGCTGCTGGAGAGGCTAGGAGGTAAACCCAAAAGTCAAGAGAGTTGATGTCACACAGAATAAATTTGGCCAAAGGGAGACAAGAACTGGTATAATTCTTCTGCTCTCCTCCCCTAAGATAGACTTCTCAAAGATGCAGTGGTTTCAGGCAGCCTCTTTCAAAACATCCTGAGAAACTGAGCAACCAACTGTGCTTATGACAAAAGCTGTGAGATAACCCTTTCTGTTTGCTCCCCTGCCTTGCCTGACTCACCCCCATTTTTTTCTACACTCTGGCTTTTCTGGAGTTGTACTCCCCGATCAACTCTTAACACCTAACAATCTGCCTCATGCTCCATTTGCAAAGAAACTCAGGCTAGGATTTGCTATCTTACTGGAAGCTGTAACTCCTTTTGTTTCTAATCAGGCAGCAACTGAGGGAAGACAGAAGGCCTCTGAGGGGAAAGTATGTTTGTTCCATTTTTATTTTATATGAATGTCAGCCTTGAACAGACTCTCAAAGCTTCCACACTTTCTACCTCATGGCTGTATCATGTCTTGGTGCTGGATATGGGTAAAATGGAGACTGTGAATGGTAATGGCTTGGAGTACAAGACCTAGGCAGTGCTGTAGGGAGCCAGCCTCTAGATTCACAGTATGAGCTGTAAGTCCTTGAACTGTCCAACCCCTTCTTTGGTTTACATAACAAACGTTAACAGTAGACATTGATGGGGCCCAAGAAATCCCCCTGGTGCTGTTATTTCCTCTTTTTGTTGCACAAATTATCTTTTCAGCCATGCCTCTGCTGAATCTGCAGGATTCCTCTGATAGTAATCTTCATTTTAAATGTAAGCTCTCTAAAATTTCATTGTAAAAACAATGTTCTTAACACAGTGCTTTATCACCTGAAAATGTTATATGGAAACATTTAATAATAAAATCTCAGAATATGAGAGGTAGAGGAACGCCACCATAGTACAGAGTATACAAGAGAGATTCAGAATCTACTACAAGACTGAACAAATTGAAATGAAGGCACATAAAATGGTGAAAGGTCTAGGAGAGTGGAATGAGGAGAAATGGGCTTCAGTCCCACAAGCAATAATGTGTATCTCTTGAATAGGCCATTTAACCCATACAGTAATGACATGGATATCTGAGAACCCTTTCTTTTCCTGTGAGGAGAAGCCCCAAGAAAGGTAAGAGAGAGAATCCTACCTCCTGCTACGGAAGCTGGGAAGGGTCAAACATACCCTCTGTCAGCATCCTGGTAACCAGAGTGCAGGCAGGTAATCTAATCTTAGCCAACTGACTGGATTCCCCCCCAGGACTTTGAATCTAGAGCCAATGTGAGCCAATGTTGCTATAAGGCAAGCAATCATTTAGAATTCATTTGGATGGTGGCCGTGTCATCTCCTCTTGGGGCCAGGGGTAGTGACAATGGGGCCCACTATTGGAATAGCAGTGCCCAACCTCACCCTTCCTGTGGCATGTTACAGATTCAGTTCTGACTCCCTTCCTTCTATTAATGCCTGAATCTTTTTTGAACCTGGAATTTCAGTATTGCTATGGAGCCTGTGACCTATGTGGTATCCTTCCAATATGCATCTCTGCTGCTTGACTTAGAGTTAGTTTCTCTTGTAGGAACAAAAAACTCTACCATTGGAAGATCTAAAATTTCTCCTGCGTTCATAAAATCCTACGAACTGGTGTGCGACTCTTTAGAGAATGCAAAGTACTTTTATAGGCATGGTCTTATTTCATCCTCCACATAACCATGTGGGAATGCTTTATTCAATGTTTTACAAGAATGGGGGCAAATGAAAATCACAGGGATTGGTGGCCTCCTTAATGTTACACAACCAGTCCAGTGGGGGCAGGGCTTATGCCCTGATAAATTCCTTGTACTTTTTGTTTGTTTGTTTGTTTTGAGATGGCATCTTGCTCTGTCGGCCAGGCTGGAGTGCGGTGGTGCGATCTTGGCTCACTGCAAACTCCGCCTTCTGGGTTCCAGCAATTCTCCTGCCTCAGCCTCCCGAGTAGCTGGGATCACAGGTACCCACCACCACACCCAGCTAACTTTTGTATTTTTAGTAGAGACAAAGTTTCACCCTGTTAGCCAGGCTGGTCTTGAACTCCTGACCTCAGCCCATCCACTTGCTTCAGCCTCCCAAAGTGCTGGGATTACAGGCATGAGCCACCATGCCTGGCCCCTTGTACTTTTTCTATTTCACCTTTGGAACCATGGCTGGGTTCATATGAGATAATGAACACAAAACTGCATTCTAATTTGAAGAGCACTGTATGATTGTTATTACAATCATAGGCCATCCAGGGAAAAGGTGGCAGAAATGGAATGCAAAGGATGATCTTCCCAATTCTAGTCCAGTGTCACTTCTATTATTCTGTACCCCCTCTCCACAAAGGAATGCTTTTATCTGATTAAATGTATAGGTTACCTTTTTCTGGGTACCTATTTTTACAGGTGGTTTTGGCATAGAAATAAGACATTCCTTGGCTATCTTTAAATAATTCAAGAAATCTTTGCATGGTGTTTCTAAGAGCCACACAAAAGCATTTCCACTGCCACCCTAAACTCCTAACGGTTCACTCAAGGCAATCTAACTACAGCAGAAATTTAACCACATCTCTTAAGTGAATTTATAACATTGAATAATTTTTTCTAATTACCCCAACATCCTCCAAATTGTCCTAAAATCTTTCCTTTCTCAGTGCCTATCTCTCCTGCCCTTTCTTCTTGTTAAACCTAGTGACTTAATCACACATTCTTAACATTCCTGGAAGCCTCTCATCTTCCAGTGGAAGGAACAAACTAGATAAGTTTCTTAGTTAGTGCCAAGTAAGCAGAGGAATGGAGAGACAAGCGGCACCTCAATTAGTACAAACTGGTGAGCAGATGGAAATGGAGTGTATATAAAATGATCTCCACTGACCATACAAGACCCAAGTAACTAAGAAAAAAAATAACAAATTCATTATAAACACAACAATCTGATGGCAGCAGTAGGCAGGTGAGGTGGCAAGGAAAGGGGATTCCTTTCGCATCAGACTTTTCAACAAACAAAATGACGGACAGTCTCATCCAGGGATATGCTTATGCCAAAGCAGGGAAGATGCGGATAGGGCAATAATAGTCATGACACCGAACTTATATTTAGATAGCACTTTATCATTTGCAAAGTGTGGTGGACAGTTACTGTTTCCCTTTTATGTATGAGAAAATAGTCTCCAAGGTGTTAGTTAAGAGGGTTGCCAAGCATCACATAGCAATTAAGTGGTGAAGCTAGGAATCAAGCCAAGTGCTGCTGAGGGGCAGGGTGCAGAATGAAAACAGAAGGAAAAAAATAACAAAAGAGTAAGGAGAGATGATTAAGGTAAGTGGGAAGAAATGTAACAAAGAAATCTCTCATGACAATGAAATGAAGTGAAAAAGGAGGATACTGATCAAATATTCACCATGATAACATGTCTTACCCTGTATGGAGTGGAGACAGCACAGCTCCAGCCAAGTAGAGATGGGACAAATGACAGACCATCAAAACTTGGACACCAAGATTTTTTTTTAAAAAACTCTCCATCATAACAATTTTTAAAAAAACCTCACAGAGCATAAAGAACCATTACTTACTTTTGACATACTCTGTTCAGCTTCCAAAATTTGAAAGGCATTTGTTGTGAAGTTTGAGGGTTAGGGAAGAACACATGTGAGCTGTATTTCACATGTACCTCTGCTCTCAAGATGCACTAATGTGTGTTTCTTCTTACTATTTTCTAACTGACCAAGTACCTTGAGGAGTTCTTTTACATTATTTTTAAAAACTGACCAAGTACCTTAAGTACATCTCCTTACTAACGTCTCTTTAAAATGGACTAAGCATTTTCCTAGATCTCTTCTCTGATAACAATGGGGACTGAATTCACTCAGTTGGACACATACATCTGACCTCTGATTGGTTAATCACTTTGCTTCGATAAGGCTCCAATGCTAGCTCAAATTCCAGAAGCTCCGTTCCTACCACAACCGAACTACCAGCAATGGCTCTGCTGAGAGATGGTCCAAAGCAGCCTTCTATGTTTGTTTTGTATGTGGTAAAGCACAGCTGTTTTTAGGAGAAGAAGCCTGCATCTTAGCTAAATCCTGGTCCGAGTAAAGATTGCATCTCTAAATTGTTCCCGGTCTCCAAAAGGCCAGCGCTGTCCTGGAGAATGTCCGTTGTGATTGTGAGAACCCCAGGGTGAGGTCTCGTGCTCCCCACACAAAACACTGTCTAGCTGGTTATCAGGTGGCAATAAAGAGTGCACTGCCAGTGAGGATGGCATGTTACATAATCTTGAATCAAAAATTTGAAACATAAATTACCCAGTAATGGATCCATTTACTTCTTCAACCTACTTCTGTTTTCGGAATCAACCATCTCTTGGTAATTTGGTTAATAATTACCTGTTTTGTTCATTAATAATTTGATCTTTCTGAAAAAAAAACCCTAATCAAACTTATATTCCCTCATTTTCGACTCTGGTGAATAGACTAGTTTCTCAGTCACTACTCATGGTTTAATATAGAATGAACTGTATCTCCTTTTAGCATTTTCTGTCTCACGGAAGTAATGTAATTGTTGTTGTTGTCAGTTTGCCAATCATATCCGTTTTCAAATGGCAGATTTCGTATCATTTTATTTTAATTATTTTGTTTGTTTTTTAAAATAATAGAGTATGAGCTTTCGAGTCAGATGATTTTCGGTTCAAATCCTGACTCTCACTTTATTATCTGTGTAAACTTGGTTTTGATTTCTCTGGGATTCAGATTTTGTGTTTGCAAAGTGAATACTTACCTTAAAGGGTTGTGAAACGGTTAAGTCAGACATAAAAATGACTTACATGAGGTAAACACTCCCAAAATGTTAATGTTCTCCCCCAGTTCAGTTTTACTATGTCTTTCTTGAATCAGACTTCAGACCAGAAGTCTGAAGTAATATTCAAGTGAGGATAGGTTGTATTTTTTGACATAATCAAGATACATAAAGAATATAATGAATGTTCTTGGGTGTTTAAAAGCCAATGCATAAATTATGTTTTATTTATTTTTCACTAAATACAGGAAGTCCTAAATCTTTAAAATCCAAGTAATTTTCATTCAAAATGACAATCATTTTTAGAAGGCTGAGAATAATTTTAAAATGCATTACATATTATTATATTCATAAGTGGATTTCAAGATCCATACAGTTCTGCAGACATTAGTGAATTTCGACCAACAACTTTGAGATTTTCTGTAGAGGTGAGGTTTTGTCATATTGCCCAGGAGTTCTAGACCAGCCTAGACAATATGACAAAACCTCACCTCTACAAAAAAATAAAATAAAATAAAAATAAATAAATAAATAAAAAGATGGACCAGCCACCAAATAGTTCTGCATTTTACATCATCTCAAGTAAGTGTGGCCAACAATGCAAATAATACTGCTGTCTTGGAGATCCACCATGCAGATTACAATGGTAAAAGGCTCTAGTATGCCTTGCAATAAACAAACAAATGTAACTTAAATGCTAATGAATATTACATTATATACATTTACTTGGCTCTGGGACCCTTTTTGTTCATGGGACAACTATGCGCAGTACTATGAACTCAATGCCTGGATCCCCACCTCTCAAATTCCTATGTTGAAGCCTAAATGCCCAATGTGATGGTATCTGGAGGTGGGGCCTTTGAGAGATAATTAAGTCATGAAGGTAGAGCGCCCCCTAAATGGAATTAGCGATCTTATAAGAAGAAACATGAGAGAAATAATATCTCCCTTTCTTTCTCTCTGGGCCGTGTGAGGATATAAGGAGACGAAGCCCATCTGTAAACCAAGAAGCAATCCCTCGCCAGACAATGGATCTATCACCTTGATCCTGGACTTTTAGCTTTCAAAACTGTGATAAATTGATGACTGTTGTTTAAACCATCAAATCTATTGTATTTTGCTCTAGCAGCTCAAACTCACTAAGGCAAACATAACAGAGGCCATCTCCTAGGAAATACAGTTTGGGAAACACTAACCTGTTAGATAATACCAAAATCCTATAGCAAAAAAATAACAACAGCAACAACAAAATAATAAGGGAAAACAGCAAGAGCCACAGCAAAGCCTAGACCTATCAATGTAGTTTAATAGACATACGTGGCATAGTGAATGAACAACTTCATTAATAAAGATCTTGTTTACACCTTTTAAAATTATCAATAATGGTCTGGCTTAAGTAATGTATTCTACTTCATTAAACAACACCATGGTCATTAGAGCTTGGGAGTGATTGTAAATTAATTTGGGTTTTAATTAATTTGGCTTTCACAGAGGGACACAAGCCCAGTGAGTCAAGACTGTCAGCTGATACTTACGAAACATAAATTATATTTTAGGTTCATTTATAATTACTTTCGCACCATGGATTATAAATAAATAGAATGTGGTATGTTCTAATGGTCAGAAGCAAGGGCTTGAAGTCAAATGGAGGTGAATTTGAGTCCTGATTCTCCAAATGAAGACTCCTGACTTCAACTATCTGTGCCTCTGTTTTATCAGATATAAAATGGGGATATTTCCTACTTCATTGGACTGTTTGAGGATGAAATTAGATCATATAAAAATACTTAGTATACCACCAGAACACATAATAATGCTGAATAAATGCTCCCTATTATTTTACAAACTTTGGGTCATGAGTTTATTCATTTTTCTTCTTTTTTTTATTAGACAGAGCTTCTCTCTTGTGACCCAGGCTGGAGTGCAATGGCGCGATCTCGGCTCACCGCAAACTTCGCCTCCTGGGTTTAAGTGATTCTCCTGCCTCAGCCTCCCAAGTAGCTGGGATTACAGGCATGCGCCACCATGCCTGGCTAATTTTTGTATTTTTAGTAGAGACGGTGTTTCACCATCTTGGCCAGGCTGGTCTCGAACTCCTGACCTCATGATCCACCCACCTCGGCCTCCCAAAGTGCTGGGATTATGGGTTTGAGCCACCGTACCCGGCCTGTTTTTTTATTTTGTGAATGATAACCTTCTTTAGCCTCAGAATATATATAGTCACTGAAATATCAGTGTGGCCAGCAAGTTTCTGCATCCACACTGATATCTGCCTACATGTCATTTATAAATCATTTTGCTTTCAAGTAAAAATCCTAAGGGACAGTATTATTATATGTGGGTTTTTCAAGGTCTCCTTTCATACCTTATCACAGAGTGTGTTTCTGAGGACAGCTACAAAAACTACAGGGAAGCGAAGCAGCCACTTTGTACTCACGTGTACTTTGCAAGGTTTTGCCATGACTGACATTTCAATGGAAGGGAGGGGCAGGGAAAGAATAGAAGCACAGTTTCTGTATCATTTAAGCTCCTTTAATGCTTCAACAGGAACCCAGTGGCATTCTGAGGGCTGCCTGGGTCAAGATGAATGCCTCCCAGGACATGCCTATAAGAGTGAAGCGGGGCTGAGGTTTTGAGAGTCTAGTAGGGATATCCATCCAACAACTTTCCTAGCAAAGTCAAGAATGAGATACTGCAAACTGGTGTGTCCCAATACTCTTTTGCAGCATTTTTCCCCCTGGCCCATCTTTATTTTAGGGTCTGGAAAAGATTTCAGAAGAAAAGAAGCAGGAGCAGGAGGAGAAGGAGGAGTAAAGAAACACGAGGAAGGGATAAGGAGGAGGAGAAGGAGGAGAGGAGGGAAAGGAGGAGCAATGGGAGGGGAGGAGGAGGAAGGGGAGAAGAGGAAGAAGAGGGGAGGAAGAGGAACTGGAGGAGGAGAAGGAGAGAGAAGAGGAAAAGGTAGAAGGGAAGGAAGGAAGAGAAAGGGAAAGAAAAAATGCCCCCAACCTCCCAGTTTTAGTTTTGGCTAATAAGTCCCTGGTAGATGGATGACCTCCATCTTCAGCCCTTCCTGGGTGCATGTCTCTTTGCACTGTGACTGTGTAGCGCCTCCCATCAGGAGATGGGGTCTATTTTTCCACCTCTTAAAAGCTGAGCTGGCTATGTGTCTCACTTTGGCCAACAGAAGAAGGCAACATGATGTTCCATTTCTGAGACTGAGACTCCAGAAGCGGAACATGCCTCTGCCCTCCCTCAGAAACACGGCTGGGCTGCTGGCCAGAACAAGCCCAAGTGAGCCTGTGGGATGATGAGAGGCATGTGGCCCTGGGGTCCCATTCACAGAGGCTGATCCAGTCTGCCAACCTCCAAGAACCAAGCACAGCCACATGAGAGAAGAACCGGCCAGCTGAGCCAGCCAGACTGCCTCCCCATGTAGATGGTGGTCATTGCATGCCCCAGTTCTGGGATGGTTTGTACACAGCAGTAAAGAAGGGACAGAGAAACAGAAGCCAGTATCTGGTGGTATTGCCCTCCCTCTGTTCTGGCTCTTCCTTGAATGTCTGGGTAATGGCCTCTGAGCTTGAATGTCATAACTGGAGTTTCCCAGCCTTCAAGCAACTAGGAGGGCTAACATAGACATCCTGTTCTATAGAGCAGATAAACTCTGTCAGTTTATGCCTGGTTTTCTGTTACTTGCAGCTCAACACTACCCTGACATGAAATGAGGTATCATCGAAAGTCTGACTGGAGTTAGGGTGATCTGTGATGGCAATTACAGAATGACATGTTGGAAGGAGATAGTGTTCTGGGATTTAGGGAATCCAAGTGCATGCATTCACTTATTCCTGAGTGCCCAACTGCAGACCTGTGTGTGGAGAAAGCCACGTGGGTAGGAATCACAGCCTATGGGCTCTTAGAGTTGAGAAGTGTGTGAGGAGTAGCCAAGTCCTGCTTTCCCCTCAGTAATCCCCTTGATGGCATCTTGCGGCAGGATCCTCATTACAATGCAGCTCCTTCACTAATGTCAGAAAGTGACTTCCACTTAAGCCATAATCTGCCTACTTATTGTGTGCATGCCCTGGCCACAGCCCTACTTTCCAGTACTTCCTAGATTGTTCCTTGGAAGCCTGCCTGCATGTAAAGGAAAGACAGGCCACAACCGGGTCCAGGGGTTGGGGGGATGGTGGAATGCACTGAACGCAAACCTCCAACCAATTTCATAGAAATCTAAGTGTTCTTCGAAATCATGCTTCATTTCAAGAATGCAAAAATATAGGAGAGTAAACAGAATCTTGGTTATTTTTAACATGAAAATCATATTTATATTTCTTACCAAGAAATAAATGTGGTCCTTGAGGGATCTATGCCACATTTATTTGGTGGCTTCCATATCTTTACTCCAGAGTATATAACACTGTGCCATTTTCCCCAATAATAATAGGTATTGGTTGTTTATTTAACACTACAATATGCCAGTGTGTGAGGTACTTCACTTTCACTATACTGCCATGTAGTTCTCACAACGGCCCTAGTTGGTATTATTTTCTTCATATTAAAGATGAAAATATTAAAGTTCAGAGAGTTAAAATGATTTTTTCCAAGGATTCAAAGCCAGTAAAGTGGAAAGGATATTTAAACCCAGTTCACAAGATCTTCAAAGCTCATTTTTTATACTACAACTTGCCATTAGTAAGCAACCGCTTCACGTTTTCAGAGACAACCTTTTTCTTATCTTCTCCAAATATCCTTGGGGGAAAAGAAAACTAAAAGAAAAACACCTTGCCTTTTCTAATAACAATCATACATTGGTAGGCATTTATGAATTAGGGAAAATAAAAGGAAGAGGCCCATTTGAACACACCTATTAGAGAATCCTGAATGCACATGTGTGGTCAATAAAACTCCAGCTACCTAGATGAAAACCTTAATCACCTGCAAGGTCATAGCAGCAAGTTAAGGAAACAGATGATGCTCCCTAAGATGCAGAGGTTCTCCATGCCAGCCTTGGGCAGTCTGTGATATCCTCAGTGAATGAGAAGTGATTTTGGAGGCCTGGTGCAGTGGCTCATGCCTGTAATCCCATCACTTTGGGAGGCCAAGGAGGGCGAATCACCTGAGGTCAGGAGTTTGAGACCAGCCTGGCCAACATGGTGAAAACTCATCTCTACTAAAAATACAAAAATTAGCTGGGTGTGGTGGCGGGTGCCTGTAGTCCCAGCTACTCGGGAGGCTGAGGCAGGAGAATCGCTTGAACCTAGGAGGCGGAGGTTGCAGTGAGACGAGATCACGCCACTGCATTCCAGCCTGGGCTACAGAGTGAGACTCCATCTCAAACAAACAACAAACAAAAAGTGATTTTGGAAAACAGCAAAATAAATATGAGGGCCTTCAAAGCCAGCCTAAATTTGTAAAATACCTGAGAAACAGAAAGTGAGTGAGAGAGAGATCGAGAGTAGGAGAGGCTAAATAGACAGAATTGAGTTTCTGTTTCAGTTTCCATCTATACTAAGAAATAGGCTAGACCAGTTTTCTGAGCTTACTCATGCAACAGAGCCACCTGGATGAGCTGTTAAGACACATTTTCAGCTGGGCGCGGTGGCTCAAGCCTGTAATCCCAGCACTTTGGGAGGCTGAGACGGGCGGATCACGAGGTCAGGAGATCGAGACCATCCTGGCTAACACGGTGAAACCCCGTCTCTACTAAAAATACAAAAAACTAGCCGGGCGAGGTGGCGGGCGCCTGTAGTCCCAGCTACTCCGGAGGCTGAGGCAGGAGAGTGGCATAAACCCGGGAGACGGAGCTTGCAGTGAGCTGAGATCTGGCCACTGCACTCCAGCCCGGGCGACAGAGCAAGACTCCGTCTCAAAAAAAAAAAAAAAAAAAAAAAAAAGAGACACATTTTCTGGGTCCTAACCCCAGATTTTCTGATTCAGCAGGCCTGGGGTGGTCCTGGAAAATTTGCATTTCTAATTTATTCACAGCCTGTCCAGGGACCCACACTTTGACAACCTACTAAGTCCCGAACCTACCAAGCCAGCCAGATTGGGGAGTGGATGCACGGGACGTCCTGGAACTAAGGGATGAAGGGGGCAGACTGGCTAGCATCCACTGTCCACTGGCAACACTTCCACATTATCTGTCAACTAGGCTATTGCAGGGCAGTTTATCAGTGTGATCCAATTTCATAACAAGGGCCAAAGGAAGTAGATTTTAGGGTTTGACCTTACCCTAACCCTAACTCTAATTGGACCTGAATTCAAATACTAGTTCTGCCACTTAATAGCTGTGCATATTTGGGTAAGTCACTTCATCTCTCCAAGCTTCCTTTTCCTCATCTGCACCCAGAAGTTCATAGTACCTACTTTGTAGAATTATTATGAGAATTAAAGAAAACATAGGTGAAGGACCTGCTGGCACAAAATAGATGCTCAAGGATTGCTATTGCTTCAGTGAACTGGGTAACTCATCCAACCTCCTCCAAGGGTTGTTGATTGAGGGCATTAATACTGGAAAGATGAGGTCACAGCCAACTTGATTATTACTTCTAGCTTGAGCCTTACCCAGGGAGTCAGGGCTGGCTCCAAGAGCAATCTAAGATTCAGGGATAATTATTAAGACTCCTGGAAGACTGGGAGGCATCTGGACTCACAACTTGTGGCCACTGCCAACAGAAAAGGATGATGAGACCTGAACTCTTCCATTAACACAAATAATTCTCTGAGCCTATGACTCTTACCATTTTATTTTCATCTCCATATAAACCTGTCATCCTCATGCCACTGAACTCAGGCAATGGAAAATGACCAAAGATGCATGTATCAGAAGCAACATGTTAGGCCATACCAATGGTCTCTCCAGGTAAATTTTGGTGGTGACACTAATCCAGGTAAGTTCTTGCCCTGGAACACTGATCCTTTGTGATATTACCTGTATGTGGTTGATATGATATCCCAAGAACTCCTAACTTTCTCCAACAGACACGACACTGTCATTTTCTTTTCTTTTTTTTTTTTTTTTTTGAGATGGAGTCTTGCTCTGTCCCCTAGGCTGGAGTGCAATGGCACGATGTCAGCTCACTGCAACCTCCGCCTCTCGGATTCAACCAATTCTTCTGTCTCAGTTTCCTGAGTAGCTGGGACTAGAGGCAAGCACCACCATGCCCAGATAATTTTTGTATTTAGTAGAGATGGGGCGGGGTGGGGGGGAGCTCACCATATTGGCCAGGTTGGTCTCGAACTCCTGACCTCATGATCCACCCGCCTCGGCCTGGGATTACAGGCGTGAGCCACTGCTTCTGGCCCGACACTATCATTTTCTAATGCAGACAACACTAGACAAGAGTCCCATGAACTAGAATAGTGCTTCCTTCTGAGTTTGATGACCTTCTATTTTATTCTTAATCTTGCATGTGAATCCATACCCTAATTTTTGGGGGGAAAATGGGGAAAAGATAATTATAACTAGTATTCTCTATAGAACAACATTGGAAAGGCAAGTTAGTTACTATCTGACCTAATTAGATGTGTACCTTTTAGAAATTGTACTGGCTTCTTCAGAAAGAAAAGCTAAGGTTATTTTAGACACTGCAGCTATCATGACACAATGATACATGGGTCTAGTGAGTAATTTTATCAAGTTAATTATTTCAGAGAGGATAAATTTTTATGCTTGAAAAAAATCATTTCAGCTTTTTCATGTTTCGATCTTTGTAACTAATTTTAAAGATGACACTGTGCCGGTTCCATTTGCTCTGTGTATCTTGCAACGTTCCCAGTCAAAAGCAATAACATTTGAATTTGACCGAAGCTCCAGTCTTTATAGTATCTCGGTGTGTCCTATCACCCTGGTGATTAAAGTCAGTTGGTTGAATTAGCTTTCAGAATTTTCACAGTTTTAATATCATCACTTCAATAAGGCAGCTGTGAGCAAGGGGAACAGCTGAGCTCTTCAAGTAAGAAACACCTGAATTAATCATCAACCTCCAACCACATTCCACCTGCCTTGATCAATGGGCAAAGGACGGTCAATACACTGTGGAGGCATTTTTCTGGAGTTGATAATAAATAGATGGCTTCAATATCCCAGCAGTTTATGTCTAGCTTCTTGCAATTCAGATGACACTTCATGCCTGCTACAGAACTACAGTTCTAGGTAGCATTAGTTAAGATATCCCTTGAGGACAAGATACTTAAATGATGTATTCTCTGCATCAATTTCGGTGCGGTCATATATTAAGAAGCATGTTTTGATTAAATGTCTTAATTCTTTATGACAGCGGTTCTCAAACTTTGGCATACGTAAGAATCACCTGGAGGGCATATTAAAACACACACTGCTGATCCCCACTCCCAGAGCTTCTGATTCAGTAAGTCTGGGATAGAGCCCAATTGTACTTCTAACAAGTTTCTAGGGAATGTTGATGCTGCTGGTGTGGGAGCCACATTTTGAGAACCACTGCTTTAGAGATACTGACACTACTTTTATTTTTTTTTAAATTACATTCTAATGGTTTCCCATGTGGCATAAGGAGGAGTGAGAATACAGAAACTATTGTGAAGTCCTTATCTTGCTAACTTTTTTTCAAAGAAGTAGAGTCTGCTCTACTTCTCTTTAACAATGTAGAGAACTTCGTTAAAGACACAAGCTCCCAGCTTTTCCCCCTGGTTTCAGAGATGGGAAGAGGCAGTGTGTTTATCTGTCCAGGCACATCAGATCATATTCATTTGATGGCATCAGGGAAGAAACGACCATGCAAAAATACTGATTCCAACTCTTGGTTTTTCAAATGCGAGGTCACCAATGAAGCCACCTTATTTACAAAAGGTGAAAACTCCAGTGATGAGGACAGATGCATTTCACAGGGAGGTCCTCCAATGTGAGACAGGGAGCTCTCCAATTTTCCTCATAAAGCTAAGGGGTTGGACCACATCCCCAAAGGGCACAGGAGGGACCTTAGGTTTCTGGTAGATCCAAAAAAGGAGCTGTCAAACAATGACAAACAGTGGTCTCATTAATAGGAGTCTTAGACTCAGAAACCATCAACCAAACTTCTCATTCCAGCACCCCAGTCTTATCTCCAAAAGCAAGCAAAACTCAAGGAACACAACAGCACTGATCTCATTTAGAATCACTTTGTTTTCATTGAAAGTCACTAAGTCTATTTTCTCAGAGGTGGGTATTGTTTGGGTGAGGGAGAAGGGACAAAATGGAGGAAGGTGAACAAGATGGAGCAGTACCTGTTGTTTCTGGGTTCTTCATCACCAACTTACCGGCGTGCAGGAAAATGCTGATCAACTGAGCAGGCACCGCGTGACCTCAATCCGAATCGAGGACCGTGAATGCGAGGCCCAAAGAAGTCACACCGGCTTCTGCCGGCGGCGGACTTTTATGCATTGGTACTGGAAGGGGGCGGGTAGTGGGCGGGATAAGGGCATGATAGGGGCGTCTCCCTAGGCGCCGCCAGGTAAGTCTCGGTCTCTTCGGATTGACCTCACCTGGTGCATGCTCGGTTGATCTGCATCTTCCCGGAGGCGGGCTGCATTTTCCTGCGCGCGGGTAAGTAGGTGATGAAGAACCCGGAAACAACAGGTACTGCTCCATCTTGTTCACGTTCCCACATCTTGTCCCTTCTCCCTCACCCAAACAGGTATGTCTGTATGTGTGTGTATTTAAGAGAAAGAAAAGAAAAAAAACAATATACTAAACTTTGAGGACAGCTACTTCAATAAGATAGAGAACCCTAATGGTCCATTCTGCTTCCAGGGGTCCAATTAGGTCTGAGAAATTTGATTATGCTGTCTCTTGAAAGAAGCCCATTCACTAGGGCAGCACAGACTACAGCATAATTCCCATAGGGATGGGGAACACAGACCTGGAGCTACTAATCTACCTGGTCCCAACAGAGGCTCCACCACTTACCAGCTATATGTTGGCCAGGTTAGCTAACCTCTCTGTACCTTAGTTTCCTCACCTATAAAAGTCAGATACTAATGGCTACCTCGTAAGACAGTTATGTTGTATAAATGAGTTAATATATGTAAAGTACTTAGAAGAGTGCCTGGCACATAGAAAATGCTCTATAAGTTCTAGCTATTATTATTTATGTCCAAATACTGTGCCATCCTTCTCCTTTTGTTCTATTTAAATTCCTCATGCTAATGCTATTTAGATTGGCTAACATCCAAAATTTAGACTTCTGCCATAATTATCTACATATGGCAGCAGGATTGTTCCAGAACCACCCTAATGACTTTGATTAGAACCAATCACCTGTGCCTATTTACACAGCAGAATGATTGACAGGGTTTTGGAAGGACTGGATATTCCAATTATACTCTCATGGGGGTGTGGACTGGTTTGAGCAAATATGCCAGTCAGAATCATGCTAAAACAGATCAGTTTCTGTACATTTTATACAATCTAATAGAGAAAGCAGAAAAAAAGAAAAAGGAGAGAGACCATTGATTCATTCAATAAAATGTCGTGCAACCTGCTGCTCTGTTCTGGGCATTCTGCTCAGAAGGTAGCATTGCGGTATAAATTGAGAGGTCGGCAAGACACTCCCACCAGTAAGGAGCTCACAGTCTAGTGGGGAAAAGAGATTCAGAAATCAATAAATACTTCACAATGAACTAAGGATTATAGTAGACATTTCCATGGGGCAAAGAGGAGTTGTCGAGAATTGTGGTGCCTGGGAAGGTGATGTCCAAAGGCAAGAAAGAGCTGAAAGACAGTAGGAACCAGCCATTTCGCAGGGTGTTAGGGTATTCTGGTGAGGACTCATGAGTTAAGACATTCTGAGCAATGTTGCACAGTGTGCAAGAGCTCAGAGGTACAGATGACTTGAAGAAGGTAGAAGAGGTGGGGAAGTATGATATTAATTCCTTAGTGATCTTAGGGAAGGACCAGGGAGTATAAAATGACAAAGAGTGGAAGACAGAGGGTTGTGAGTGAGAGTTTAGTCTCATGCGTGTGGTGTGTCCACGTACCACACCTATGTGGTTGTGTAAATGTACCATGCAGATGGCTCCAGGAGAGAGAGAGAGAGAGAAGCCAAGAAGCCATTAACCAACAACTGAGAATTAAGTTTCTGTGCAAAGGGAATAGGGTGGATGTATAGACCTTGCTAATATTGCTATTGGTTATCTCTAGAAAGGGATGTGTTTCAACGAGCTCTTCTATGATGATAATATGTATTGTCCAGCTGTCTGGAAAAACATATGCAGTGCAGCTGCCCGGAAAATAGATTTTGGAGAGAAGGTAGCAGGCCTGTGGTTGGGTTGGGAGTTGAGCGGCTGAATCACAGACCCACTGTGGTGTAAAACAGCTCCCAAAACAATGGTTCTCAACTAGAGCTGCATGCTTGATTGACTGATTATTTATTTATTTATTTATTATTTTATTTTATTTTATTATTATTAGTTTCTGAGACGGAGCCTCGCTCTGTCACCCATGCTAGAACACGGTCTCGGCTCACTGCAACCTCCGCCTCCTGGGTTCAAGCGATTCTCCTGCCTCAGCCTCCTGAGTAGCTGGGATTACAGGCGCCCACCACCAAGCCTGGCTAAGTTTTGTATTTTTAGTAGAGACGAGGTTTCACCATGTTGGCCAGGCTGGTCTCGAACTGCTGACCTTGTGATCCGCCCACCTGGGCTTCCCAAAGTGCTGGGATCACAGACGTGAGCCACCGCGCCTGGCCCAGAGTTGTACAATATTATTACCTGAGAAGCTTTAGAAATTACTGATGTCTGAGTCCCAGCCCCAGAACTAGGATTTAGTTAGTGGTGCAGCTGGAGCAAAGGGATTTTTTTTAAGTTCCCCAGATGATTCTGACATGTAGCTGGGATGGAGAACCATAGCTCTACACCTTGGCTGCCTCAAATTTACTCCAGGACCAGGAGCAGCCCCAAGGGGTTGTTAGAAATGCTACATCTCACAGACACCCTAGAACTACTGGATCAGAATCTTCATGTTGACAACATCCCCTAGTGATTTAAATGCACGTGACATCTTAAGAAGCACTGATCACAGTTGTATCAGGATCATCTTGGAAGCTTATTAAAGTTACATCTCCTTCTATGATTATGATTCAGGGAGTCTTGGATGGAGTCTTCCTTTTGCATTTTTTTTTTAAGTTTTGCTGAGTCAGATTTGCAACTGGGCTCAGAAACTACAGTCTTACTCTGCAGATAAAGTTGAACAGAGGGCCCAGGATGAAGGGATTTTGGGTAAGATTGCTCTTGTGCAGAAATCAGGGAATGGAGGGAGGCAGACAGTACTTCTTTTCACATAAAGGGAGTTCCACACTGAGAAGGGGAGTACTACGTCATCGGCGTCTGAGGGCTGCATTGCCTCTTGTAGTAGCAGAGTCAACAGCTGAAGACAATACATGAGCCCAAAGGCGAGGTCACCCTTCTGTTGTAAAATGACTCACAACTTCAGTGTGGTCCTCCAGAAAGGGAATTCAAGGGGCGGAGTTTAAATCTCCTTGCACTCATCTGTATGTGGGGGTGTAGTGTACATTACTGTGTGTGCTTGGGCATCCTTCCATTCTTACAGGAAAGTTTCACCAGTTCAGAAGTCCCTGTGAATCATGCCTCACACTTACTTCCTTCACCACCTGGCCTGCAGTCTATAACTGGTAGAATGCCAGGCCCTTATAAACAGTGAGAGGGCAAATGGGGTGGTCAGTCAAACAGAAGGAAATTGCCATGTGAGTCAGCCATGGCCCACAGGTATTTTCTTTCCTCTGTCTCCATTAAGAGGGGAGATGGGAACAATTTGATGTCTAGACAAACAGTCTTGGGATACATAGGCATGAAGTCCCTGAACTGTCTCCCCACCTCACTCCAGTCTTCAGTGGGTCAGATGAGGACTTCAGTCCAAGTCTCCTGATGCCATTTTCTGCCCAGTCAGATTCTTGCCAATAGACTCTCTCAGTGCCTAGCCCAGGATCAAGTCACAGATTGAAGGAACGAATAAATAAAAATGTTATTTTTCTTACAAATATTCTTTTAATTCAAAAGAGAAAAGACAGGAGTCTCAGAATTGCCTGCATCAGGAGCTTTTACTGAGTCTCTGCCTTTGATCTCCCTAAAAGCTGATATTTTTATTTTTATTCTGACTGAACTTTAGTTGAAATGTGTAATTTTCTACCTAGTTCTTGAGCAGTACCTCAGCCCTCACATGCAGAAGTAAGAAAGCAGGTGTGAGAGCTTCATGTGCTTGGGGTGTGGCCTCAGGGCCCTGGGCATGTCCTCAGCCCTCTATTCCATGGGGCATCCAAGCACCTGTGTTCCTGAGTGGCCCCATGGGGACATGCCTGGGCTGATTGGCAGGAGGTCTCTGGGGAATACCACCCAGCCCTCTTTTCCCTCTGCCTCCAATTACCGAGGGAGGGAGCAGACTGAGAACATATTTGGAAAATGTGTTCATTGTTGCTTTTTAAAAATCTCCTATGTAATTAGGTACTACAGGGGTAGTCAACCACGAAAAGCCACCACCAGTGCCGTCAAGTTCCATAAAACAATAAAGAAAGCAATTAATCAAAACAAAGAAGAGGCCGGCTGAGTGCCAGCACCTGTTTCCACCATGCCATGCTGACACCCACCCAGTCGCCAGTCTTGACTATCAGGCAAACCCCACTTTGCCTGCATGTTTCCAGAGCCCGTGTTGATGTAGAGTCACTAAGTCTTTGACCTCCCTCCCAAGAACCCATCTCATCAATAATAGGGCCAGCAATTTTATTGTGTTCCCCTAGAAAAGCTTCCGGGGTGGGTCCCTGAATCTGACAACTGCAAAATAAAATAAAATACATCAACAAAACAATGATATTCCCGGCATTTTTTTGCAGTGTAGTGGCTCTGTGGTAGTATTTGCATCCATGCAAATAGATGAAGGGTACAAAGTCCTGCTCAGACTCCATCCTATTCCCTGATGGCTTTTGAACTTCCCCCTATCAAATCTGAGTCTTGAGAGCAATTACTCCTTAAAAACTTGAGTGATTCTAATCATGTACATTTATTGGAGAGGATTTTCACTAAAGTAAGGAGAAATTAAAGTAGGTTACATTATGAACCCTTAGGGACATCTCTTGGTACATTAGCATAATCTCCAAGAAATGTGGTCTTTCAGGGGGATCTCTGGGATCCTGACCCACATGGGGAAGAATTTTCCTTCAACTCTTCTCTATGACAGAGGTACTTCAGGGTACCAAGGTCAAAGAATGAGAGGCTATGAGGCAGCCATTGCAGAAGGTTCCATGAAGAGCACCAGAATTATTTCTGCAGTGTGCAGTTACCATCGCTTCAGCTATTTATCTGACCCTGGCCCAAAGGGAGCACCTCTTCTGGTCCACACCATTGCTAGTTCCCTTGCTGAGGCCTGCCTCACTGCTTCACAGTTTCCACAAAGAAGTGATGTATTTCATCATATTCACTAACTGTTCTGGCTTTCTTTCTATCCCAGTGCATGAAAGAATATGTTTCCTTGCTCTCTTGAAACTTGGCAGGTCCATGTGACTTGCTGTGGCCAATGACATATACATGGATGTCACATGCATCATGTTAAAGTGAAAACATTTAAGAGCCATTTTCTATACTCCCCATCCTCTGCCATGTTAGCTGAGGTTAGTAGTTAAATTGGACAAAGTGACTCAGCAAAGAGCCTAAGGCTCTTTACAAAGGCTGATAGGCTGAGAATACCTCTCATTAAGTGGAAAAGATGTAAGGGATTAGAAAGCAAAGGAAACAGGAGTTTGGAGAACTATATTTCAAGAACTGTGTATGTTGATTGATTAACATCTAGAATTATTATGGAATCAAGTAAGAAACCTCATTTTTTTTTCACACAAACTGCCAAAGGAACAGAGACCCTGATACTCTCCAGGACTTTAAACAATCCCTGGGCCTCTGACTATGGCAAGTTGGTGGGCTGAGAAAGCTGTGTAGTTCCTAAGGAGAATATATTCCCCAATATCCATTTCAGATGCAGCCAGAAAAGATAATAAAAAATAAGGAACCTCCTAAATGGTGGAGCTAGGAGCCATGCCAAACATTGGAGAAGGAAGCCCCTTCAAAGAGTAGAACTGCAGCCTAATCACACATTCCTCACCTCAGGTTAGAAGCCCTTTACAATGCCTGCCAAAAGAAATTTCACAATTGCTAAGGACCAGTGCCTGCTGTGTGCCTCCCTTCTGTCCCTTTATGAAAGGAAGTGTTTGTTGCGGTTTCCCTGTCCCTATGCTACTGCAATGCATGTGTGTGGAAGAAAGCATGTCTTTTTACTTTATAGATTTGTAGTTTATAAATCTGTAGAAAGATTAAGAGCCCCTCTGTAGACCTGAAGTAGAGACCATAACACATCACTCCATGATTGTGTCAACAAGGGAGGTTGCACGTTCTGTGCAGCTACAGGATGGTGGAACCTCTCTTAGTATAAATTTCTGAGATACCACATGGAGGATATTTGTTTTAAAGGACTGTCCAAAGAGGCTATAAACTTTGTGTAAGAAAAATAAATAAATTTTTGTTGGTATCCAGTCACCAAATTTTTTTAATTGCTCTCATCCCAGTGTAGGCTATTATTGTGATGACTATAGAACCCCATTACATAAACTTGGGTCTAAGATGACTTATTCTGAACTCTCTCATAAAAATTCCAAAAACTCCTTCTAAAATCAGAGTTAAATATTTACATGTCTGGGGCCAGTGGCTCATGCCTATAATCTCAGCACTTTAGGAGGCTCAGGCAAGCAGACTGCTTGAGCTCAGGAGTTTGAGACCAGCCTGGGCAACATGGTGAAACCCTGACTCTACCAAATAAAATACAAAAGTTAGCTGGGCATGATGGCATGTGCCTGTGGTCCCAGCTACTTGGGAGGCTGGGGTGAGAGGATCACTTGAGGCTAGGAGACAGAAGTTGCAGTGAGGGGAGATCACACTGCTGCACTCCAATCTGGGTGACAGAGTGAGACCCCATCTCATAAAACAAAAACAAACACACAAAGAAAACTTACATATCTGGGATAAGGCCAAGTGTCCAGGTATAGGAAGATGCCAATAATGTAAACAAGTATTAGGTATAGAGTTCCCAGGTAAGGCCTAGTCTCTTTGCTCCATAAAGCTAGTCTAGTCAAAGAGCCAACAATCTCACTAGAAACACATGACTTATATGCACAAATAACTAAACAACATTATAAAGCAACAAACAGTTTAAAGACTAGGAGACCACAGACAAGAACTGTTCCAGGATTAAGGTGTGGAGAAAACTCGTGGAGGGTGAAGTACACAGAAAAACGCAAGACTTGTATAAAACCATAAAGTATGAGTAATATTTAAAGTAAGTCAAGTCAGTAAAAAACATTTCAGGCCTTATGAACGCAGAAAAAATATTGTGCATTCTGTGAAAGATTAAGTACACCAGGCAAGCTACCCACGTACGGCCTCAACTGAGCAGAAGGACAATTGGAATGACTGAAGGTAGAGCAATCTGAATGCCTAGAAAATGAAAGAAATCTAGGAAATGGAAACCACTACATGATTCTGATCAGAAGTATGATTTGATGAGTCATACTGAAGAAACATTAATTTGACAGTAGACAGTTGTCAAAAGGGCAGAGCATAGAGGGTGGAGGCAGGGATTCCAGAGAAGCAGCCGCTAAATCAAATTGCAAATGAGTTGATGAAAGCGCATACTGGGGAAATGGACAGATACAGAAAAGTCAAAGGATGTATAGAAGGAGAATCCACAAAACAAGGATGCGGGGCAAGGCGTATGTAGAAAAAGGAATCAAGCAGAAGTTCCGTTCATGGTTTTAGCTTGAGCAACTAGAGAAAAACGATGTTAATGACTTTTCGTCACAAAAAGAAGTTGGTTTTGGAGAGAAGAGGCTGACTCACCTTAGGAGATGCTGGGTTTGAGAGATGGCAGAAAATGAGTGTCGGTCTCTCCCTTTCCCACTCCCAGTGCCACTTCTCTGCTAAAAAGTTTTATTATTGGAGTTCAGCAAAAAGGTCAGGGCTGAGAGAAATGCCCAAGACATGCATGTAAGTAAGTACATTCTTTAAGGAAAAGAGTTAAGAAAGAGAATAGTAGAGGTTTAACAAGAGCTTGGAAAATGTGCCTATTTGGAGTGATGGAAGGAAACTCTGCAGGAAAGGAGATACAGAAGGTACAGTAAAAAAGAAACTGTAATCTAGCAACATGAGAAATGACTTTCAAGCAAGAGTGGGAAGTGTATAGTATCACATTCTGAAGAAAAAAATAGCAAGGAGAATGAAGACTAAAATAAAACCCTTAGTTATAGAGATTTAATTTTTCTCAGGGACCTTTGACAGTGGAGTTTAATTTATCTAGCTTTTTGCCTGGAGAGTTACATCATCATTTGCTAAAATCTCTCACCTTCTGCATGGCTCAACATTTCCATAAACGTTTTTCTGATTCCTGTCCTCCTGCATCTGCCACTCTAAAAAAAATGGGGAATGGACTGGGTGCAGTGCCTCACGCCTGTAATCCCAGCAGTTTGGGACGCCGAGGCAGGCAGATCACCTGAGGTCAGGAGTTCGATACCAGCCTGGGTAACCTAGTGAAACCCTGTCTCTACTAAAAATACAAAAATTAGCTGGGCGTGGTAGTGGGTACCTCTAATCCCAGCTACTTGGGAGGCTGAGGCAGGAGAATCATTTGAACCTGGGAGACGGAGGTTGCAGTGAGCTGAGATTGTGCCACTGCACTCCAGTCTGGGTGACAGAGCAAGACTCTGTCTCATAAAACAAACAAACAAAAATCTTAAAAAATGGAGAATGGACGGTCAAATAATTTCATACTTGTCAATGACATAATATTGAGTCCTACATCCAATATTGGTAAGTAGAATCAATTACTGGTTAGGGTTTCTCGCAGTCGGGAGCAAACGCAGGGAATAAATACAGCACTACACACAATACCAGACAGTGTAGCCAGTCAAGGCAGATTGCATTTCATATGAGCAGCTCCAACAGAGCTGCATTCCATTTCTCCTACTCCATCTTTTTATTGTAAAATACAATCAAAGCATTATAATCAGAAACCCCCGGCTATAATTACACTGTAATTACCACTGTAGCTATGTCCTCAGCATAACTGGAAAACAGAAAACTCCCAGATTTAAATTACTTTTAATAAAATAAGAAAAAATACAGCAAGTGATCTTTCCACTCCTGCTACAATCCTTGTGATGAGCAAGAGAGTCTGGAAAACAAAAAACAAAAACAAAAAACCTACGTAGAAGATAGAAGAGGGAAAATACCAGCAGGCCCAAGAATGATCAAAACTACTACTGGGGCCGGGCGCGGTGGCTCACGCCTGTAATCCCAGCACTTTGGGAGGCCGAGGCAGGTAGATCATGAGGTCAAGAGATTGAGACCATCCTGACCAACATGGTGAAACCCCATATCTACTAAAAATACAAAAATCAGCTGGGTGTGGTGGCACGCACCTGTAGTCCCAGCTACTTGGGAGGCTGAGGCAGGAGAATTGCTTGAACCCGGGAGACAGAGGTTGCAGTGAGCCGAGATCGTGCTACTGCACTCCAGCCTGGCAACAGAGAGAGAGTCTGTCCAAAAAAAAAAACCAACAACAAAAAACACCTACTGTTGGAATGAGTAAGTTCATCCTCAGTATGAAAATACTGGAAAAACTTACTAGGTCAGAGTACTGATTACATGCAACTCAAAGTCACAGTCTTCTGAATGAGAAGAAAATAAAATAAGGAAAGAAGCACTTTGGAGATTGTTCATTAAAGAGGAAAGGAGGCATAGAAGTCGGGAGCAGTGGCATCCTGTAAGACGAAAGAGGACCCAAAAATCATAGGACACACAACTACTTCTTCATCATCATCATCATCATCATCATCATATCCATTAATCAAATTGTACTTTTTGTATTAATAGAAAAGGATGCCTTTTTAAAAATAGAAATAGCATATACTGCTATAAATGTTTAAAGGCATAAAAATATGAATAAACATATACTAATCTGTTAAAAATGTAAAATGAGACTCCAAATCCAAACTCCTATACTGACAACAATTTTCTCCCAAACTTATGTGAAACTAACCATGAAGCAGAAGAAAATCTAACACAATACTTGGAAATGAATTAAACAGCCTTAAGGACACATTTGTAGTTATTAAAAAAAAAAACTCTTAAAACAGAAATTCAAAAAGTAAAAACAACCAGCAGAAAGAAAAAATTTAAAGAGAATTAATTGAACTCAAGAAATATATGAAAGAAAAAGACAAAATGAGGACTAACGTACAAGATGCCTAAGCAGGGGCTCTAATCTCCCTTGGATATGACACTGAGGTACATATCAAAAAAGCCCACTTGGTACCTGGAAAATGTACTCAGAATCAACAACTCTGATGTCCTAGCAAAATGAAGGCTTCAAAGATAAAGAAAAAAATTCTCCAGTCTTTTAAACAAAAAGATCAAATAACTTACAAGATCAGAAGACTCTGTCATCAGACTTCTCAAAAAAAAAAAAAAAAAAAGGAAAGAAAAGAAAAGAAAAAGTAACATAGAAAGCAAGGCAACAATGGGACAGCATTTTCCAGGAAAAGAAGGTGTGAACCTAGAATTTCAAAACCAGGCAGATTGCCTTCAGGTGTCAAGTACGTAAAACAACTGTTTCAAGACACAAGAACTTAGGGAGTTATGCATCCACGAGCCCTTCTTGAGCAATCTGTTGGAAGATAAACTCCAGCCAAGAGAGGACTGGGCAAACTTCAGAGAACAAACAAAATTAAAAGGTAGGGAACACACACACGCGTGCGCGTGCACACACACACACACACACACACAGGTAAGAGAGTAGACATTCAGCACCCAGATGCTGTATGTGACAAAGTAGAAATAATGCAACTAAAAACTGGAAAGAGAAAGGAGGCAGGAAAAAAAGTAGAATAATCACATTGATTGTTGTGTAGGCAGGAAGCGTAAGTTAAGAAATACCAATAAAATTGATAAACTAGTTTTACAAAGTTAAATAAAAGCACTTGGAACTAAGCAGTATTTAAAAAGTATTTAAAAAGTATGAAAAAGTATTTACAAAGTATTAAAAAGTATTTAAAAAGCAGTATTTAAAAAGTACAAAGGTAACTACTAGGAAAAACAAAAACCATGAAAATCTACCTAAATGTCAACATTTTAAAATATAAATGAAACAGCTAAAAACGTACAGCTTGTAAAAAAAAATTAAGTTAATAAACTACCCTACCCAGAAGTTCTAGGCCCTGATGATTTCATAGGAGACCTGTTTCCAGCCTACAAAAGCCAGAGAGCCACTATGTTGTACATATGTTTCTAGAGCATTGAAAATGGAGTGGAATTCCTAATTTTTTTTTTTTAAATTTTACTTTAAGTTCTGAGATACATGTACAGAACGTGCAGGTTTGTTACATAGTTATACATGTGCCGTGGTGGTTTGCTGCACCTGTCAACCCATCATCGAGGTTAATGCATCTCGCATGCATTAGGTATTTGTCCTAATGCTCTCCCTCCCCTTGCCCCCCAACTCCCGACAGGCCCTGGTATGTGATGTTCCCTTCCCTGTGTGCATGTGATCTCATTGTTCAACTCCCACTTACGAGTGAGAACATGTGGTGTTTGGTTTTCTATTCCTGTGTTAGTCTGTTGAGGAACGCTTTTACATTGTTGGTGGCAGAGTAAATTAGTTCAACCGTTCTGGAAGACAGTGTGGCGATTCCTCAAGGATCTAGAACCAGAAATTCCATTTGACCCAGCAATCCCATTACTGGATATATACTCAAAGGATTATAAATCACTGTACCCTAAAGACACATGCACACACGTATGTTTATTGCAGCACTATTCACAATAGCAAAGACTTGGAACCAACCCTAATTATTTTAAGAAAGCAAGTATAACATTGATACTAAACAGGATGCAGCATAAGAAAGAAAACTATTAACCAGTATCATTCATGAATATTGACACAAAATGCTAAATAAAATATTAGCAAACAGTATCCAACACTATATTAAGAAAATAAAACAACATGGGATTTATTCCAAGATTGCAAGATTAGGTCAATATTAGGAAATCCATTTACATTACACAACAAACAAACAGATCTAAGGGAAAAGTCTATGATGATCTCTACAGATGCTGAAAAGTCTTTTGACAAAATTCAATACCCATTCTTGATTAATAAGAAAACTCAAAAAAATAGGAACCGAGTGATAATTTCTCAACATGAATTCTTGTGAATCAATTTACCTAGCATCTCTGTCTATCTACCTTAGTCATAAAGACAGGATCTTAATGGGAATGCTGTGGAGGGATTTCCGCTAACATCAGAAACAAAGCAAAGAGGCCTTTTATCTCCACTACTATTCAACATTTTACTAGTGGCATTAATCCAATGCAATCAGACAATAGAGAAGCGTTAACTGTAAAGAAGTAAAACTGGTTGGGCACAGTGGTTCAGGCCTGTAATCCCAGCACTTTGGGAGGCCGAGGCTGGTGGATCACTTGAGATCAGGAGTTCGAGATCAGCGTGGCCAACATGGAGAAACCCCATCTCTACTAAAAATACAAAAATTAGCTGGGCGTGGTGGTGGGCGCCTGTAATCCCAGCTACTTGGGAGGCTGAGGCAGGAGAATCGCTTGAACCCAGGAGGTGGAGGTTGCAGTGAGCTGAGATCGTGCCACTGCACTCCAGCCTGGGCAACAAGAGAAAAATTCTGTCTCAAAAAAAAAAAAAAAAAGTAAAACTGCCTGTATTTGCATATGATATGATAGCATACCCAGGATGCCAATAATAAAGATAAGCAATAAAAGAAATCAGTAAGGTAGCAGAATATAAAATTAACACAAGGAAATCAATAGCCTTCATATATTCAAGCATAAACAGCGGGCCTGTGGTAGAGAAACCTCATTTACAGACAGCAACGATGATCAGCCACTTAGAAATAAACCTAACAACACGTGATCCCGGACCAGGAAAAACATTTTTCTTTTTACACTACTGGCACATTTGAATAAACACTTTAGATTATGTACCGGTATTGTATCAATGATAATTTTTCTGATTTTGATAATTATACTGGGCTGTGTAAAAGAATGTCCTTGAATTTAAAAAATACTTATGTACTTAGAAATACAGGGCCACCGTGTGAATCCAGGAGGCGGAGCTTGCAGTGAGCCAAGATCGCACCACTGCACTCCAGTCTGGGCAACAGAGCGAGACTCCATCTCAAAAAAGGAAAAAAAAAAAAAAAAAGAATGAAAAAAAAGAAATAAAGGACCACCATATCTGAAATTTATTCTCAAATATTTCAGAAAAACAATTATAAAGAAATATATTCTGATTTTGATAATCATAGTGTGGCTGTGTAAAAGAATATCCTTGAGTTTAAAAAATACATATGTACTTAGAAATAAAGGGCCACTGTGTGAATCCAGGAGGCAGAGCTTGCAGTGAGCCGAGATCACACCACTGCACTCCAGTCTGGGCAATAGAGTGAGACTCCGTCTCAAAAAAAAAAGAAAGAAAAAAGGAAAAGAAATAAAGGGCCACCATATCTGAAATTTACTCTCAAAAATATTTCAGAGAAATAATTATAAAGAAATATATACACATAGTTACAAAACTGTGTGTGTTTATAATGTGTGTATGTGTATATATCGTTATACGTAACAAAAGAGAGAGACAGAGAAACAGAGACTACGAGAGGCAAAGAGATAGAAAATGATAAACCAAATGTGTTAAAATGTTAAAATTTGGAAAATTCAAAGGGTATACAGGAATTATTTGCACTATTATTCTAACTTTTACATATGTCTGAAATTGTTTCTAAATAAAAACATTAAAACATAAAGTCAGTAAAAAAGTTGTGGGCCTAAAACTGGCTATATAAATGATGGTATAATAGCATATATGATTAAGCAGTCATGGGGGAGGTGCAGAATTGAGCGAAAACTGTAGATGTAGATATCAAATTATCTATAAGGAATATTAAGCTGAAAAAAAAACCAATATGCAGAATTTTGTGTTCAAAAATGTATATGATTGAGTGGTAATGGGTTCATAAAAGGTACAGAGATTACTCAAAGGGGCACCAACTTTGACAGAGGTGGGAGGGGCTGTCTTAGCACAGATGCATTGTATCTCAGCACATATGCAGGAGTCCTGAAATATTAGAAATGAAGAATATCTTGTTGAAAATTTACAGGTAGGGAGGTGCAGACTCAGAAAGATGAAGCAATTTTCTAAGACTACATTTATCTGCAAATTATCAGGTCTCTTGACTCCCAGGTTGGAGTTGTTTCAATTTATCCATCCAACCATCCACTCATTCTTTAATGAATATCCACTGGGCATCAACTATGCGCCAGGCACTGTGCTAGCCATAGGCAACACAGTGGTCAACATCCCCAGATATGGTCCTTGCTCACATAGGGGCAAAGACAGACATTAGGCAAGACAGCATACAAGTTAAAAATAATATTTTGAAGAGTATGATAAAGAAAATATTATGAAAGATATGATTTTCGTTTCAGGGCCAAAGAAGACTTACTAGAGAAAGGAAAATTTAGGCAGAGACCTGAATGATGAGTATATTGGTCCATTAGGTACCAAAGTGGAAGAACATTCCAGATAGAAGGAAGAGCCTGGGTAAAGGCCCTAAAAAGGGAAGAGCAGAAAGGAAGCCAGTTTTGGCTAGAGTGCAGTGAGCAAGAAGGACAGCAGCAGAGCAAGATGCCTGAGTGTTAAGCAAGGGCTAGATGATGTTGAGCCTTGTTTGCTTTCATTCTGAGTCATGTTTTCTACCACAGAATAGAGGAATGAAAGAAGAGTATGTGCATCTTGTGATTTCAGAGTTTTGAGCTCAGTATTTTTATGATGGGCAAGCACTGTTCCAAAGAGTTAGGGTGTGTGTGTGTGTGTGTGTGTGTGTGTGTGTGTGTGTGTGTGTATGATATATATGATTCTGGCTCCAATAAAGCCTTAGAGGTTTTAGAACCTAGGTAATAACAATAGAACTGAGCTTTAGAAAGGTTACATTAGAATACCTTAGGTTAGGAAGGTACATTGGAATAAATTTAGAATGAGTTAGATCACCCTGGCTGCTCAGTAGAGGACAGGATGTGGGTGGAGGGTGGGCAGTGGAAATGGAACTCCTTGGAGGAGGCCTTTGCAACTTGTCTAGATGGGAAGCAGAGGAGGCACAGACTAGGATCCTGGCTAAGAAGGGGGCAAATTATGTGGAAGTTCAAGAGAATGAAATAGAATGGTAATGGACTTGGACGCAGGCAGTGAGAGAGAGAAAGATGTCAAGGATAGTGTGCAGTGTGGAGAGTGCTGCTTGAGCAACTGTGTAGGTAGTGGAGCCATTTACCAAGGTGGGGAACACCAGGGGAAGAGGAAGTTGAGGGAAAAGGGCCAAGGCCCAATACATGACTGAGCAATCATACGGAATGATCTACCTCAATAAATGCCCAGATATCTTCTTAAAAGGGATCTCCTGAAGACTAAGAATGTCTCGTATCTAAAGAAAAGGCTATGATGACAGAATTTGGGCAGAATTTGGGCTTAGGGGCAAATACTCAAGAGCAAGAACATTCCCCAGAACCTCTCAATTCACATAAAACAGGGCGCTACTTATTCTACTCATTTGGTCCACTGGTACCCCTACTCCCACCTGATGTGGCCAAAGAACCTGCCTTCTTTAGCCCCAGCCATGTAGGGCCTTCTTTGTGGATCCTGGCTTGAGGTTCCATTCCCTCATTGCCCACTTGTCTACATTTTTGGCTCTCTCCTTTGTTTTTCACTGTGGGAACCATGTCTTCATCTGTGTAAGCATAAGCTTCTCTCTAATCTGCTACACCCCAAGCTGGGCATAGCTCATATCTTAGTCCATTTGTGTTGCTGTATTAGAATACCTGAGACTGGGTAATTTACAAAGAAATAAGGTTTATTTGGCTCATGATTCTGGTGGCTGCAAAGTCCAGGACTGGGCAGCTGTATCTGCTGAGGGGCTCATGATGCTTCTACTCATGACAAAGCAAAGCGAGGTCTAGGCGTGTATGGAGATAACATGGCAACAGAGGAAGCAAGAGAGCATCTGGGAAGCAAACTCACTTTTATAATAACCCACTGTCAGGATATTAATCCAGTTCTGTGAGAGCAAGAACTCAACCCTATGGGACAGCAATAATCTATTCCTGAGGAATCCTCCCCCAAGAGCCAATACCCTTCTGCTAGGCTCCACCTCCCAACACTGCAGCTCTGAGAGTCAAATTTCAACACAAGTTTTGGCACAGCAGCTAATGACTATGCCATGGCCCTATCTATTTCAGTTGAATGGATTCAGGGCTCAGGCGTTCAACTGCTCTTAGTGAAAAACTAGAAAACCATTACATTTCCCCAGAGTTACTCCCCCAGGACAGAAAAAAAAAGAAAAAGATTTACTGGGAAGCAGATGAAGAGAACAAGAGTCTGACATCAATCCTATTCAAGGAATGAATACTTTATGAGCTCTGGCCCCTCTGAACCCAAACTGCAAATTTATTAATTCCTTGTGGAAGGGTCTTCAGGTATGAACTATGAACAACCTGCTATTAATCTTAGAAAAAAGCCACTTCTCTTCAGTCCCATGTTCATATTGGGAGGGTCTTATTACTGGTACCTTAAACAAGGATATGAATGGTCTAAGACTCAGACTGGCAGAAGAATAGACTGCTCTGAGAACACATGGGGTGTTCAAACTCAAAGACATCCTCTGGGGGAAAATCTCCCCACCTTATTCGATGCAGTAGGCCTACATTTAGGAAGTATCTTATCTTGAAACTATCCCAGAATGTCAGACAATAAAGGGTCTTATCAATCTTCAAGGCTCTGATTTACATGAGGAAACTGAGGCCTGCAACAGTGAAACTATCTATGATTGGGGTCATGGTTGAGTCTCTGGGGAGCACGAAATCCATAAACCCACTCAACTCCCTTCAGCTCTGCAGTCTGAGCTACCCCACAATTCATGCAAATGGGGACACTCATGCTGAGAAGAGTAGAGGTGAGGGGAGTTGAACATCAGTCTGTAGTCCATCTCTGTCCATGGAGTCAGCCACACACACAGGTCTGCTTTTTGTGTGTTGCTTTGCTCCTTCGTTCTGTTCTTAAAGGCAGAAGTGTAAGAAGGAGGAAGAGGGCATGGACAGTGGTCATTAATTGTAATGTTTAACTCAGCCCACATTTTTGTGCCTGGAAGGATTCAGGACACTGTCTCCAACCCGCCTTTCTAGCTCTGTTTCCTACTGCCCCCTACAGGTCTCCTATGGTGCCTTCAATTTTCCACTACCTGCCTACAGGTGTCCTATAGCCCCATCACTTTCTTATTACCCTTTACAGGTGACTTACGGCCCCATCATCTTCCTGACAACCCTTTACAGTTGACTTATGGCCCCATCACTTTCCTGCTCTACCCTCTACAGGTGACTTATGGCCCCACACACCTGCATTTCCATGATCACGTCTTTGTTTAGGAGGCTCCCCCACCTGAAATACCTGTCCTGCCCTATTCTCGGCCTGTCACTTTTTTCTTTTCCTGCAAGGTGATTCTCTCAACCCTTGTCTCCCATAGGAGGCCACTGAGCACCCGTCCATTCAGAGGCAACATTTTTCTCTTATAATATCTTCCACTGTTCTTGGGATCTACTTCATGGCACTTCCCATTTACTCAGCAGGAGTTTTACTGCCTGGCTTCTCATAGGCAGAATCTGTCTTACTCATCTTTGCTCAACTGATCCTTGAGTTTCACTGGAATGGGCAAATATACATGTCTCTGGCTGGTTTTGGTTCCCAATCTAGAACAGGTCACTGGAATCTTAAGAGGTCCCTGCATCCCCCCTCAGAGCTCTTCAAATTATTTTCCTCCTCAGCTATGGGACAACCTGCCTTCCAACATGCAGGATATGGAATGAGACTGTGTGGCACATGAATCTTAGAAGTGATCTTAAAGGCCATTGAGGGGACTTCACTGAAATTTAAAAAAATATTTTCTATCAGTGCTTCTCAAATTTTAATGCATGTGTGAATTACCTGGAGATTTGGTGATAATAAAATGGTGATTCTGATTCAGTAGGTTTGGGGTGGGGCCTGGGAGTCTGCATTTCTCACTGGCTCCCAGGGGAAGCCAAGTGGCTGGCCTGGCATCATCCTTTGAGGGGTAAGGTTCTACAGCACTCTTAAGCTCCAACAACATGAAGGGCGACCACTGCTTGAGTGCTCAGAGCTCTGGTGCAGGTGTTTCTCCTACAGTCTCCACAATAGCCCTGATAAGTAGGTAGTACTGTTACCCTATTATATAGATGAATGTCAAAGAGGCCAAAGTCACACAGCTAGCAAGGTTGGAGCCAGGAGTCCAGCATGTCTGACTCCATGACTCTCTTCACAGTTTTCTTCTTCCAACAACCATCGAATGAAGAATGTTTACATTACTATTTGGAGTGGAATAAGACTGAGGCTGAGGCCATGATTCTAGGCAGGAGGGGCTGAAATTTATTTATTCTGCCATGTTTATAATCTGCACAGAAGCAGAGTCACAAAATAATATAGTTAGGTTCCAAACGGTAATGCCCTGAGAACACCAGTCTTCTGCCCCACTTCTAGGCCACCATGAAATCCTGGCCACTGTGGATTGACAGGCTGTTTTCTCCTGGCCACAGACCCCAGCTGGCATAGAGAAGCCATTCCTATCTCCTTCCTGGGGCTTGACTTAGCCCCATAGCTTAGCTTTCAGGGTCTGGGAGACTCTTGGCAGTGAGCAGTAGAGAATGAGGGAAGCAAATGCCAAGGGCTGGCATCCAGGAAGGGGAGATTCCCAACTTGGATGACCAGTCAGTGCCAAGACCAATGCCAGGAAGAGAAACTGTACTATCCCAAGGGTCATGGCAAGAGAAAGCTCAGATCTGGCACCAGGGACGGATTAGAAAACAAGAAAAGCAGCAGCCCAGAGCTGCTAGACCTCTGGCTGAGCAAGCCAGCCTCTGGGAAAACAGAACTCCATCCTCTCTCCTCTCCCAAAGACACGGTAAAGAAAGCACCAAGATTAGGGTTGTAACAGACTTCCCGTGAGCCTCCCCTTCTGCCTAACAGAAAGAAAGACAAGCTGGTGAACGCTGAGGAATACGGGACACATTCATGATCCCCAATGTCCAAAAGTCTCTCTTGCTCCCAACCGGGGGCCATGGGAGATCCAGCTATACCTGAGGTATTTCCCTTTTTAGGAAAGCATCCATGTACCCTATAGGTAGGTAAGAGCTGGAACTTCCTCAAGCAAGCAGCCTTGCAGTTTATCTGGCACTCCTCCTTTGCCCGGTACTATCTCTCCTCTCCTTATACCAGCCCAGAAGACTGTCCCAGTGGATTGCCCTGCCACCTGCATGGGCCAATGGTGGCAGGCCCACAAACAAGCATTAAACAGGGATATGAATGCTCCAGGACTCAACATATGCCTGGTGGATGGGAATTTTTCTCTGTGACACCATTTGCCAAGGTAGTGTGAGTTGGGTGACAGCTTAGATGCCCCATGGAGATACCAATCCATGTGCCACTTCAAACCAAGCACTCTCTTCGAATGAGGTGAGCTAAAGAAGAACGATGCCCATTCCCTGGGTCAGCCTGTAGACTGACTTCCTTGGGGCCAGGCCTATGGCTTCAAGTGAGTGCCCTGAGGGCAAACGTGGTGGTGCTACCTTAGAGGTGGACTCTGTGGGTGGCTCAGGAACTTGTTCCATGCTTGAGTGCTTAGTGCTCTATACTGCTCCTCATGTCAACCTGACTGGCTTAATTGCTGTGAATGCAGCTGGAGACGGAGTCCTGGGCCATACCAAGGAGTCACAGCATCCTTTCAGCTTTCCGGAGGGTGGTGGGCATTCTTGTTAACAGAACCCATATGGGAAATGGAATTTTGTAGAATCATTGCCCTTAGGCAAAATGACTGAAATTACAAACAGAACTACCCAACTGAGAACTCTCACAGGTTTTTTTTTTTTACCTTTAAAAATATATATATATTTATATATATATATAAACTTATATATACAAATATATATAATATATATATATATAAACTTTTGTTTGAACAGTAGTTCTGTTGAGGATAAAACTCACCATTCCTACAGGCCCATCTTTACTTCTGATGCAATCATTTTTTACCAAGTAGCTACGGTGTGAGGTTGACTCGATTCTAACAACATATGGAATCACACTGACACACCATATTTTCCTAAGGGTAAGACTTAGGGACAGCCTGTGGGTGCTATCCAGGGTCATGGGAAACACTACTGAATAAAGCTGAGCACACCAAGTCAATGACAGGTTCTCCGTATCCAGCCGTTAATCAGGAGTGAACGGACGTGAAGTAAACAGGGGTGCTGTCCCACAGGTGCAGATCTGAATGACCAATAGTCAGCTGAGATCTTTGGTGCCCTCAGCCCAGAACCCGAGAGTTCCGCTCTGCTCTGCTCCCACTCCTCCCCATCCACGCCTCACCTACAGAGCCACACAAGAAAGACGGCTCCCAGGTGGTACTGGCTTCACAGAGGCCATTCCCAGGCAAGCCTGTACTTCCCTCTCAGCGTTGAAAAAGCTCACTGTTGCCAAGGAGACTGGACGCCTTCTGAGCGCTGTGCTTTATCTAGAGTCCAGCGTTCAAACACCTTGGTATACTCAAACCCACTCACTCCCCTGGCTCTCCGGATCGTGAAAATATCAAGGCAGGGTTCTATTAGATGCCTCAGACGCCTCCTTGCCACAATCCACTGTTGGTCTGGGGTTCTTGGCCAAATCCTGGTGTGGGGGTGGCAGCCTGTGATTTTACGGAGGCCCACACATACACATGCATTCTTTCTCCCTAGGAGAAAAGACCTAATTTCAAATCTTGTATCGTGTGAGGCCACAGGCAGCACCCAGACAAATGGGCTGGTGCGAGTGGTGAGCACGGCCCCTGGATCAGATCAGCCGTGGGGCTGCAGAAAAGGCTGAGGAGATAAAGCGAGCTCAGCCCCAGAAGGCAGTGCTGGGTAGGATGTCCACAGTCCACGGAAAACCTGACGCAGCTGGAGGAGGTCCCTGACCTCAGCTTCGATTAACTTCTCTGCTTTGTTCAGCCTCCCACGTTAATGGTTAGTCCCTGGCCATCGTTCCTTCCCAAAGTCACACTCCTCAAAAATCTTCTACTGTCACATCCTCCACCAGTTCCAGGGACCAAGGTTCTTATCCTTGCTTCCCCTTGTCCTGCTCTCTTACTCCCATTAGACTATTTACCCCATTCATCATTGACTAACATCTCTGCGTTTTCTGAATTTTATAAGCCGGGCCTGGCTTCATGCGCTTCTCAGAGTGAGATACAGCAAGTGCCATCAGCCTAGCCTCTAGAATTCCTCCAGCCCCGCAGCTCCTCCTCCTCCTCAGATCGGTGTGCCTGCACAGCCAAAGGGGTACTCTGTGATTCCCCTTGTTGGTGAGACTCCTAAATTGGCCTCAGGATGGTCACTTTTCCAGCCTTGACCTCATCACCTGCTCCTACGCACTCACCCCTTTTTTAGCATTTAGTCCCTGAACTTTCCGCCTCAGACCCCGTGGAGTGCCTCTCTGGGCAGCAGGATGGCCATACCCAACCCAGTCCCCAAGAGCATTATCTGGATGGGATGACAGGATCTGTTCAGGGCTGTTCTGTGGAGTCTGGAAAGGTGCTTTCAGGCCAACAGCTTCTTGCATTCTGGCCTTTGTCTCCATCTCCCAGGTGACCTCAGAGCAGTTCCAATATTTCCTAGGGCCTTGGAGCTGTGCCAGTTCGAGCTCTGGGCAGAAGGACCCTTATGCTACGTCTCTGGGTTCTGCAGGTCATTGTGAAAAATGATTTGAAGCCAGACTGGCTGGGCTTTCTCCCACACCATTAGGGTGACCAACTGTCCTCATTTGCCAGAAACTTTTCCTAGGACACAGGATTTTCAGTGCTAAAACTGGACAGTCCTGGGCAACCTGGGATGGTCGGTCACCCTAACCCCTCACTTACAGCTGGTGGTTTGCCTTCCATTTCACTGAGAGATGATCACATACACCCACCTGCCTGCACCTCCATTCCCTGCCTTAATTGCTCCAAAGCTCCTAACTCCATTGGACCTACTTCATAGATTTACTTGCGTCTTGATTTATTTCTGTCTTCTCTGACTGATATGTAAGTTTGTCTGCTGTATCCTCAGTGCCCAGGACAGCGTCTAGCATTCAGCTAGTTCTCAGGAAATGTGATTTAGTGGAGGAATTAATGGAAAAATGGGCAATCACTCCTATAACAGAGCGATCACTGTAGCTCCTTCCTCTTTCAAAGGCTTCAAAAATGTCTCTCTTTCTCTCTCCCTTGGTCTTTCTCTCTCTCTCTCTCTAACTCCCACCGTCCTCTACCTGGCTCCCTGCATGGCAGAAAGAGCCTGGTGAGTGGTGAGAAATACCAGAGGAGGAGGGCAGGTAGTAACTCGCATCGTCACCTCCATGGGGACCTACGTGTCACATTCACCCTGCGGCTGCAGTGAGCACATCTGCCGCTGCCGCTACCACCACTGTAAGGACCCCTTACTCAGACCTGGCGTGGCCAGGGATATCCCAGTGGAAACCACTGGAATTGACAATATTGACATGTGGGGGTTCTGGAAAGAATTCCCTGGCTTTTCAACCAGGCTCAAAAATCAGCCAGCTTGACTGAGTTTTTAACCAAATTGCCAAAGTCAAAGAGGGTTTCCATAGGTGTATTCATTTAGACAGATTCTGAAAATCTATCTGAAGGGACTGAGCTTCCTGTCCAGAAGAGCAGTCCCTGCCAATCCAGTGTTCATGCTGTAACTCCTGGCTCATCTTTTTTACGACTTCCTGTCTTGCAAAATGTGTGCCTCTAACAAGAAGAGTCATCTTCTATTGAGCATTACGTGTGGTTCCCATGGAAGCACAGCCCATCCACCACCTCAGCTGCTCCCCAGCTTGGAGAGGCAGGATAGCACAGTGAGCAGCAGCAGATCTTCAGAATCAGGCCTGGATTTGGAACAAAACATGACTGACTGCTTAATGTTGATTTAGGCAAGCTGCTCGACTGCTCTGAGTTTCACTTTTTGCCTATGAAGTGAAGGTAACGAGCTCTCCCACAGGGTAGTTGTAAAGGTGGAGATACGGGCACACAGTATGTATGTATGTACGTACGTATGTATGTATGTAAAGACCTGGTACATAGTAAATGCTCAACAAATAGAAGTCTTCATCACTGAGCTTTCATGGTGGCAGCCTGGGAGGACTCTTTCTTTGCCTTGCTAAAGACTGTTCTGGGTTCCAGTGTTGGGGGCCGGTTGATCTTGTCTAATGAACGAAGAAAAGATTTCAGGGGAATTTGGCCTACATTCACGGTCGCTCAGATCAGCATTTTAGCCCCAGATTCTATTTATCATAAGCGATGAACAGGAGGTCAAAGAAAGGAACCAAGGAAAGGGAGACATGCAGAAGTAGGTACTTAGAAGGAGACGGTCAGAGGAAAAGTAAGAATTATAAGAAAAAGAATGAGCATGCCATTCAGTTAGAAAGTCCTGAAAAAGGGTGTCAGAACTAATTCTAGTCCCTGGGAAGCCTAAGGCAGTGCTATGTAACCTGGGGGGTTGGTCAATCACTGTAGAACCTTCTAGACAAAAATGAAGGCTCTACCAACAGGTGAGAGACATAGTAGAGGCCTTTGAGGGATATGGAGCCCCCACAGGCAGAATTCTATGTTTTATAAGGTCTCACATTCTCAGTCCCACTAACAAAAGAATACCCATTTATTGTAGGCTTCCTTTGAGAGTATTTAATTACCCACGCACTATGGATCTTGTTACAAAGCAGACAGATCCATATGCATTCTTACCCCCAAGCCCTTGAAGTGGAGGAGCCTCCATTGATGCTAGAGGGTGCTTCTGTCTCCAAGCTGCCTCTAGAGCCTATAAAAAAGGGCTGACAGGGCTGGGCACGGTGGCTCATGCCTGTAATCCTAGCACTTTGGGAGGCTGAGACAGGTGGATCACCTGAGGTCAGGAGTTCGAGACGGGCCTGGCTAACATGGTGAAGCCCTGTCTCTACTAAAAATACAAAAATTAGCCAGGCATGGTGGTGCATGCCTGTAGTCCCAGCTACTTGGGAGGCTGAGGCAGGAGAATTGCTTGGACCTGGGAGGCAAAGGTTGCAGTGAGTCAAAATTGTGCCACTGCACTGCATGCCAGCCTAGGTGACAGAGTGAGACTCCGTCTCAAAAAAAAAAAAAAAAAAAGGCTGACAGAACTGCTGTCAACTAAGATTCCAATGAAGACTCCCACCCTCACTTAGAACAAGGACCATCCATGCTTGGCTCTTGGATAATCAGAGTCTGATTAGAAATACATATTAAATTAAGTGATCCAGGTTAGTAGGGCAATGGTAAAGCAGGTGTTGGCTACCCATTTAGTCCTGAGAGTCAAAATGGGGCAATGCAATGGCCAGATGCCACCAGGAGGCCTAAGGAAAATGTTGGATGAAGGCAGAGAAAGGCATAAAGGAAGAGGATCTACTGAAGTTAAAACAAAGGATAGAGAAAGAAAACAAAGAGAATTAAACACATACAAATGAAAATGACCCCACATTATATGTTTCTGAATTGTTCCCTTCCACGGGATATTTAGATGGGGCCAGTTGCTTACAGCTAGCACTTGGAGTTGAACTTAGTTGCTCTGAAGGAAGAGAGGATGGTTCTCTGCCCTTTATCAGAGATCCAAGCTGTCCAGAGGACTAAAGAGTCCCTGACATTAGAAGGGAAGTTCAGACCAGGTGTAGTGACTCAGTCCCATAAACTCAGCACTTTGGGAGGGGAAGGTGGGAGGATCGCTTGAGGCCAGGAGTTTGAGACCAGCCTGGGCAACATAGTGAGACCCTGTTTCTACAAACATTTTTTAAAAAGTAAATTAGCTGGGCATGGGAGCATGCACCTGTAGTCCTACTCAAGATGCTGAAATGGAATGATCACTAGAGCCCAGGAGTTTGAGGTTATAGTGAGCTATGATTGTGCCACTGTACTTCAGCCTGGGCAACAGAGTGAGACCCTGTCTCCCTCTCTCTCTCCCTCTCCCTCTAAAAAAGGGAATCTCCATTTCCGAAGTCTGCCTGCACCCGCTACCCCCACCACCACCCTCAAACCCAGATTCTTTGTTCTTGAAACTTCAGCTGTTCTCTAAGTAGGGAAATACACACAAGGTATATTCCTGGAAAGAGAAGGTGTCAGAAGCCTTGGTAGAGAAGGGAATGGGGAGAAAAAATACGGCACAAATAGTGAATGGGGAGAACAAACAATGCATGCACAGGAGGGGAAGGTGGTGCCACAGAACAAGTTAAGATGGGAGATAAGGAGCATCAGACACAGCATAGCCCCACAGGCATGGGCAGGGGAGAGTCTCCTGGATGTCCCGAGCAGCAGTGACTGAAAGGACAGATGGGGACTGGGAATCACCTTTATGTGGCTGTGATGGAGTCCAGTTCATTTGGAAGCAGCCTTAAGTCCACAAATGGATAAATGTATGATCTGGCTCCCCTATGGCTTGGATCCTTTCTCTTTCCACTCTCGTCCTCTTTTATCCTGCTGTACTCAGACTGGCCTCCTTTCTACTTCCCCAATTCCCACCTTATTGGAGAGGCCTTCCCTGGCAAGAGCAGCTTCCTGCCACTGCACTCCCTGCTGCCTGCTTTAATTTTTCTCCTTGTACTTATTGTCAATAATTTGTCTGTTTCCCCCAGTGGAATGTGAGTTCTGTAAGGAACTCTGTAAGCTCCATATCTTCTAAATATTGCTTAGCACATAGCAGGCCTCATTAAATATTTGTTGAAAGAATGCATGAACTGAAAGCCATCATATTTATTATATGTATAAAGAGTATAAAGAGTTGTGTTGGTTGAAGTGTTGGGTGTTTTGGGTTGGACCATCTATAAGGGTAAGGGGTAGAGGAAAGGGTGAGCAACCACAGCAGTGGAGAAACCTCCGTAAGAGTTGCTGTGTTGTTTGGAAATCCATATTTCCACCTCTGCTCCGAGGTTTGTAGGCTTGTGGCAGCTAGCCTCCACATTGGCCCCCAACAACCCTTGGCTCCTGATATTCATGCCTCAGTGTAGTTCACAGCCACTCAGAATAGGATATTGCAAAAATAATGGTGTGCAACCAATAGGATTGGTCATCGAAGACGCTGTGTCTTCTTTCTCTTTCTCTGATTACCCACCCTGAGGAAATCCAGGCACCATGCAGTGAAGACACTCAGCTACCCAGGGAGAGAACGTCACAGGGAGGAACTGAAGCTTCTTGCCAATATGCAGCATCATGTGAGTGAAGCATCTTGGAGGCAGATCCTCCAGCCCTAGTCAAGCCTTCAGAGGAAGCAGCCCTGCCTGACGTGGTGATGGCAACCTCATGAGACTCCAAGCCCAAAGCACTCAGGTTCCCAACCCACAGGAACCATGTGAGATAAGAGATGTTTATTACTGTTTTAAAATGCTAAGTTTGAGAGTAAATTGTTTCACAGTGCTAGGTAATAATCACAAAGTGGATTGTGACCTAGGGACCAGGTTTGAGTTGATAGACTATGGCCCAGAATGTATCTTTTAGTGAGTAACTGTGAAGTGCATTTCCCACTCTGGAGATAGCTGGTCCCAGTTTGATTCTGCAACTCTTAGTAGCCACAAATGCCACCTGTATCCTCAATAAACTTTATTTAGACACAAATAGACACAACAGAAAATACATACACAGATACAGATTTTTTTTTTCTCTATAGGATGAACAAACATCACATAAGGAATTGTAAAAGTAGGTGCATGGAACGTAAGAAAATATTGCACAGTTCCTTGTTTACTCACACAAGACACATATCTCAGGGAAAGACAGGGATACACTATCCCTACAACAGAATTCACATTTGATCTATAACAGCACACAGGTATTGGGACGGTAATCAAAGGAGTTAGGGATCCAGTGACTCTTGATGTGACAGAATGCTCACAACACTCGTAGGACCTTGTTTAAACAAAAGACAGAATTGAGGAGGAGTCCGTGCCCCCCGCACAGATGCTCTGCAAGCTGTCAGCTAGGTCGTAAAGCAGCTCAGCAGAAACTCTAGGTTAGCTTTCATCTTGAGGCTTGAAGGTTTGCACAACCTTCTACCTTTGTGTCCACATCCCAGAGTGTTTACGGAAACACACTGAGGATGCCGAAACTCTCCACATGCACACCGGCTTAGATACCACAGTACAGAACGTTGACATCGGTTTATAAAATGCAGCTTTCAAAAGGAAAAGGAGTAATAGCCAAGAGGCGAACACACACATTGCAAATGCTGCTACATCCACCGGCAGTGTTTTCTACTACACTCCCGTGGTCCCCTCCCACAGGGAGCCGCCGGCATCTGCGTCCTGCTCCCCGCCATGGGTGGAGTGGGATGGGTGTCTCTTGGAAGTCTATCGCCCTCTAAAGTCACACCTGTGACCTCCTGGTAACTCCTGTCAGAAGCCACGCTTGTCACCAGGACAAGCTGCCATGGAACCACCCCGCTTATTCCTGTCCCAGACAAGCCTCTGGCCTCCACACCATCTTCTCATTTCAGATGGGGGTTCCCTAGGCCACCTCTGTATTTTAGTAAAAAATGGTTTCCACTGTACCCTTGGTGTGTCCTCTTCCTAATGTGACAAATCCAGATGAGATGAAGTTATGGAGATCAGGTCCTCCACTTCGGTAAGCATCCTTCCCATAATGCCCTGCAAGAAGATGGGGCAGAATTACCTGGCGCATCCACGACACCAACATGGAAGACAAGCGCAGCTGCACTTCACTCAACAGTGACGGCATGCATACCAGCAGCTAAGTCAGAAGGTGGAGGCAGTCAAGAATATATATACACATATATATAAAATATATATTATATATGAAAATTATATATATTACCCAATATATATACATATATATTATATATAATTATATATTATATATGTGTATATATATAAGTGTATAAATACACATATATATACTCAGGGGAAGACAGGGATACACATCCCTACAACAGAATTCACATCTGATCTATAACATATAATATAATATATATATAAGTATATATATACATATATGTATATAAAACTGCACAACAAAGAACAAAGTCCTGGGAACATTACATGACATTGAACGTATAGGAGAGCAAAGGAGATACATGGCTTGATTTTGGCATTTCTGGCTGAGTGCAAGGTACACCAGAACCTTAGTCTATTTGTCCCAACGCTCTTTCCTTTATCTCACCTTCCCTCTGTCTCTTTCATCCATTATTCATTTGTTTTTTCTTCCTAATGTTGATGAATCACACCACAACCTGTGGGACTATAGCTTGTGACTTTAGAGAAGTCCGACAGCAGCTGAGACTGACAAATAGAATGGTGGTTACAAAATCCTGAGAAAATATATATGTGCTTCACTTTCTTGACTTTCTGTAGCAGACGTTATCCCCTGCCCACCTAATGCAGATATCTATATCTACCTGTGGGTTTGAGGGGAGGAAAAGATTGAAATACAGGCATTGTAAAGAAAGAAAGGCCTCCCTGAATGCCCTCCTAAAGTATGCACATGTGAAAATGGAGAAAAACCATTTCTTTCATGTTACCACAAGAGTGTATTAAAAATCGTATGTATAGCTATAACAATGCACAGAACTACTTCAGATATAATGTGAAGTTTAAAATGGACAGAAATGGTTCACTAAATAGAATCACAGTGCTGTAAAAATTCAAACCGGTGCATGCATGCACACACACGCGCACACACACACAAACACACACACAAAGATAGAAAAAAAGCACACCAACATATCAAAGACAAATGTCTTTGGATAGTAGGAACATGAGCGCTATTTCTTCTGTCTTTTCAGCTTTTCTATATTTTCCAAGTGTTTTTTTCCATATGAATATGTAATTTGTTTCATATAAATAGGTAAAATAAATGCCTAATGGAAAAAATTATGAAAATACAAAGACAATGCAAATCACGATTTTCCTAACAAGCCACTCTCTGGATCAACAGATTGCAACCCTGGGTACGTGCTGGAATCGAGGGCAGGGGAACGAGGAGAAGGAGAGCATTAAGACAAATAGCTAATGCACATGGGGCTTAAAACCCAGACGATGGGTTGACAGGTGCAGCAAACCACCATGGCACATGTATACCTATGTAACAAACCTGCATGTTCTGCACATGTATCCTGAAACTTAAAGTAAAATTTTTTTTTTTTAAATGCAGACCCTCAGACTCAACTCCAGAGATTCTGATTCAATTGGCTGGGGTCCAGGCTTAGGCAGGTATATTTTTAAAACACTCTCTAGTGATTCTAATGCCACCGGAAATGAGAACCACTGCCTTAGTGTAAATGGAGGAGCAACCTAAGCTCAGTTTATTCAGGTGGCTTCAATGAATACCTCTTAGGCACTCAGCTCTACCCACTATTTATATTCAGGGCTTCAGCTCTCTTCCTCGGAAAAGTGGAGTCTAGCTCCACTTCCCTCCCTCTCACCTGAGACCTCAAACCTGAGCATGCATCCGCATAGCCAGGAGGGCTTAAAACAGGTGCCGGGTCCCACTCCCAGAGTTTCTGATTCAGAAGACCCAGGATAGGGCTCAAGAGTCTGCCCTTCTATCAAAGTCCCTTGGCGATGTGAATGCCACTGTTTTGGGAACCACACTCTGAGAAGTGGTGTCTTCGCGCATCAGGAACAGGAGAATTTTGTCACTGTTTCCCTCACACCCTCCCTTCTGGAATAAGTTACCTCCTTCTTCAGGGCACACAGCTTTCCAGGAGGAGCATTCTTGCTGTAAAACACTGTGGCCACACCCTTACTTTTATAGAATAGAATTATTAGGCCAGGCGCGGTGGTTCATGCCTATAACCCCAGCACTTTGGGAGGCCGAGGTGGGCAGATCACGAGGTCAGGAGTTCGAGACCAGCCTGACCAACATGGTGAAACCCGGTCTCTACTAAAAAAAAATACAAAAATTAGCCAGATGTGGTGGCGTGCATCTGTAATCCCAGCTACTTAGGAGGCTGAGGCAGGAGAACCACTTGAAACTAGGAGGCGGAGGTTGCAGTGAGCCGAGATTGTGCCACTGTACTCCAGCCTGGGCAATAGAATGAGGCTCCAACTCAGAAAAAAGAAAGAAAAGAACAGAATTATTAGAACTGAACTAAGGCTTCTGCCCATCTCCTAGGCCATGTGACAGCTCCAGAAACTGAACTCCACTATCTGGAGAAATACGTCTTCATCAGGGGGAGAAGAAGGGGGAGGTCAAAGGTGTGTGGAAGGGTTTGTTACCAGCCCTGGGGAGAGTTGGGACCCTTTTGTAACTCCATCACTTCCTCCCCACTCCACCCACTAACAGAAGAGTAAGAAAAAGAAGAAATGACTCAGAACCCTCATAAATTTGGCCCGCATTAATTCAGAACCTGTGATACATCCTGTAGAATTTGGACTGATGTTTGTGCTTCTTATAAATAACATCTTTGATAAGTAAATCGATACTGAGGAAGATGGAACATAAAACTACGCCTGTGTCACTTACAAATCACTCTTATCTGTCAGCTGGAATAAGGTCCCTCAGGGCTATGCCTTGTTCTGGGGCTCGGGGGGGATGCTCATTAGAAAGGAATGAAGTTTCTGGATCACCAACTATGCACCAGGCAGAGAAACAGAGCCTCTGCAAACATAGCGTTTTTTCTTTTGACATAATAATAGTTAACATTGTATATAGCATTTTGTAGTTTACAAAGATCTTTCACATATACGTGTCACTTAAAATTGTAGTCAGTGCCATGCGGTAAGTTGTTTATTATTATTATTCTCCTATTTTCTTGATGGAAAAATAGAGGCCCTTGCATCCGAGTCTTCTGACTCCAAATCTCATGCTCAGTCCAGTGTGCACACCTAGCTTCATTTACTCCTCTCAAGAACCTCATGAAAAATGGTCACTTTCCCAAGTTCATGGAGCTAAGTGGTGGTAGATTCTGGTTTCCAACCAGGTCTAGCTGCCTTCAAAGTCCACAATCTTTCTACACTCTCACACTGGCCACCTGAACTCTCACACTGTGGCCTGAACAAATCACCTGTGACCCTTCTCTAGGACAGTGACCAAGGCACAGTAGAAATGTTAGGTCTGGAGAATTCCACTTGGTGACACCCAGGTTCATAGAAGCTGAAGCTCAGAAGTACTGAGGTTTTGAGTCAGGGGAAAAAGATTCTGGGGCATAATGTGGCAGCACCAAGAACATTTGAAAGGAATAAAGAATTCTTTGATCAAATCCGTTTGGAAAATGTTGAGTTTAATGAAAAGCTACATAAAAACCAAGTCTAGGGACTTCTTACAAGGCAGTGATCACTGAACTGTCTACGGAGCCTTTATGTGTTTCAAAGTCATCCTTTGGGACACTTTTTGGGAAAGCTGCTCATAAGGCTGAGGTAGAAAAAGCACAATGACAGTTTCAGCTTTCATTTGAGCTGTGGTTCTCAAAGTTGTGTGTGTACCACACTCTTCTGGATGGCATAGATTGCTGGGTCCCGGCTCCAGAATCCCAGATTTAGTAGGTCAGAGGAGAGGCCTGACAATTTCCATTCCTAACAAGTTCCCAGATGATGCTGATAATGCTCTTAGGTCCAAGGACAACACTTCATGAACCACTATGTTTGGACCAGTGACAGGTCAGTCTTCCGCCGGACCCAGGGTCAAGGTCTAGAATGATTTGCATTCTCTGAAGCCTCCAAAGTTTAATATGAACAAAGGCAGCATGAAGGGAAGAAGGGCTGGTTAAAAGTGAAGCCCAGGCCGGGCGCGGTGGCTCACACCTGTAATCCCAGCACTTTGGGAGGTCAAGGCAGGTGGATCATGAGGTCAGTAGATTGGGAGCATCCTGGCTAACATGGTGAAACCCCATCTTTATTAAAAATGCAAAAACTGAGTCAAGTGTGGTGGCATGCGCCTGTAGTCCCAGCTACTCGACAGAGTGAGACTTCATCTCAAGAAAAAAAAAAGTGAAGCCCCAGGCAGGCAAAGAGAAGAAAGGGGAGTCAGTGCCTCTTCTTTCCTTGGTGATGCATAAAGTCAATGGGTTGATGATAGGAACTCATGACTATATGAGTAGGTATCATAGGATTTGTTAGCTGTAACACAAAGAACCTCCCCTTTCCGTGTCCTGCCTTCTCTGCCCATCTGCCGCTTATCAGGGTAAGAGGACAAAAGAAGGCAAACTGTGACCAAATTGCAATTCAAGAGAAACAACCATGTATATCCAGCAGAGCTCTGAACAGAAGTAAGCCAAAGTTCCGTAAAGCATGAGCACTTCCATTCACAGGACGGGCAGATACACAGTCCACAGCCAGACAAGGGTGGTTTCCGGTTTCAGAAGATGCCTTCCACCACGTGCTGAACCGAATGGTGCAAATCGGCATCCTGGTGATGTCTATACCTCTAGTTCTGCCACTGCCCCCTCACCTTCACCACTGACAACCCTCCTTAAAGCAACAAAGATTTCATTTTAGCTCAGTCACTGCCCAGGCTGCCTCGACCTCCCATCAGAACTCCATGCCTTTCCCAAATCTCAGCAGAATTCAGAATTCCTAGAGACAGCACCAAAGGACAACTGTCCCCAGGCAGGATGCAGATTCAAGCTAAAGAGAGGACTGTGGCTGGGCTCCTGGAGTGTGTGATGCAGCTGTCTCTGATAAGAAAGCAAGCGGAGGGAAAGCTTCTCTGTGAAAGAGATTTGCTGCAAGGAAAGGAGGGAAAAAATGAGATAATATCCAAATGGTGATCTCTGTAAGACTTAACAGAATTTTGCATCTGTGAGATTAGGCCAACAGCCATGAGGGGGAAACAAACTGATCAGGACAGTTTGCCTGGGGTTGCAGATCTGGACTAGAGAATGGATAGAGAAGGAAACTGATAAAGCAGAGTCCAATGAGAGAAAGGCACTGGGTACTCGGAGGGGAAAGACAAAGAGATAAAAACTTTGGGAGAAAAGACAGGGCACAGAGGACAACTTTAGGAGTCATATCTATTTAAAATAACACTCCCAGAGGAGAGACAGAAGGGAGAGTTCAGAAGCAATAATTAAAAGTTAATAGTTTTTCTTTTTTTCTGAACAGATGGAAGACTTTGGTCTTTAGATCAAAAGAAAGAATCAAGTACCAGACTATGCATTAAAAGGGACCGATATCTAGATATACCCTGCTGAAATGCCATTTTAAAAAATAAAGGAGAAAACTCAAGCCAGCATCATACAACACAAAACCTACAGAAAGTGCAGCAATGTTTTTAAGAATTTTGAGCCTTTCATTTTTGTAGAGGCGGGACAGTGTACTGGTGGAGGGACACCCTATCTGGAAATGATTGACAAGATTCAAACCTCTGTGTGTCTGTGTCCTCAAATGCAAAAGGAAAACAATGATGATGCCCATTTCATAGGGTCTTTGAGAAGGTTAAATGAGTTAATATATACAATACCTATTATATATGTTACATATAATATGAATTATATATGTTACATGTTACATGAATACACAAAGCATTTAGAACAGTACTATTAGTATTATTTAAGTACTACTAGTACTGCTATTTAAGTACTAGCATTAAGTATTTAGTATTAAGTGCTAGTACTATTTAAGTACTAGTGGTATTATTTAAGATAAGAGCTTACTATTATTTTTGAATGAAGATGTTTTGATTCCATTCCTCTAAATAAAAATTCACTGAAAATAGGCCAGGCATGGTGGCTTACAATCCCAGCACTTTGGGAGGCCGAGGTGGGTGGATCCACGAGGTCAGGGGATCAAGGCCATCCTGGCTAACACGGTGAAACCCTGTCTCTACTAAAAATACAAAAAATTAGCCAGGCGTGGTGGCGGATGCCTGTAGTCCCAGCCACTGGGGAGGCTGAGGCAGGAGAATGGCGTGAACCTGGGAGGCGGAGCTTGCAGTGAGCCGAGATTGCGCCACTGCACTCCAACCTGGGTGACAGAGCAAGACTCTATTTCCAAAAAAAAAAAAAAAATTCACTGAAAATAATGAAAAGAAGGGAGAACAGAAAAACTTTCTTCAGAAAAAAGTCCAGACTTTTCACTAAATAGGGGGAAAATATACAAACATACACATACATGCAAATATACACAAAAACACACACAGAAATCAAGTCAAGGACTAAGGAGTTAAATACAAAAAAAATCAAACATTAAAAATTGTCAGATAAGAACAGAGGGAATATGTTAATGATCTCAGAGGAAGAATTTTTAAACAAGACTCAAAGTCAAAAACTAGAGAGAAAACAAAAAAAAATTTAAACTGTCATACATCAAAAGCAATCATGAAACTACAAGTCAAAGACAAAAAATGTATATTTACATTACTTTCTAGAGCATGTAAATAACTTCACATTAATAAGAAAGTAAACAACCCAATTAAAAAAAAATAGAGAAAAGAAATGCATAGGCGACTCAAAGGAGAGAAAACCCGAAGGGCGAATACACATAAAGTAGTGTTCAATCTCACAAGTAATCAGGGAAATTCAAATTAAACCATAATGAAGTATCATTTCACACTCAATAGACTAGCAAAAATTAAAATGCCTGAGCCTACCGACATGAATAAGCAGAAACAAGAACTCATGTACCCTTCTGGTGGGGTATAAATCTGTTCAACTGCTTTGAAAAGAACTTTGGCAATGGCTAATAAAGTTCAATGTGGATATAGCAGGAAACTGGCCATTCTACTTCTAGGTATATACCCTAGATAAAACCTCACACGTGCATAAGGAGATAGGCACCAGCATGTTCACTGCAAGACAGTTTGTAATAGAGACAAATTAGGAAAAATTTGTCTTCCCAGCCAGAGAAAAGTCATAAATAGTGGTGTACTCACACAATGTACTCCTATGCAGTACAAATGAAATGTAATGAAATTAAATGAACCAGCGCTCTAAATATCAGCATGGATGGTTCTCAGTCATAATGATGAATGCACAAAGCAAACAAAAAAAACAGGATGACATGACACAGAGAGAGTTTTAAAATATGCAACATAACACATTATATTGTTTAACGATGCGTGCATATGTAGTATTATACAGATACAAAGAAATTCATGGAAATGATAGAGATTTTAATACAACAGATAATTCTGTAGGTAAGAACAAAAATGTAACTGAGAAAAAAAGTATAAAAAGTACTTCTCTATTTCCTTTCTTATGCTGGGTAGCTGGAGACTAGATTGACAATTAAACAATTTTTTGTTTTATTTGTTTATAATCTAGATAAATGATGGATGGATAGATGGACAGACATATGGACAGACTGATTGGTGGCTTTTGGTTAAGTGGCTGTTACCTGAGGGTTTTATTCATTGCCAAACTATCCTTTAAGAATAAAGGCCACAGGCCAGGAGCGGTGGCTCAAGCCTGTAGTCCCAGCACTTTGGGAGGCCGAGGCGGGCGGATCACGAGGTCAGGAGATCGAGACCATCCTGGCTAACACGGTGAAATGCCATCTCTACTAAAACTATAAATAATTAGCCGGGCGTGGTGGTGGGCGCCTGTAGTCCCAGCTACTCGGGAGGCTGAGGCAGAAGAATGGCGTGAACCTGGGAGGCAGAGCTTGCAGTGAGCCAAGATCATGCCACTGCACTCCAGCCTGGGCGACAAAGTGAGACTCCATCTCAAAAAAAATAATAATAAAGATAATAATAAAATAAATAAATAAATAAAAAGAGTAAAGGCCACAAAGAGTGTCCATTTTTAAGAACTCAGGGACCAAAATACCCACAAGTCATCACTGAGGGGAGAATACAAAAAGACTTGATGACAAAATCCGCCAAGAAAGAAATAAAACTCTAGAATTTCTAAAAACATGAATGTATTTATCTGTAATCTTCAAGCAGTACACAAATCCCAAATTCATTAAGAAAAGATTGGCAAACTAGATTACACATTTTTAAGCATTTAACGAGTTATCTCTATTGACGGAAATAAAGTTAAATGATACTGGAGTTGCCCCAGAAAATCGGGTGTGCAAACAGGGTAATAAAAGTACACTGTGGTCATGAAATAAAACCGAAAGTAGCTTGAGGGGTGGGGGAGCAATTCTCCATCTTTAGAGCCTGCTTGAAATGCATTACGTGCCTACAGAACAGGCACAGAGCTGGCCTCTGACAAGCTGAGACGGAGCTTGAATGGTACTTCTGTATAACCGTGCACGGCTGAAACTCTCTACGGAAAAATATACCACAGATAAAAGATAAAACACACACTATACCCCAGGGACATATTTTCAATACATGAGATAAAGTCACTTTCCCTTTGTTTACAAAAAACTCCATCATGTCAATAATAAAAAGACACACAGGTACAAACAAATAATAACTAGAAAAAATACACTAAAAAATACACCAAAACTAAAAAAAAAAAAAAAAAAAAAAACCCAATAGGTAGTACCCCACTACACACAGAAAGAAAACGTTTTAAAAGGCTAATGGATATATACAAATATGATTAACCTTAACTCCCAATTAAGAAATGCAAATCAAAACTACAATGAGATACCATCTCACACCAGTTAGAATGGCAATCATTAAAAAATCAGGAAACAACAGGTGCTGGAGAGGATGTGGAGAAATAGGAACACTTTTACACTGTTGGTGGGACTGTAAACTAGTTCAACCATTGTGGAAAACAGTGTGGCGATTCCTCAAGGATCTAGAACTAGAAATACCATTTGACCCAGCCATCCCATTACTGGGTATATACCCAAAGGATTATAAATCATGCTGCTATAAAGACACATGCACACGTATGTTTATTGCAGCACTATTCACAATAGCAAAGACTTGGAATCAAGCCAAATGTCCATCAGTGGCAGACTGGATTAAGAAAATGTGGCACATATACACCATGGAATACTACACAGCCATAAAAAAGGATGAATTTGTGTCCTTTGTAAGGACATGGATGTAGCTGGAAACCATCATTCTCAGCAAACTATCACAAGAACAGAAAACCAAACACTGCATGTTCTCACTCATAGGTGGGAACTGAACAGTGAGATCACTTGGACACAGGAAGGGGAACATCACACACCGGGGCCTATTGTGGGGAGGGTGGAGGGGGGAGGGATAGCATTAGGAGATATACCTAATGTAAATGATGAGTTAATGGGTGCAGCACACCAACATGGCACATGTATACATATGTAACAAACCTGCACGTTGTGCACATGTACCCTAGAACTTAAAGTATAAAAAAAAATAAAAAACAGAACAAAAAACTGCCAAGGTCATCAGGGAAAGCCTGAGAAGCAGTCACAGCCAAGAGAGGCTTAAGGAAACCTGACAACTAAATGTAATGTGGTATTCCTGAATATCATTTTGGAACAGAAAAGGGGTATTAGGTAAAAGCTAAGGAAATCTGAATAAACTACAGACTTTAGTTCATAAAAAAAAAAAAAAAAAACACAAAGCAAAATATAAGATATCTTTTTAGGAAACCAATCTGTTTGGCAAAACCAAAGAATTTGATGATACCCAGTGCCAGGAGAATGGGCACCTCATTCCCGCTGGTAGGAGTAAAAATCAGTAGTGCCAATTTGAAGGGCACGCCTTTGACCGATTTTCCTGCTGCTAGAAATTTACCTTACATACATGTCCTCAAAATTTTCCATAATATCTTGACCAGGCTAGATGGTGCAGGATTGACTGCAAATAGTTTCTGCCAGTGAGGGACTTAATAAACTGGAATTCAACACACATGATGGAATACTATGCAGCTGCTAAAAAGAAGGAGGCAGAGCTGTATGTGCTGATGTGAGAAAGTTTCCAAGATACAGAAAGTTGAAAAAACAACACTAAAAAAGCAAGACCCAGAGCAACACTTAGGTATGACCTCTTTTATATAAATAACAATAAAAAGAATACATACAAAGAAAGTATCTATAGGTCCATTCCAGGTATGATGACTTATACAAGCAATAATTTTTTTCTGGAAATAATCATGAACACAATCTATTAAAACTTCCTTTCCTTGGAGGAGAGGGATGAGGCTGATGGGAGGGAGGCATTTGCCTTTGATTTTTATAATTTTCTTTAATGCTTGAATATTCTAAGCACGTGTTATTTTAATTTTTGTAATATTTAGAGTTTATCTGGGATTATAAAGTGAGCTCATGCACCATTTTTTTTGTTGTTTTTCTCTTTGTACTTTTTAATTTGAAAACAACAACAAAAAAAGCCGAATAACATTATTTTATAAAAAGAAGTACAAGGGCCAGGAAGTGAGAGGGGCCACTTTTCCATGTGTAAATGACAAGGCATTTATCAAACACAGGTACTAATATCTAACCTCGCAGGAGGGCAGTGAGGATTAAATGAGATTCTGTGTATAAAGTGCTTCTTCTAATACTCTGCACAAATAATCCCTCAGTAAATGGGCGCTGCTCTTTGCATGAAGACCACAGTTTTCCTCTTTCCCATGTACCTCCCTGGGGTCCTCTTACCCTGCATGTGCCTCAAGCTGACCTCAGGCCAGAAAGAGTCAAGGGAAAAGGGAGCTGGAGAGAATCCGGGGTTTGCTCTCTGGCCTGAGGGCTGCTTCCCTGAGGGAGCCCCAGGGCTCCTTCCAGTTCCCAAGAACACACAACCCTGACTATACAATGAGATGGGGGCTGGGAGCCAGGAGACCTGTATTCCTCTCTGCAGTAACTTTTTGCTGAACTAATAAAGCAGCTTCTGAGCTCGCTCTTACTGAGGTAAACTGGGGCAGGCCAGGTCTAACTGGAGATTGCACTGACAATAACTAGTGCAAAAATCTCCAGAGAGCAGCAACTGGGGATGTGTTATTTCATGTGACAATTCTCGTGCTTGCTCACACAAGCTTATGAAGACTGTGTCCTCGAGTCTGTGCAGAGTTAGGAAAGCTGTTGGCAAATACTCTGGGTACCCCAAATACTCTGGGTACCCCAAAGATCTCCTCTCTGGTTGTCTTCCCTCTGCTTACATGGCTGCTGGGGGAAACAAAGGGGACCATCGCCAAGTGCCTAGCCCACCTGGTGAATGCAAGGTGTCTACAGATGGGAAGGCTCAGGATAAACCACCCCAGCTTGTCAGAACCATTCAGGGACCACCTTGCCCAACACTCTCACTGGACTAAAGACGTATAAACCCAAAGAGAGTGAGTAGTGGCATTCTCAAGGTCACAAAGGAAGATAGTCTCGGAAACAGAAACCCACACTCTTGACTTCCAAGATGGTGCTTTCATCCTATCATCTGCCCTAAGAGAAAGCAGAAGATCTCATCAGATATGGAAGCATGAGGAGCACAGGCAAGATGGGGTGGGGACTAAGAACCTAGAATGCAGCTTGATAGCCATCCAGTGAGTGGGTGAATCCTCCCAAAAGCAGTTCATAAGCAAACCTCTTTCAATTCAAATAAATGTCCCCCAAATCATCGTTTTGTCGGTTTGGATTTTGTTTTTAAACTGGTGCTTTGTTTTGAAACTCAAAGAAACGAACAAAAATATAAATATGTGATCCATGGACACCTCCAGCTGAGGTCAAGAGCAAAGAAGGGGAGGGTCAAGGGCAAACTGCAGGTCAACTCACCCACTGCAATGGAGGAGCTCCACTATGGGGTCTCCTGTATATTATATAGGCTTTCAGGTAAGATATTTTTATCTTAAAAAAGTTACATGGCTTAAAAATACAGTGTTTGAAAACCATACCTCTCATGTATCCCAACTATTTACCACAGGGATGAGGGAGAGGAGTGCTTGGTGGTCATGATCTTCAGAGGTTTTAGGGACCTGCCATCGAGATAAAGTCAGAGAATGCTGCAACAGAAGCAGTCTTCAAGGTCACCTTTTATCACCCCTCTGTTTGCTGATGAGGAACCTGGAGCCAGGGAGAGAGAGCCAACAGTCCAAGGTCTTGGAGGTGTTGACTGTTAAGTGGGGACTAAAGTCAGTGTTTTTGATTTCCCAGCCCTGGGCACTTTCCGATGCGCCTAGCAGCCCACAGTCTGCTCTGTGTTGGAGAAGAAAACAACGCAAAAGGCTGAGTTCTATTTCAGGGGACCCCAGCGCACCATTTATTTTCTCCTCAGATATGCTGGCTATAATCCCCTTGGAAAGATGCCCAGAGCTTAACCAAATTCTTGTCTCTGACTGGTCAGCATCCCAGAGATGTTGCATTGTCATAAGCAGGACCCTGGCCAAGACGAAGCCTGAAAAGAGTCGGGTAGAAGAGGCAAACGATGTGGCGCTCTGCAGGGTGGAACAGCTCTTTCTTTGCACCCAGCGTCTTATGAGAATACAGGTCAGACTTCCTGGCTCTATTAAGAAATGAAAGAATTGTCAGGTTCCTCTTGTCACCCTGCAGAAGTACAGTGTGTCAGCCCGTGGGGCAACTGAGACCTGCTTTCCTCTCTGTTTCTTGACTTCTTCTCACATTCCACAAAAACACTGAGCTTCCTATGAGTGAATCCAAATGAATGAGTTTTAACTAAATGATCCTGAGAAACTGCCACCATCTTATATAATTTTATCATGTGCCTTTGGACTGAGACATTGGTGATGAATGTCTTTTAGCATCTAGAGGAAAACGTGTGAAGAAAATATTGGCATTCTCTATTTGCCAAAAGAGTTAAGTCTCAGAGAGGTTAAATAATTACACAAAGTGACTAAGCTGCGATCTAGGATGGACTCTAAATTCCCTGTCTTTCTATGCTGGGAGTTCTTTTCATTCCACCATACTTCCAAAAAAAACCCTAAGTCTGAAGTGACAAATGGCCCCAGGCATATCACAGTAACATACAGGCGATAAGAGCATAGATTTCCAATAAGTCTATCTGGTTCTGGGACTAGCTGTGTGGCTCTGGATGAACCATTCATGCTTTCTAAGTTATCCTCATCAGCAAAATGGGAATGGTGCCTCGCTCATGAGGAAGGGATGAAGATTAAATTAAATACAATAATTCGGTCGGGTGTGGTGGCCCACACCTGTAATCCCAGCACTTTGGGAGGCTGAGGTGGGTGGATCATGAAGTCAGGAGTTAGAGACCAGCCTGACCAACATGGTAAAACCCTGTCTCTACTAAAAATACAAATATCAGCTGGGCGTGGTGGTGCGTGCCTGTAATCCCAGCTACTCAGGAGACTGAGGCAGGAGAATCACTTGAACCTGGGAGGCAGAGGTTGCTGTGAGCTGAGATTGTGCCACTGCACTCCAGCCTGGGCGACAGAGCAAGACTCTGTCTCAAATAAATAAATAAACAAACAAACCAAACAAAAAACAAAAAATTCATATAAAGCACAGTGCCCCTTACAATTATTTGATAAATGGTTACTATCATTACTAGTACTACGACTATTACTACTAGAAGAGCAAACCTCCTCAAGTATACTGAATATTTCAAAATACTCCAGGGAGAAAGTCAAGGAAGAGTCTTAAGTCCAGAATTATTCAAAGCTCCAGGAAGGACTCTTCTCTACCGCCATACTTCTGGGAGAGTGACAATGCTCATGCTGGTTAATGTCATAGTTTAGGGCACTCACTGCCATTCTCATGAATGTGCTTTGGAAAAAACAGACCCGCTAACTAAGATGTAGTAGGAGAAAACACTGAAACCCAGCTCATCTCACCTCAAAAAGGAAGCACTCCATTTCATACCTGCCTGCACTGGTTCCTCTGTGATTCTGTGATCCCTGTCTTGCTCCTGCCATGCTGGGAAGTTTCATGTTTGTGTGGGTTGGATCATGTCCTTGGCTCTGAGACAGAATTTTGCTTGGACACACCGAGTCTTGTACTATATTGTCCAAATGTAGTCACAGGTATAGAGCATCTTGTGGCATTTTGTCATCTATTGCCTCTGATTCTTTGGAAAAGTGGGCCATGTGAGTGACTTGGGGTTAGATTAATTCAACTTTGGGAGGATGATGGAACTATAAGCACCCTAGGTGGGGGAGCTGCTTGGCCAGCATCTGTTCAAGGGACCACACTTCTTCCCAAGCACCTAAGAGAGACCCAGAGCAAAATAAACAATTGGAGAGAGAGAAATTTTGATGGGCTAAACTATTTTTCAGACTGTAATGCCCAGTAGGAAGGTGATTTCATTTGCAGACTGTTACACCCTAAGCCTTCCTTGCCTCCTTATCCAGTTGTGTTGGCATGGTCCATCCTCAGCACCCTTAGCCTCCATCTCATTCCACTGTGCTCACTCAGCAAAACCACTAGGGGTGAGAGCCCATCAGCTACATCTAGTAGCTGTGGGACTTTAGATGTAAAGGGCTTAGAACAGTGCCTGGGGTGTGTTCAGCAATATCATTGTGACTGCCCAGGGTCTCTGAGAATTCAGAACCACAGGTTTCAAAGATTCCTCTCTCACCTCTTGGGAATCGTGCTTTCCTTCCCTGGAATGTTGGTTCTTCCAATTCCCAAATGTCTTTTACAGTTTCTCCTGTTCCTGAAACCTCCAGTGTCCCCTGTTCTCTGTGCCCTTCAACTCATGACCTTGCCTCATCAGAAAGGGACTCTGTTGTTCACAGAGAATTTACAACCATCCCCTTCCTCTGTCCTCCCTGCTATGAAAGTGAGTCCAATGTCCTTGTTCCTATCATGGCCTATCCCTTTTCATCTTCTCAAGTACTTAGTTCTTGAAATTCTCCCTCTCCTCCTCAGCCATCAGTTTCTCTCCCTCAATGGACTCATTGATACCGAAACTTCTCAACTCATAACTTTACATGTTCCATTCTCTCTTCACCCCATTCTCCCAGCCCAGTCACTGTCCCATTTCTCCACTGTCCTTCGCTATGAAATGTCAAAAGAGTTGCTGATAGTAAATTTATCTGCCTCACAGTTTGTCCTCAATTCCTTCTTGTCCGTCCTGTAGGTCTGTCTATTCATCTCTCCATTCGGTTTCTCTTATCACATAAATCCTTATTATATGGATTAAAGTCCACCCTGATTCAGTATGACCTCATCTTAACTTGATTACATCTGCCAAAATCCTGATCTCAAGTAAGGTTCAGCAATTACGACTTCAACATATCTTTTATGGGGGTACAATTTAACCCATGACAATGGCCAAAAGAAAACTTTATTCCTGTAACCCTCCACATACACCATTTCTCTCTAGTCTTTCTTGTCATTGCTTCCTCAATTCTAGAGCCTTTAATCCTCTCTTCATCTTATCCTCCCTATCATCAGCAAGGCCCATCAGGACGATTTGCAAGCTTCATTTCACATCCACCCACTCTTCTCCATCTGTCCTGCCACCTCCCAGGAATGCTGCCACCATCCCTCATCTGGCCTGCTGCAGCAGGAGGACCAAGCTTCCTGCTTCCACTCCTTCCCCACTTCCGTCGACACTCTAGATTCTCTGCATAACACACAGAAAAGTCTTCTCCTAAAAATAGACATCTGCTCATTCTATGCCTCTCCTTAAAATCTTCCAAGGCTTCATATTACACTTAACATACAAATGTAGGCTAGGCACAGTGGCTCATGTCTGTAATCCCAGCACTTTCTGAGGACAAGGCAGGCGGCTCACTTGAACTCAGGAGCTTGAAACCAGCCCGGGCAACAAGGCGAAACCCCATCTCTACAAAAAATAAAAAAAATTAGCTGGGCATGGTGGTATCTGTAGTCCCAGCTACTCGGGAGGCTTAGGTGGGAGGATCACTTGAGCCTGGGAGGTGGAGGTTGCAATGAGCCAAGATCCTGCCACTGCACTCCACCCTGGGTGACAGAATGAGATCTCATCTCAAAAATATACACATATACAAATGTAAAATAATCTACAGGACATTACACACCATGGCCCTGCCAGCTTCCCTCCCTCACACCACTTTTCCTTTGGCTCCCTACAGCCATAGCAAATTCCTTCTGTTTTTCTAGCATTCCCAGCTTATGTCTGTCTTACATCCTTTGCACTTACAGTTCCCTCTTTCTGGAACTCTCTGTCCTCAGATGTTTGCAAACCTAGATTCTTCTTAATTGTTTAGATTTTTATTGCAAGGCTTGCCTCCTGAGAAAGACCTTCTCTAATCACCCCATCTACTATAAGTTCCCCAACATTCTCTATCACGTTATTGTATTTTCATCAAGGGCATGTATCATCCTACAAAATTATTTTGTTCACCTACTTGGTTATTGTTTATTGTCCATCTCCCTTCTTACACCTTCCACAAGAGGGATACCCTGTACCTAGAGCAGTGCTGGGCACATAGGATATACCTATTGATAGTTGCCAATGGATTAATGGACTAAATGAACTTCTCTTGATATTATTAAACTCCTGTCAACTGCCTAAGAAAATTTTATAACATAAAAATACAACTTTAAAACCAATTTGGCTGCACGCAGTGGTTCACGTCTGTAATCCTAGCATTTTGGGAGACCGAGGCAGGTGAGTCACTTGAGGTCAGGAGTTTGAGACCAGCCTGAACAACATGGTAAAACCCCATCTCTACTAAAAATACAAAAATTAGCTGGACGTGGTGGCGGGTGCCTGTGATCTCAGTTACTTGGGAAGTAACTGAGAGAATCACGTGAACCTGGGAGGCAGAGGTTGCAGTGAGCCAAGACTGTGCCACTGCACTCCAGCCTGGGCAACAGAGTGAGACTCTGTCTCAAGTAATTAATAATAATAATAATAATTTCAACCAATAATGTCCTTATATGTAGTACAACCTGAATAGAATAAGGAATTTCTTTACCTGAATAATATCAATTGCAGTAATAATAATAATGATAATAACAGTAACTATAATAGTTATTATTTAATACTAAGAGTGTTTATGAGCCAGAGCCTCTGCTTTGTAATCACTACCTCATTTAATCTTCAGAAAACTTCTTGAGGTGTGCAAAAGTATCCTTTATATTATAGGTGAAGAAACTTGAGTCTCACAGTGTTCAGCTTTCTTGTTCCCTTTCACTTATCTCATGAATAGAAGACATAGAGCTCAAATACAGACTTTTCATGGCTTTAAGAAAGTCCACACTTTTAACCGTAATGTAATACCACCTTACACTCACCAGTGTGGCTAAAATTGAAAAGACTGGCAATACCAAATGTTGATGAGGATGTGGAGCAACTGGAAGTCTCACACACTGCTGGTGGGAATGCACAATGATAAACCACTTTAAAAAGCTTGTTTGTAGTTGTTCTGAAGATGAAATATTTCAGTTCTATATTCCAGCAATTCCAAACCTAAAAATTTACCCAGGAGAAATGAATGTATGTCCGCCAACAGACATGTGCAAGAATATTTATTGCAGTTTTATTTAAAATAGTAAAAGAATTGAAAATAGCCAGAATGCCCATCAAATGGTGTTTGAATAAATATACTGTGGCATATTTACAACATGCCACATAAATACTTATGTGAAATACTTATGTGAAAAATTATGTGAAATACTTCAAAAAGTGTGAACTGGTGACAGATGTAACAATATGGATGACTGTCACCAATACACTGTTAAGTAAAAGTCAAACACACACACAAAAAACGCATGTCATATGGTTTCATTTGTATGAAGGCCAAGACCAAGTTCTTTTGAAAGAAGCTCAAAAAACAAGCAAACAAAAAAATTAGGCCAAGCTATTTGATAATGATAAAAGTCAGAATAGTAGCTACCTCTGGGGGTTAAATTTAGACTGGTGAAGAACATGAAGGAAACTTATGCAGTATTTTTTTCTAGGTGCTGGATAAGGGGGAGATGGACAGTTGAATACATAGGAAAAATCCGTTAAATTATAAAATACGATTAATACACTTTATATATTTTAGTATTTAGGTTTACCTGTTGCAGGGCAGGTGAGTCACCAAATTGGGGCTTAGCCTGGGAAGGTTCTTAGCGTTGCTCAGGAAAGAATTCAAGAGCAAGCTGGTGGTAGAAGGAAACAGCTTTACTCAGGCGGCAGTGCTACAGCTCTGTGACTGCTCCTGCAGAGCGGGGCTACTCCTTGAGCAGTGCACTGAGAGTAGCACCTCAGGGGCAGTTCTGCAGTCAGATTTATATCTACTTTTAATTACATGCAAATTAAGGGGCAAGCTATTCAGAAATTTCTAGAAAAGGGGAGGTAACTTCCAGGTCATTGCCATGGACAGGGGCAATAACTTCTGGGTGTTGTCATGGCAACAGCAAACTGTCATGGCACTGGTGGGCATGTCTTACAGAGAAGTGCTTTCAGTCCCTCTTCCCTGTTTCAGCCAGTCTTCAAGCTGGTCTGAAGTCAAGTCCCACCTCCTTCCTCAGTACTTCAATCTTAAAAATCCATCCTTTAAATCCTTGCATTAAACTCTTATTTGTACCCCAACTATAACAAGAAGAGGAAAGCAACTATTCTTATTTCTTTAAATGCTTACACTCAATGACGTTTGTAATCCAGAGACTGCTAGAACTTAAAGGAAAATTAGAAACCACCAATATTTACTCTTTCAGTAGAAAACTGAGAAAACAAATCTAGAAAAAGAAAGTGCCTTATGAAACAGACAGTGCTTACAAAAGGCAAGACTAGTCAAATCCCATCTACTTCCTACCTCCAAGTCTGGTTAATGTTCTTTCCTTTCCACAACACTGCTCAGAAAGATAGTCTTTGCCATTCTTCTGCAAGCAAGACTATTCCCAGAGATTGAGAATGTGACACCGGGACAGTTGACCCCATAAGAATAAACAGGCCAGCAGGCTTTCTTAGGAAAAAAAAAAAGAAAAAAGAAATGCACCCTGTAGCTGGCCAGGAAGGAATGGAGAAGGGATTCCTGGTGAAGAATGTTGAGTGGAAAGAGTTCAGAGCAGAGAGCCATTAGCTCTGCTTCTAATAAAGCTGTAGTTTCTGAGCCGGCTCACAAGGATGAGGAATGAGGGAAAGAGACTCCACCAGAAAGTGGACTGGACATACTAGAGGCAGAGGGTATTCATCTCAGCAGTGGGCCTGAAGACATTTATTCCACTAATAAACTCAGTGCAATGGTTGACAAGGAGTTTAAGGCTCAGAACTCCCTCTACCAGAGCAATTTAAGTAAAAAGAATTGGTTTCACGGAAAGGTAAAGAAAGTCAGGCTAAATCCAGAAGACGTGTGATAAATCTCTGGGTTTAGGAGACCTCTGATCCAAAGGAAGGGCAAATATTAATAAAATGGTCACCACTTTGGATATGGCGCCAGACTGCAAGTTTTATAGAAAATCTCATTTAATTGGACATTTAAAACAACCTCACATAAGATGCATTAATTACCCTCATATGGCATATAAGAAAATTAAATCTTCCTCATTTTAGAAATGTGGTCCAAAACCACACCACCAGTAATATAAGCAGCAAGGATTTCAGCAAAGCTTAGTTTTAATCCAAAGGTTGTGGTCTTTCGGGAGCATCAGGCTGCCATTAGAAATCAAGATGTATCATATTTCAAGGAAGTGAAATTGGTGGAAGCATCAGAAAGCAGGTCGACAGAGATTATGTTCAAAAGAACTGGCCTGGCCAGGCACAGTGGCTCAGACCTGTTAATCTCAGTGCTTTGGGAGGCTGAGGCAGGAAGATCACTTGAGGCCAGGAGTTTGAGACCTGTTTGGACAACATAGCGAGACTGTCTCTACACAACTTAAAAAAAGAAATTAGCTGAGTGTTGTGATACGTGCCTGTAGTCCCAGCTACTCAGGAGGCTTGGGCAGGAGGATTGCTTGAGCTCAGGAATCTGAGACTGCTGTAAGCTATGATCATGCCTCTGTATTCCAGCCTGGGTGACAGAGTGAGACTGAGACTCTGTCTTTAAAAGAAAAACTAGGCCCAGGAATATGAACCCAGGAATGGAGATCTTAATGACGAGGAAGTGCATCATGCTTAATGATGAGAAAGTGAAAAGAATAATATGTCAAAAAGCACCTGATTCTGGGCCTGGAAAACCCCTCAGTGATCAAATGGCTATGGGTTGTAGTATGTTTCCTCCACGAAATAGAGAGGAGAAATGGTCCCATGAATCTGGATGGCTGTGAGCTGACCCCATCTCTGAGTATCCACAGCACAGCACAGTGCTTTATGGTACTGATAGAATTCCGCCTCTGTTGTTATTATTGGTGAGCACATGTAATACTACTTACTGCACAGCAAGGACCAAGTCCCACCTTTATCGCCACCCTGCAGTGAGCACAGTGCCTGGCACATGGTGGGTGCTCATTAATTGTTCATTGAATTAGTTAACAAATACCCGTATTCACATTCTAATTAATTGAAGCTCTGAGCCCTGGAACGTTCATGTTTTATCTACACATAGGGAAGGGCTGAATGGTTGTTAACCAGCCCCAAGACCCCATCAACTGGGTAAGCAAAACATCTAAAAGTGCTTTTGCCTCCAAGTCAGTGCCTCCCCCTAAGTTATCCACTTAATTACCTCGGGCTTTTCACTCTCTTGGAGTTGAAGTCCGTGGACATGCATTAGACACAATATTCATTCGCCAGTAGGGAGCTGGGTGAGATTAACTTTGTATTTCCTTTGTTTGGTCACAAAGTGGATCAAGTTCCTAGGTTCCATGATACCCTAAAAGTTTTCTAAATTATTAAACATAATTAAATTTATTTTTATTTAAAAATGCATGGCAATAGTACACAGATTAGATATTGTGAAAGTGTAAATTCTCCTCACACTAATTTATTAGCAGTTCTGAAACAATTCTAATGAAAACAATGTATCTATGAACTAAAAAGCAGAAAAATTGAATCTAAAATCTATCTGGAAAAAAAAAAACTAACGTAGGGAAGAGACAAGACATTTTGAAAAAAGATATAATGAAGGAGAACTTGTATTAGATATGACATAAGGCTAGGATAATTAAACCAGTATAGCACTGACATAAGAACAGATAAATGGAACACACAAAAAACAAAAATAGGACAAAGATCCTGGTAAACTTAAGGAAGGAGAATATGATAAACATGGCATTCCAATCAGTGGAAAAAAGAAACAGAAAAAGGAGTACTGGTGTTCTGTTCGAGAAAAATAAGAGTGACCTCAACAGTTTATTCCACAGACATGTTAGGGTACCTGCCCACCCTAACGTGTCTGGATTGTCTTTTGGAAGCTCCACGCTAACTTCCTGGGAAAGGTGTGGGCCTGGAGATTCTTTTTCTTTTTCTTTTTCTTTTTTTTTTTTTACTTTAAGTTCTGGGATACATGGGCAGAAAGTGAAGGTGTGTTATACAGGTATACATGGTGCCATGGTGGTTTGCTGCACCTATCAACCCGTCATCTAGGTTTTAAGCCCCGCATGCATAAGGTATTTGTCCTAATGCTCTCCCTCCCCTTGACCCCCATCCCCGGACAGGCCCCGGTGTGTGATGTTCCCCTCCCTGTGTCCATGTGTTCTCTATTTTTTTGTTTTCTTTTGTTTTGTTTTTGAGACAGAGTCTTGCTCTGTCACCCAGGCTGGAGTGTGGTGGCGCAGTCTTGGCTCACTGCAACCTCAACTTCCCGGGTTCAAGCAATTCTCCTGCCTTAGCCTTCCGAGTAGCTGGGATTACAGGCACCCGTCACCATGCCTGGCTAATTTTTGTATTTTTGTAGTAGAGACGGGGTTTCGCGATCTTGGCCAGGCTGGTCTTCAACTTCTGACCTCGCGATCCACCCACCTCAGCCTCCCAAAGTGCTGGGATTACAGGCATGAGCCACCATGCCCGGCCCATGTGTTCTCACTGTTCAACTACCACTTATGAGTGAGAACATGTGGTGTTTGGTTTTCTGTTCCTGTGTTAGTTTGCTGAGAATGATGGTTTCCAGCTTCATTCATGTCCCTGCAAAGGACATGAACTCATTCTTTTTTATGGTTGCATAGTATTCTACAGTGTATATGTGCTACATTTTCTTGATCCAGTCTATCATTGATGGGCATTTGGGTTGGTTCCAAGTCTTTTCTATTGTAAATTGTGCTGCAATAAACATGTGTGTGCACATGTCTTTATGGTAGAATGATTTATAATCCTTTGGGTATAGACCCAGTAATGGGATTCCTGGGTCAAATGGTATTTTTGGTTCTAGATCTTCAGGAATCATCACACTATCTTCCACAATGGTTGAACTAATTTACACTCCCACCAACAGTGTAAAAGCGTTCCTATTTCTGTAGGCCTGAAGATCCTTGTTTGTTTTTTGTTGTCGTTGCTTATATCACATGACCCTCTCCCATTTCCTGGTGAGAACTGTTTGGGGCCAAAACAAACAGCAGACATAAAGAAAACCAATTCACGGGCAATGTCGAACCAGTTTTTTTCTTTCTCTCCCTCTCCAGATTATAAACTAAGAGTTTCAAATATTCTTGTCAGAGTATTTGCACCATGTAAAATCATGTAGAATTAGAGCTGCAGTCCCTGTCAAGACACTTTAAAGTCTCATGCAGTCCAGAGTTCTGTGAACTCCCAAACTGTGTGCAAGCCAAGAAACCTGGTCCAAAGAGAAGAGAGTTGGTGCAGAGAGAGAGGACAGAGAGGGAGATAGCTTGCTCAGTGGTATATGGAAGGCACAGCTGCCTCTGCAGCCATGAGAGGTGTTGTTGAAGAAGCTTCCTTTTGTTTGCAGTATTTTGAGTGAGTTTGCATTACTTGCAAACAAATATATTCTGAGTAAAGCATACACTATTTAAGAAAACATGGTTCAGTTATAGCCTAAAATTTAATAAGAAAAAATGAGACGATAGAAGACAATCTTAAAAAGTGCTTTTTCTAATCATGGGTGAGCAAGACACACTTAAACATGACAGCAAGGAAGCAAGCAACGAAAGAGAGGACACATAGGTCAGATTTCACAAAATTTTTTAGAAGTCTGTGTTTCAAAAATCACCATGAATGTACACCCATGTTCGTAGAAGCATTTTTCTCAATAGCCAAAATGTAGAAGAAAGCCAAGTGTTCATCAACAAATGAATGAATAAATAAAATGTGGTATGTACATCACATGGAATAATATTCTGTCTGAAAAACAAAGAAAACTCTGGGCTGGGCGTGGTGGCTCACCCCTGTAATCCCAGCACTTTGGGAGGCTGAGGTGGGCAGATCGCTTTGAGCTCAGGAGTTCGTGGGCAACATGGTGAAACCCTGTCTCTACAAAAACGCAAAAATTTGCCAGGCATGCTTGCATGCATCTGTGTCCCAGCTACTTGGGACACTGAAGCTGGAGAATCACCTGGGCCTGAGAAAGCAGAGGTTGCAGTGAGCCAAAATAACGCCCGCCACTGCACTCCAGCCTAGACAACACAGTGAGATCCATTCTTTAAAAAAAAGGAAATTCTGGCCAGGCGCGGTGGTTCACGCCTGTAATCCCAGCACTTTGGGAGTCCGAGGCGGGCGGATCATAAGGTCAGGAGATCGAGACCATCCTGGCTAACACAGTGAAACCCCGTCTCTACTAAAAATACAATATATTAGACAGGCATGGTGGCGGGCACCTGTAGTCCCAGCTCCTCGGGAGGCGGAGGCAGGAGAATGGCGTGAACCTGGGAGTCAGAGCCTGCAGTGAGCCGAGATCGTGCCACTGCACTCCAGCCTGGGCGACAGAGCAAGAGTCTGTCTCAAATAAAAATAAAAACAAAAACAAAAAAAAGTAAATTCTGTCATGTACTACAACATGGATAAAACTTGATGGCATTACTCAAAGTGAGATAAGTCACAAAAAGACAAATACTGTATGGCTCCATTTATATGAGGTACCTAGACTAGTAGCTGCATTCACAGAGAAAGAAAGCAGAAGAGTGGTTAACAGGGGCTGTGGGGAGAAGCGAATGGGGAGCTGCTGTTTAATGGGTACACAGTGTCAGTTTTAAAAGATAAATAAATTCTGGAGATTGTTTGCACAACAGTGTGGATATACTTAACATCAGTAAACTGTACACTTAAAAACAGTTAAAATGGTAAATTTTATGTGTATTTTACCATAATTAAAAATTTAAAAGTTATTATTTTTAGCATATATTTAAAAAGCTCTTCCAAATAAGAAGAGATGAACTTCCTTAGGGGAAAACAAACCAGGCCATGGACATTCACAGGCAATTCAGAAAAGAAGACATAAAGTGGGACGGTGTCTTTTCAGGACAATATAGTGATATACACTAAGAGTCTTAAAACATGCACACCCTTTGACTTAGTAATTCAATTGTAGCACTCTATCCAAGGGAAATAATTACATGCAGAGAAGAGATTTATGTGCAGTGATTATCATCACAGTATTAATTATAATAGTGTAAAACCAGAATCAAGCTAAATGTGATCAACAGAGGAATGGCTGCATAAATTATGTTACATCCAAAGGGCAGATGCCATACAGTCATTTGATGCTATCTTTTGAAGAACGGTTTAATGCCATGGGAAATTATCATGAAATAACATTAAGTGAACAAAAGGTTTGTAATTAGTCTATAATGTGATTCCATCTTTGTAGAATAAAGGAGGGGATACACCTGGGGAAGGGAAGGAGGGGACACCGGTTGCTCTCAAGGCATTTGTTGGGAGGTAGTATGAGTAATTTTATACTGTTCTGTGTTTTCCAAAGTTTCCTTAATGGGCAGGTATTCTTTTCATAATTAGAAATATTCTATTTTAGAAATAGGGTACATTTTGATGGGAGGGGTAACTGAGAAATTAAGTAACAAAAAGTCGTAATTCCAAAAATGAGAAGTTACACAAGGCACAGCCTCCTCTTACCACCACAGGCCTCTGAATCCATGCTACCTCTCTGCTTCTTCTTTTTTTTTTTGAGATGCAGTCTCACCCTGTCACCCAGGCTGGAGTGCAATGACACAATCTCAGCTCACTGCAACCTCTGCCTCCCCAGTTCAAGCGATTCTCCTGCCTCAGTCTCCCTAGTAGCTGGGATGACAGGTGTCTGCCACCACGCCCAGCTATTTTTGTTGTTGTTGTTATTGTATTTTTAGGAGAGAGGGTTTCACCATGTTGGCCAGGCTGGTCTCAAACTCCTGACCTCGTGATCCGCCCACCTCAGCCTCCCAATCTTGCCATCTTTGCTTCTTACAGGATGGCAGAGTAACAGCAAATGGGAGTGGGTTGGCAGAACCCTGCCCCAGCTGGGTTACTCACCCCTGACCTCGCCAACGTCCTTCTTTGGCTACCAGGCAGATCCTCACATGACTTTAGAGGAAAGGGAAAATACTAACATCAGACCCCAACTCACCCAGCAGAGACTTTGCTGTGCAACTTAAGGGGATACCACAGGCCCCTGGTTATAGAGGGGAGGGCTGGTGTGCCACATAGCTGAATAACAGGAGAGATGCTGTCCTGTTGGCAGCTCACCCACAGTGGTCCTCCACCCAGACACAGCATTAGGGCCAGCAGAGGCCAAGCAGCTGGACTCCGACTCCACAGCTGTCAGTCAAGGGGAGGAGGCTTCCCAGTTCCTGGGCTCATTTAGAAGAAATTAGCCATTAACACCCTCATCTCCTTGGGTGTGAACTTTAAATAAGACGTTTCAGCTGAAGTGGGTAGAGGAAGCTATTTTGCTCTGACTGGGGAGAGAGTAATTGCATCCGCTACAAAGCAGCTCTGGGACCTGGTTTCAGGCAAGTGAGACAGACCAATGGAGAGTCTCTGGAGGGGACTAGCTGAAGGCAGCTGCCTTCACATCGGCCAGTGGAGCCAGGGTTTGGGCAGCCTGCATGCTGCTTCTAACTCATGTTTTGTGGATTGCCTGGACTGCTGCTTGGGTCCCTAAGTACACTGACAGTGGAGTTTGCATCAACAGGGAAGATGGGAAATTGTCAATGGTTTCCTCATTAAGCTAATTCTACAGTGCATGCCTCATTTGCTGGTCTTATCTTTGTACAGAAACTTCTCTACATACAACCAACTTTGTACCAGTGCCTCTCACACTTCGGTATACACACAGATCACCTGAGAATCTTATTACAATGCAGATTTGGACCACTCTTTCTGCCTACTACCAAGAGATGGCATTAGCCATTTTGGTCTCATCTGCCATGTTGGTCCTTGATCTACATGGTTTATTGTGTATCTGTGTTTTGATCTCAGATGTTCTTTGCTATTAAGTGCAAATGGCAGGGAGTCTTAATCATCGGGCAGATTATGATGGAAATAAAAGGAGTATCTGCTGATGATTCTCCGTGTTCCTCCTCCTGTCTAACTCATTAGACCCACCATCTGCCTTTCTATCCCAGATGGGAACCCCAAGAGGCTGGCCGATGTGTATTCAAGCTCATGGGTTCCCTTTCCAGCCAGTTTCCAATTGAGTTCTCTCAACGGAAGATACCTGTAGGTAACTGAAGAATGAAGAAAAGCAGAGATCAGTGTATTTTACCTTTATTTGATATATTTTTGGCAGTTGTTATGTTCTGCCATGGCTTGAGCTCTAACTGAGCTCTGGAAACGCTATGACCTCCCCTTGTCCTTCCATCAGGCCTGGGGGTGGTAACGGCTTCCCACCTGGCTGGTCTCTAGAAACCACATCCTTCATTTATTCCCATAATCTCTTGAACCAAGTAAACTGTATATTTTTCCCATCAGGACCCAGTCGTCAAATGGTTCTGCTAGATAAAGAAAAGAGTACAAGTGTGGAGACAACGGGGATCTATATACAAGCTAGAGGGAGGATTCTCAAGGAAGTAGCACGTGATACCACAAGGGGACAGTTTTCAGAATAGGACTTCAATTTGGTGGAACGGCTTCTCAGGATAACGAACTTAAGTCCTGCTCAGTTACTTTGGGGCTGAGGATAGATGGACCTGCAAATAGCCCTTTGGTCCGGTCCACTCACTCTGGTTTAGGTTGCAGGAGCCTGGAATAAAGTACTCTTGGTTGGCCTCGCTGAGGTGGTTTTAATAAAGGGTTTCACTCTCATGTGTTAATAGTAAAGTGCTAATACATGACACTTCCAGTAATTACTTGCATTTATTGGGAGATAATGTCCTGCCTAAGAATCTCAATTTAGGGCGTCAGAGTAAAGGTACATATATTTTCATTTTGCTCCAAATCACGACCTTACTTGGCTTTCAAATATAGGTGGCTGCTAGAACCTTTAAAGAAAGTTCCATGTTTCCACATAGGGACATCTGAAAGCTCAATGGAACACAGACTTGGAAGAAAGAGAGCCTTCTGTCACATTTGCATTTTAAAATGGCTATTCTGTTTCTGGAGGGAAGGAACAAATAAGGAAATCACTGACTGAGGATAGGGGGCGGGGGAGGCACGTGCCCACAAACAAGGCACAGACCATCTGGTCCCATTAGCTGCTGTGCCCTCTGAACCGCACCCAGTGGACTGAGTCACAGCTGCCTTGGCTGATGTGTGAGCTCCTCCTGGCCTCTCCAATCTCTAGATGCCCACGGCTTTCTTTGTCACCTCGGAGGCGTTAACAATGAGGATGAGATGCGTCTCATTAATTTACTCCCATCTGCTCTACGCCCCTCCAGCTGAGAATGTGGAGAATGGACCATGAGGTTGGAGGGTCCCTACTTGGTGAAAGTCCTTGTTGACACAAGGGGAGGCCCTGGTAGCATCCCTGCCATCCTCCGGCCGGCATCCTGTGTGGTGGTAGAGTGTGTAGAAGGGAGAAAAGGCAGGCAGTGCCAAAACCCAGATACCCAGAATGCGCTCCTGGGAGCAGCAGCAGTGGGTACAACTTGAGAGTTTTTTGGAAAGGCAAACTCTCAGGCCCTGCCCTGGGCCTACTGAACCCGAATTCGCATTTGAACAAGGTCCCAGATGATTCCTGTGCACATCAACATTTGAGAAACTTGAGTGCAGACCAGCAGTGCTATACCGGGACTGATTTTGCCCTCCCAGGGATATTTTTCAATGTCTGGAGACATTTTCGTTGGTCACAACTAGGGGCTAGGATGGATGATGCCCTGGGTGGAGGTCAGAGATATTGCTAAACATCTGAAAATGCATAAGAACAGCCTCCCCTTCCGCAAACAAAGATTTATCCAGCCTAAAATGCCACAGTGCTGAAGTCGGGAACCCCCTGGAGCAGGGGGTTCTCTTAGGAAAGAAAGACGTATTAGGGCCTGTTCCTTTTCCCTGTCTTCCTCACAGTTCATCTGAAATTATTATTTAAACATGAATTTATACAACACGCCCAGGGCAATTCTGTAAACAGATGTCTTCTTCCAGCATTCAGTCCCAGGAGGCAGGAATGATGTCTTCCATTTCACAGCAACATTAAAATCTAAATTATGAACAGATAAATTAACCTTCCTTTTCCTCAAAGCATCTTTTCTTCCTGTTTATCACAGTGCCCTCCGAGTACACACATCCATGATGATGCGAGGGTCCTTGTGATTATGGGCAGACCTGTTCCCAGGGTTTTTCTAGAGCTGGAGGTGAGCCATATTGGGCTCAGTTTATGCATCCTCCAATCAGAGCTCTTGCCTCATCCGTTGGTCAAAGGGACCAACAGTAGCTTAAGCTATGAAGTTAGTTTATTGTTACACTGGTTGAGGACCCCCCCTTTTTTTTTGAGACAGAGTCTTGCTCTGTTGCCAGGCTGGAGTGCAGTGGCGCGATCTTGGCTCACAGCAACCTCTGCCTCCCGAGTTCACGTGATTCTTTCGCCTCAGTCTCCCGAGTACCTGGGACTACAGGCGCGCAGCACCATGCCCAGATAATTTTTGTATTTTTAGTAGAGACGGGGGTTTCACCATCTTGGCCAGGCTGGCCTCAAACTCCTGACCTCATGATCTGCCCACCTCAGCCTCCCTAAGTATTGGGATTATAGGCATGAGCCACCACGCCTGGCCTGTGTTCTCCTTTTTTATGACGATTATGCATTGGCAGCTGTAACATTCTGCATGACCCTGGCTACCACATGTCAAGAAGGAAGATGTAACTTGAAAGAAACATGAAAATTGGTAAAATGGAGGTTGGGGGCTGCCATGTGGAAACGGAAACATTCAGTTTGGCAAAGATAAAGGTTAGGGCGAAGGCAATCAGAATTTGAAAATCACAAACAGTGCGGATCAAGTAATTAAGAACTGTCCACTGTTTATAGAAGAATGCAAAAATATATGGAACTTGTTTTCCCCCAAAATAGTTAGTATTGGTTGGGAAATGGTCAGAACTACTTTTTAGAAACACCACTCCAAGAAAAGGGGGGCCATTCTGTTTGCAACAGAGAAAGTGGCTATAGGAACCACTGTTTGACCTACAGCAGCCAACCCTACTGTTTCAACCCTACATGCACAAGGCGCACCAGCCCTCTCTCCACCAAGCTCAGCCCCAGGGAGACAGCTTTTCTTTTGCCTTCATCTCTGGAACATTGGTGCTCTGGTCTCTGCGTTCCCCAATCGCCCCAACATCAACTTTAGTGATGCTCCCCCAACCATTACCCTGTGGGTATGACCAGCAGCAAGACTTACTCCACTGCTGAAAGCTCACACTGTAAAAGCAGATGGTAGCTCACCACCCCTATTTTTCCCATCTTGCAGTCCACCTGAAGTCACTAATAAATAATATTTCTGCTTCTGCCATAATCCAGCTTTTGAGTACTAGTGACTACCTAATTACCAAACGCAACAATGTTTCTTTGGTCCTTAATCTACTTGTTCTTTTGTATTTGCAGCTGTTAACCATCTTTATATTGTTCAGGGTTTTTTTCCTCCTTTGATTTCTCAATATGAGCACTATCTCCATTTTATGCTTGCCTTTCCAGAAGATCTCTCTCCTTCACGGGATTCCTCTGCTTTTTCCCACCATGTAAAATTACATATTCCATAAAGGCTCTTTTCTTTAATGTTTACCTGCCTTCTCTCTCCTCCTTCCCTTATTAATGTACTCTGTTCTCATGGGTCCTACCTCTCCAAGTAGGTCCTTTTCAAATCCACTGCTCGAGCTCTGATTTTGTGCACCTGTTCATCCCTACATGTCCAACATCTTGAGGAATATCTCCATACCAATATCCAAAATTTTAAAGTTATCCTTCACCTAAAACCTATGTATTTTCCAGACTTACCTATTTTCTCCCCACTGCCCATCCCAACAGCACCACCATACCATGTTCAAAACCTATGGGTCATCATTGGTTCCTTATAGTATATATTCCTGCAGTATGGCTTTGTTCTGTAACCACAGAACACACCCCTTTGGTCCCCTTCTTTCATGTGATGTTGCCATTCCTCTCTTCCTAAAATGCTTTCTTCATTCAAAACGTATCCCTTGAGCTACAAATATGTGCTTAGGGCCTATGCCAGAGGATGGAGGTGCAAAAAAAAAGTAAACATGATTTCTGTTCTCACGGATCTCACAGACTAATACAAATAGAGATGTGCAAACAAAACCATTGTAATGAAATGTGATCACTGCTGTAATGAAGACATGATTAAGAAATAATAGAAGCAGCAAAACTGAATTTGTTGGGAGGATCAGGGTAGGCAACACGGAGGAGGTAATGCTTGAGTTGAAACTTGAAAGATGAGTAGAATTTTACTAGGTAGGTTCTTTGATGACTGGATACTAAAAGAAAATGGAAAAGCATGTAACAATATGTAGATAATTGTTTTCCAAGAACCATACATGACTAGGTAATTGCATAATCAGGTAGGCATGACAGGAGATAAAGACGGGATAGTGATTTTTATTTATTTCTTTTACTTTAAATTCTGGGATACATGTCCAGAACATGCAGGTTTGTTACATAGGTATACATGTGCCATGGTGGTTTGCTGCACCTATCAAACTGTCATTTAGGTATTAAGCCCCGCATGCCTTACATATTTGTCTTAATGCTCTCCCTCCCCTTGTCCCCCACCACCCAACAGGCCCCGGTGTGTGATCTTCCCCTCCCTGTGTCCATGTGTTCTCTCTGTTCAATTCCCACTTATGAATGAGAACATGTGGCGTTTGGTTTTCTGTTCCTGTGTTAGTTTGCTGAGAATGATGGTTTCCAGCTTCATCCACGTCTCTGCAAAGGACGTGAACTCATTCTTTTTTATGGGTGCAAAGTATTCCATTGTGTATGTGTGCCACATTTGCTTTATCTAATCTATAATTGATGGGCATTTGGACTGGTTCCAAGTCTTCGCTACTGTAAACAGTGCTGCAATAAACATATGTGTGCATGTGTCTTTATAGTAGAAAGATTTTATGTCATGCCACAGCGTTTTTAATCTTTTGGCCAGTGTGAAACTAGTAAGGAATTTTGAGTGAGGGAATGGCATAACCAGATTTATATACTAGAAAAAAAATGCTCTGATCACTCTACAATGATTAAATAAAGAGAAAGGTAAGACTAAAGGCAGAAAAATAGTAAGAGAATAGTTAACGGTCCAGTGAGAGATGACTGACAGTGGACTGAGGGAAGAGGGGACAGAACTGAGATGTAAAGAGAAGGAATCAACTAGATACGATGTTTGATTAGATATCTGATGAGGCTCTTGGTTTGGTTTCTTCATAAGCTGACCCTTAAATGGGTCCTCGGCTGAGCACGGTGGCTCACGCCTGTAATCCCAGCACTTTGAAGGCTGAGACGGGTGGATCACAAGGTCAGGAGATTGAGACCATCCTTGCCAACATGGTGAAACCCCATCTCTACTAAAATACAAAAAAAAAAAAAAATTAGCCAGGCGTGGTGGTGCCCGCCTGTAGTCCTAGCTACTCAGGAAGCTGAGGCAAGGGAATCGCTTGAACCTGGGAGGCAGGTTCAACAACAACAACAACAAAAGAAACAAAAAAAAGAAAGAAAGGAAGAACACGGTTTTCCATGACTTTCAGGAAGCCAGCCACAAAGAAAATGTGAAAGGAACCATTTATCCAGATAAGCAGAGGACGTTTCTGCACTCTCCTTTTGTCCCTCTTGGGTCTTGCATTTCCCCTTAACATTTATTAACAGAAGGCCCAGTGCAGGGGCTTAACCCTGGGTCCACACATCTTCCAATTCTATTCATCTTCACTCTCCACATGATTCATTTTTGCCTGTTTCCAACCTATTGCTTTGAAACTCTTAATCTGAATAATCACTCTTTTTTAAAAAGCCTCATTTCATTCCTTCCTTCCCAACAGTTATCAGACTTAGCAGATAGTGGAGCTGACCGACAGGTAGAATATGCAGACATTTGGAAAGCGCTGGAGCTCTGTAAACAAAGTGGTGGTCTTTAGCACTGACTTACACCTGCCCGCACCCCCCATCCCCAACCCTGGCTGCTCAGCTACAGAACTCACAGCCCAAGGAGGCCCAGTCCTGGCATTTACAGTTATCTTCAAAAGTGTTAACCCGTAAAATCCATACCATAAATAACTTCTATTGTTACTGTGGAGGTGGGTGACAAAAGCCCAACTCAATGGACTTCTGCTAACCAAGCACAGAAAACAGTATCAAATAATCCTAGGCTGATGTATTTACTCCCAAACCAACTCTGAAATCATAGAATCTGAGAGGGGTGTTAACCTAAGAGGTCTGAGTCACGAGCTGATAAATAGTTTCTTTCTGGCCCAACGTGAAAGCTGCACTATGAAGAAAATAACACCTTTGGGGGATCAGGTCAAGCCCTGTTTTGTTGTGGATCCATGATGGGCAGAAACAATGGCAAAATGGAATGGTAAATTTATGTGGTGGGAACTCTAGCCAAATTTTTATGGTCAGGCAAGATTTTCTACTTCTTTGCAAGGCACAAATAAATGCATCTCGCTGACAGCATGTTTATCCTGTGGCATAAAATTAAACCAAACGATCCCAGACCAAACACAACCTTTAGCTTATTTTATACCCTGGTGCACAGCTCCTTTCTTTATGAATCCCCCAAAGCTGTAGGAGCTACACCTATGGTTTCCCCCACTAGTGAAAGCACAGCCAGATGAGTAGGAGAAGCAAAATAATGACCAAGTTTCATGATTTCTGTTCTGATATTTGTTTCTATGTTTGCTCAACTCTTCTCATCAGTGGGAAGAATATAAACGCTTCACAAGATAATTATGTGGTTTGAAAGTGAGCAATCTTGATACAAACATGAAATATTATTCCATTTTACTACTTAGGATCTCGAGTGTTAAAATATACAGATTGGGTAGACTGTTAAATATAGGCCCCAGATGAACTTGTTTCTTAACAAGGAAAAGAAAGAGGAAAAAAGGGAAGAAGAAAGAAAGAAAAAACTCCTGGGAGACATGGCTGGGGACCAACAGAATAAAAGGAATAAAACTTCACTCACTAACTCAGACCAAGATTGAGGAGGCCTATTGGGATCATATAATATTTTTAAAGATGGCTCTATAATGATTAAATTATTTTATAATTGTAAGATAATTACTAAATTATTGCATTAAATAATTATTTAATTATTTTGAATACAGAGGATGACAAGTGCCATTAGCTCATCAAGAATTGCCAAGAAAGTCTTTAAAGCTTGCTTTAACAAGAGGCAACCATCATTTATCATTGACATCACTCATGATCTGCAGGTGTACGGCCGTTGTTCAGTTCTGGAGAATCATGTATGTTCTTAAGAAGATGGAACACATTCATCCTTGTTTACATAAACAAATAATTTACCAACATTTTTTGGTCCCATACATAGAGCAAAGCTAAGCTTTGGTCTTGCTCCTGACCAGATCTTCAATAAATTTCAAAGCATGGGCCCAATTAAATGCAGTTTCATGGTATGTACTCTCAACAAATGGAGGACACAGGGCTGGTTGATTCAGCTAGGACACATTTCTGTTGATGCCATTATGCTTTGCCAAGCCACTAACTATACTGTGTAAACAAAATAGAAGGTTGCATCCTCTTATGGATGACCAATTAACTCTAGCAGTCCAAAATCAAACCTGTTTACTCTCGGAACATTACTCTTGTGTTTCAGTTTTATGCATCACCAAGGATCTTTCTTTCTAGAGAAAGTCAGTTCAAGAAAGGAGCAGAGTGGGTTATGTGGGACAACCTGTAAGCACCAGGCCCAGATGCAGTCCTGAGTGTCCTCAGCTGTCACCTCTGCAGGGCTCCTGGAGGAAAGGGCACCACTCTCACCCCTAGACACAGCTTCCAAGCTTTCTTCTCTGACACCCACTTCCATGTTCGTAGGTAGGTTCTGGATCTCTCGTGCGCCTACCCACACTGCTTTTCTTTTCTTCGTCACCTGCTCTCTCCTCCTTTCTCCTTTATATATAGTGAGATTGCATTTCAGCTTGCAATTGACTTTCTATTTGACCTTAGGCAAGTTACTTCGCATTTCTTTTTTTTTTTTTTTTCCAATTATACTTTAAGTTCTAGGGTACATGTGCACAATGTGCAGGTTTGTTACACACGTATACATGTTCCATGTTGGTGTGCTGCACCCGTTAACTCGTCATTTACATTAGTTATATCTCCTAATGCTATCCCTCCCCCTTCCCCCCTCCCCACAATAGGCCCCGGTGTGTGATGTTCCCCTTCCCGTGTCCAAGTGATCTCATTGTTCAGTTCCCATCTATGAGTGAGAATGTGCGGTGTTTGGTTTTCTGTTCTTGCGATAGTTTGCTGAGAATGATGGTTTCCAGCTGCATCCATGTCCCTACAAAGGACACGAACTCATCCTTTTTTATGGCTGCATAGTATTCTATGGTGTATATGTGCCACATTTTCTTAAGCCACCGTTTCCTCCTCTGTGAGATGCAAATAGTATCTAGCTCATGACATTAAGTATTAATAAGATAATACATGTGAAATACGTATTACAGGTTCTGATATACATTAAGTTCTCTATCAAAGGTATAATTGAAAAGGTACTTTCTAAAGTTACTAGGTGACTTACTATTCTGTAATCTAAAGAATGATTCTCAGACATTTAGCCTTTTCCATTGTTTCACTCTGTTGACCACCTTAGTCTTTTCTACTCCCCTGGTTCTTGTTTCACTTCTGACTGCTCCTGTTTTATCACTTGTGTTGCTGTTGTTATTTTTTCTTTTCCTCTTGTCAATGTAGATATCCTTCAAGTCTCAGCCTTCTTTGTGGATATCCTTTTTTTCCCCTCAAAAAATGATGCCCAAAGTCTAGTTCCAACCCCAACCTCTACCTTAAGTTTCCCTCTTCCTACCTTTCCTGTGAACATTTGTGCATGGAAGATGAATCATCACCATCCAAACTCTGCATGTTCATAAACAGGAACTTTGCAGCTACACAGCATGACTTAAGCTATAGACTCAATTCCACAAACGTGATACTGTGCCTATAAAAGTCATGCAACGGAAAGATGCCATTGTCCTTCAAAGAACAATTCATTACATCAAATAATACATATCAAGCAAGTATTCATGAGAATATCATCAGTAGATTGACTATACAATGAGTATATTATTGAATATCACAGGACACATATCATGTAGGTACTTCATGAATATATCATCATCAGTTTGTTGAGTATGTCGCTGAGTCTCAGAAAAACATTTCTATTCAAGATCGAATGAAACTCAAATGAGCATAAGTGACAATTATTTCATCATAACAAAATAATATTATTTGAGACAACAAAAGATAAACATAGAGTGATATATTATTGGGAGAAATTATTTTCAGTCTCCTTTAAGTATCTCCAGAAATACTCATTTACTGGTTGATTTCAAATGATTCTTTCTCAGGAAAGACTGATAGATTTGCTTTATTACTTAGAATTTATAATTTTCTCAAACAGATTCAAATTTTCAAAGTAAAACTAATTCTTCAGATAATCACCTACTGCTGAAATCTCTGAGAGTTCACTTAAAATGGTTCTTTAGATCTAGAAACAATTTCAGAGAGGCAAAAGTTCTTACTTATAATTACAAATGCAGATAATCTTAGCAAAGTACTAGCAAATCAAATCCTGCAACATATACACCATAACCAAGTAGAATTTACCCCAAAATTCAAGGTTGGTTTAACATCTGAAAATAAACTAATGTAATGTACCATATTAATAAATTTTTCCTTTTATAAGTTTTGTCTTTTCTTGAACAACAACAAAAAACTCTTATGATTATCTCAAAAGATGCAGAAAAAGCATCTGACAAAATCCAACACCCTTTCACGATGAAAACACTCCACAAACTAGAGACAGATGGGAACATCCTCATCTTGCAAAAAGCATCTATGAAAAATCCATAGCTAACATTATATTTAATGGTAAAAAACGGAATGCTTTTTCCCAGGATGAGAAACAAGACAACTATGTTCGCTCACAAATGTTACTGTACTGGAGGTGCTAGCTGTGACACTTAGACAAGTAAAAGAAGTAAAAGACAAGCAAATTGGAAAGAAAGAAACTATCTGTATTCACAGATGACAAAATCTTGTATATAGAAAATCCTAGGGAATCTACGAAAAGAACCTACTAGAACTAGTAAATGATTTTAACAAGTTTTAGGATACAAGATCAATATACAAAAATCAGTTCTATTTCTATTTAATAGCAATGAACAAACTGAAAATGAAATGAATAAGTCAAGTCTATAATAGCATCAGAAATGAAATATCTAGTAATAAATTTAAAGAGGTGTAAGATCTATACCCTGAAAACTATAAACATTGCAGAAAAAAATTAAAGAAGATCTAAATAAATGGAAAGCTATCCCATGTTCATGGATTGGAAGACAGTATTGTTAAGATAGCAAAATTCCCCAAGCTGATTTACAGCTTCTACACAATCCCTATCAAAATATCAGTTGATTTTTTTGCGAAGAAATTGCATATTAAATGCATGTGATAATGCAAAAAAAATACAAAATAGTCAACACAATTTCAAATAAAAAAATAAAGTTACAAGACTCATACTTCCCAATTTCAAAAGTTATTATGAGCTAATTAAATAAGATAGTGTAGGAAAGACCATCATAAAGGTAGAATTCTCGTATGATTCAGCAATCCCACTACTGGGTATTTATCCAATGGAAAGGCAATTGCTATGTTGAGGAGATATCTACACCCTCATGTTTATTGCAGCACTACTCACAATAGCCAAAATACAGAATCAACATTGATGTCCATAGGCAGATGAATGGATAAAGAAAATGTGGTATATATGACATTCATTCATTCAAATGAAATACTATTTAGCCATAAAAAAGAATGAATTCCTGTTATTCAAGGCAACATAGATGAGCATGGAGGATATTATGTCAAGTGAAATAAGGTGTGTCAGAAAGGTAACTACTGCATATTCTCACTCATATGTGGGAGCTAAAATAGTTAAGCTCATAGAAGTAGAGCATAGAATTGTGGTTATTGCAGGCTGGGAAAAGTAGGAAAGAGGGGGAATAAGGAGAGGCTGGTTAATGGATATGAAATTACAGCTAGATAGGAGGAATAAGTTCTAGTGTTCTACAGAACTACAGGGTAGTATAACAATACTTTATTATATATGTTCAAATGGCTAGAACAGGTTTTAACAGTTCCCAATGCAAAGGAATATTAAATGAGTGGACAGATATGCTGATTACCCTGATTTGATCATTAGACATGATGCATACAGTTATTGAAATATCACTCTGTACTCCACAAATATGTAAAATTATTACGTGTTAATTAAAACATTTTGAAAAGATAAAGCCATAGATTAATGAAATAGGCAAGAGAGTCCAGAAATAAACCCTTACATTTACAGCCACTGATTTCTGACAATAAGAGACAAAATACTCTTTTTCATAAATGGTGGTGGTACGACTGGGTATCCACATGCAAAATAATGAAGCTGACTCAGAAATCAAAATATAAAAGCTAAAAATAAAAACTCTTTGAATAAGATATAGGAGTAAATCTTAGTGAGCTTGGAGTAGTAGGCAAAGACTTCTCAGATAGAACACCAAAAGCACAAGTAACAAAAGAAAAAATAACATAAAATGCATTTCATCATATTTTTAAACTTTTTTGTTTCAAAGGACACCATCAGAAAAGTTAAAAGATAACTTACAGGACAAAGGAAAATGTTTACAAATTCTATATGTGATAAAGGACTTTTATCCAGATTACACAAAATCTCTTTCAACTCAAAAATAAAATGACAGCCCAATTAAAAAATAGATGAAAGATTTAAATAGACGTTTCTCCAAATAAGATACACAAATGGACAAATAAGCATGTGAAGAGATGCCCAATGTCATTAGCCATCAGGAAAATGCAAACCAAAACCACAATAAGACACCACTTTACGACCACTAGGATGCCTATAATAAAAAAGACAGATAATAGGCCAGGTGCCATGGCTCATGCTTGTAATCCCAGCACTTTGGGAAGCCAAGGTGGGTGGATCACTTCAAGTCAGGAGTTTGAGGCCAGCCTGGCCAACATGGTAAAACCCTGTCTCTACTAAAAATACAAAAATTAGCCAGGTGTGGGGGTGCACGTCTGTAATCCCAGCTACTCAGGAGGCTGAGGCACGAGAATCACTTGAACCCAGGAGACAGAGGTTGCAGTGAACTGAGATCACACCACTGAACTCCAGCCTGGGCAACAGAGTGAGAAAAAAAATTTAAAAAGATAATAACAAATGTTGGTGAGGATGTGGAGAAATTGAAACCCTCATTCGCTGCCACTGATATAACCACTTTGGAGAGCAGTTTAGCTGTTCCTAAAAATGTTAAGCACAGAATTATCATATGACCCAGTAATTCCACTTTTAGTTAAACATATGAGAGAATTTAAAACACATGTACACACAAAAACTTGTACCTGAATGCTCATAGAGGCATTTTTCATAATAGTGCCAAAGCAGCAACCCAAACGTCCACCAACTGATGAGTGAACAATGTCTGGTGTGTCCATACAATGGGATTTTATTCAGCCGTATAAAGGTATGAAGTTCTCATATATGCTATAACATAGAGGAACCTTGAAAATGTTATACTAAGTGACAAAAGAGCATATATTTCATAAATCCATTAATGCAAACTGTTCAGAACCCTATTTTTAGATCTGTCTTTACTACACTATCTTACTTAATTTAGCTCATAATAACTTTTGAAATTGGGAAGTATGAGTCTTGTAACTTTACTCTTTGATTTGAAATTGTGTTGACTATTTTGTTTTCTGTGCATTATCACATGCATTTAACATGCAATTTCTTAAGAAAAAACAACTGACATTTTGATAGGGATTGTGTAGAAGCTGTAAACCAATTTGGGGAATTTTGCTATCTTAATAATATTATCTTCCAATCCATGAACATGGGATATCTTTCCATTTATTTTGATCTTCTTTAATATGAAATGTTTAGGAGAGACAAAACTATGAAGTCAGAGACCAATTAATGGTTGCCTAGGGCTAGGGTGAAGGAGTCTGGGGGGAGATGGGGAGTGACTGATCATGGGACTGGAGTTTCTTTTCTGGGTTGATGAAAATATTATATTATTGATTGTGATAACTGATGCACAACTCTGTGAATATACTAAAAACCACTGAATTATACATTTTAAATGAGTGACTTGAATGGTATATAAACTATATTTTCATAAAGCCGTTTTGTTTTTTTTTTTAAAGTTGAATACCCTTATTTACCTATCACATCAAATCTGCAATAAAATCCAGCAAAATGGATGCAAAGTAGGATGATGTTCTTGATGTTATAAAGAGTAGTAGTAGGGTAGCTGGGCACAGTGGTTCATGCCTGTAATCCCAGCATTTGGGAAGCTAAGGCCGGCAGATCACTTGAGCCCAGGAGTTCGAGAGCAGCCTGGGCAACAGAGCAAAACCCTGTCTCTACAAAAAATACAAAACAAACAAACAAACAAACAAACAAATAGCCAGGCATGGTGGTGCACTCCTGTAGTCCCAGCTACTCGGGAAGCTGAGGTGGGAGGATCACTTGAGCCTAGGGAGGCTGAGGTAGCAGTGAATCCTGACTGTGCCACTGAACTCTAGCCTGGGCAAAAGAGTGAAATGCTATCTCAAAACAAAGAAGTGGGGCTAGTAGTAAGGTTTGGGACACTCTCTGATGACATTACAGCTAGGGCCACTAAAATCCTGCCCGATAGCATCATCCTTTTCCATACGAGATGCTGTTTTAACTGGGCTTATTCCAGATCCAGAAGCCCCATTTCTGAACTTTTTATGAAGCTGGACTGAAACATATGGCTTAGCACAGTGGTTCTCCTACTGTGTAGTTCCCAGACCAGCAGCATCAGTACCACCAAAGAACTTGTTAGAAACGTGAATTCTCAGGCCCATAAGACAAGGAATCAGAAACTCTGGGATGGGGCCCAGTAATACACATTTTAGTCTGGCCTCCAAGAGTTTCTGATGCAGATTCAAGTTTGACCACACTGCTTCACCCTAAGCCTACGGAACCTAGTGCCAAACCCAGGTCTCAGGATCTCACATCACTTGGCCATGTCCTTGGTATGCGAAGGCAAAGAAAATGGAAGCGATACCCTTTTCATGCATGAGTGTATTGATCACTTTTTATGCTCCATCTCACATCCTCTTGTCCTTCATTTTTGCTTTGGACATGACTATAGCAGCTGGATGGCTCCATATAGGTGTATCTGGAGAGCAACTCACCTCTCAGCTGCACCTGGTGCTTTCTGCCCTGCAGCTTTTTGCTCTGCTGTGGAGCCTGCTCTGCTATTCCATCGCATAAGCTAATCTGGAGTGAAGGATTTAACTACCTCCCATCCAAGGGATACGGGACTCAGGGAATCAATGCTCCTCAGTTCAGCATCCCAGGCAGACAATGTCAGGGTACCTTCACATGTTCCCAGCAGGACTGAGTTCCCATCTTCTATGGTTGTAACCAGCTCAACAGCCTTTGGACTGGCTTTCTCTCCTTTCGGGTACACTTTCTCAGTTCTCCACTCATGGGGATCACACCCCCAAATAAACTACCCTACACAAGTCTTTGTTTCAGGCTCTGCTTCCTGAAAGCACCCAAGATAAGTCACTGATCCTTGTGAACATGGGCCAATAAGTGCCCTGGAATTGAACCAATGACATCAGTTTCTCTCCTCTAAGAGAGGACCAAGGAAATTAACTGAGAAGCTTACCCTGGGTTGAGCTGGCAGCTCCTCTCTCCTTCCTCCAGAGGCTAACACTGAAATGATGCACAATTTTCAGTTACTATCCTAAATAAATTATTAATTTGTCTCAGAGCTAAAATCACATATAACTTATAGGAGGGAAAGAAGGAACTGGAATGAGAATTAGGAGTTCCAGCTGTGTGTCTCTTCAGGCTCTTTCACAAGCCACCACCCCAAGTCAGTCCCTGTGTTCCCACTTTCTGTGCATGCACTGGTGAGTGTGGGTATGTTAACCTCCTGATCTGTGAAAGGAGAGGCTTGAACAAGAAGTCCCAAGGTCCCCTCCCAGTCCAAACTGTCCCTGATTCTGTATCTGGAGAAATGTGCAATTCAACAGCTTGAAAAATCCACAGGAAGTAGGTAAGGATATCTCAGAATCAACGTCAGAGCAGGACTGTCTCTGCCCCTACTTCTGACATGTTGAACTTCCTCATATGAGGACCCTGCCTGTGGTGTTCATGGACAGAAACACCCCCTTCTGCACAGAATCACCCTTCTAGAAATATTTGTGTAGTGAATGTATCTCTTGTTACGCAAAAGGAAGGGTTGGTTGTTTATTTTGGGGCAATCCTACAACTGTACCCACTACTACAAAGGTTGTTACTGCTCTGCTAATGGGAAATGAGGTTTAAAAACATTATCAGTGCATTTCTGAATATCTTTATCCTCTCTCTATGCCTTTATCACAAGATGTCTTTTTTTCACCCCTTTGGGAGCTCATGAAGACCCTTTGCAGGGTCTGGCTCCACTAGACTGTTGGGAAGAGTCCCTTGCGCCTTCTCTCCACATCTCCACCATCCCAGCTTGGGCCTGGTCTGGCTGCAGCCCCAGCCTCCAACATGCCCTCTCTCCTCCCTCCCTCTGCCTGCCACCTCCCCTCAGGTTGTCTGCCGCTAGGTAATGGATGTCTCTTCCTTCTCCCTGCTCACAGACTGCCCCTCCCTGAGGGCTTTGGCTCTTGGGTGATTTAATATTTATGTGGTTTTAGGCTGCAGCTCCACGGATCTCACTTTTATGTTAGACACCTTCACCTCTCTGGGTCCTCTGGGGGATCTGGGATCTGCAAGGAAAGAGCTAAGTGGGCGGAGGCTTCTCCCCTATCACCCCACTCCATTTCAGCAAGATACTGGCAGGGAAGTCATTCAAGAGGCCAGATGAAAGTTTAGCCAGAGAGACAAGACAGACTGGCTATGCACATTGGCCTCTGGGAGGATGGGGAGGTGCAGAGAAGGTGGGCTGCAGAGGGCTCTCATCTCTGGGCTGGCCCCAGACACCCCTTCTCCCACTGTTCAGAGGAAAACTCCATGTTGGAAGGAAACTGTAAAATTAATCAGTAGCTAAATATGCAGTCTTCCTCCTGATAATCTGTTATAAATGACATCACCAAGTGCACTCTATGGGCAACAGCACTGAGATCATAACATCAAGGAGGACAATGAGCTTGGTGTTGGCAGGGTGGTGGGCAAGAGCACAACCCTGCAGCCAGGCTGTTGGCATTAAAATGGCAGCTCCACCTTGGGCAGGTCACTGGGCTCCTCTGTGCCTCTCTTCTCTCACTTAGAGAACGGGATTCCTGGCCAGGTGCGGTGGCTCACACTTGTAATCCCAGCACTTTGGGAGACTGAGGTGGGAGATCACTTGAGGCCAGGAGTTCAAGACCAGCCTGGCCAACATGGCGAAACCCCATGTCTAATAAAAATACAAAAATTAGCCAGGCATGGTGGTGCACACCAGTAATCCCACCTACTCAGGAGGCTGAGGCCAGAGAATCACTTGAATCTGGGAGGCAGAGGTTGCGTTGAGCCAGTATCACGCCACTGCACTCCATCCTGGACAACAGAGCAGGCCTCTGTCTCAAAAATAAAAAGAGAGAGAGAGAGAGAGAAAGAAAGAATGGGATTCCTATTTTACAGGGTTGTTTACAGGATAATCAGTAACTATAAGGCCCATACTGTTTGCTGCCATGATCCTTGTCATTTTTATTGTTGCTGTTGCACTAACACTGTAGACTGGTGGAACTGTGGGTCCTGGGACAAACTCAATCCTGGGTCCCCCAGAGGATGCTCCCATCCCTGTAACCAATATGGAAGTGGGTGCATGTCAGTCAGACTGACCAACAGAACTTTTCTTCAGAAGGTGGGGCAGGATTGGTGCCAGCATTCATCAATTTTTATCCACATGAGAAACAGGAAAGGAGTCTTGGGGCTGCTTCCTGCTTGGCTGAGGGCCACCGCCGGACCTGCAGCTGACTGGCAGGGCTCCACAGACCCCAGCCTTTGTAGTTTTCTCCCTCCCAGATCCAATCTGTATCCCTTCTTGTCTTCCTTTCTTGTACCTCTGGGAACTGCTTGGAACATACAGTCACTAGGTTTCTCCTTCCATGGGTCACTGCTGTGTCCACTATTCTAATTCAGACCTTCAAGAAACTGTCTGTGATCCCAGCCTTGTTAGGTAGCCTTCCTATAACTGGGGAGTCATCTCTTTGGAGTAGAGGTGATACTGCAGACTCTGAGCTGTGAATATAGCTGGATCCTTCCTGGGCCAGAGTGTGCAAAGATGACTGCCAGTAATCCCTGCCATCCCTCTGTACATGCACATGGCCTCTCCATCAAGAGGTAAAATCTGGTTTCTCTCCCATTAAATTCAGGGTAGTCTTGTGACTTGCTTGGACCAAGAGAGTGGAGCAGAAGCAATGCTGTGGCAAGTCTGGGACCAGGCATTCCTGGGCCTGGAAGCTTCTGCTTTAAATTTCTTGGAACACTGAGGAAGCTTAGCCTAGCCTGCTGCATGATGAGGACGTGGGATGAGGATGGGAGAGAAAAGTCCAGCCTTCCAGGGTCCAGAGGAGCCCAGCCCCAGCTGCCCCCACCAGCTGAATGCAGCCGCAGGTATGAGCTCAGGCAAGACCAGCAGAAGAATCATCAAGGCCACCCTCAGTATTGCGAGAAATAATAAAGTGTGGTTGTCTTAATTCACTAATTTTGGGGATAGTCTGTTAAGTAGTGACAGATAACTAATACACTTTTCAAATTCCCCAAAGCACCCATATTCAGTTCATCGGTGCTCAAGCTGACATCGTTATGTTTATAGAATTACTGAGAATTCATGTGCTCTCAACTTTTGAAATGGTAGGGGGAACAACATACAGGAAGGCAAAAATCAGGCAGCCAGTTTCACTGCTTACGCAGCTTGGCAAAATCACAATGACAATCAGCTTTTAACAAGTGGTGCCTTTGTTTTTCTGCCGGGTCATCTAGGGCCTCCTTTAGTATCGACTCTTGAATACCTGGTTCTTTTCTAGCAAGTCTTGGCCTTCCTTCTAGCTGAGCTTGTATCTGAGAGTCTTTCTCTACTTCCTTCACCCTCAGAAGCCTTGGAGTCTGGGTCGCAGGTCCACACTGCCAGATCAGAGCTGCTCTTTCTTCATGGTTACCAAATATCAAAAGGGAATCCTCCCCTGGGTTCCCACAGGCTGAAATGTTCTGGCTTTACCTCATTTACACATGAACCCTTAATTCCTGTAGTCACACTTCTGCTGCAAGACAGAAGAAGGAAGTGATAGCGCTATTGCAGCCAGTCTTTCTGAATGTGGCATGTCAAGGCAGCTTTTGTGCTTTTATGTCTTACTTCAGGTGAACAGAATATTCCTAATTCATCCTGTTTAAATATCAAGAGTGCTGCTAATTTCCACAGTTATCCCTCAAAAAACTATGTCTTGTTATTCTATATACAAATGAAACACGTTGCTTGTAGAAAAATTTAAAAATAACAGACCGAGGCCAGGCGCAGTGGCTGACTCCTGTAATCCCAACACTTTGGGAGGCCAAGGCAGGCGGATCACGGGGTCAGGAGATCGAGACCATCCTGACTAACACTGTGAAACCCCGTCTCTACTAAAAAAAATACCAAAAATTAGCTGGGCAAGGTGGCGAGCGCCTGTAGTCCCAGCTACCAGGAGGTTGAGGCAGGAGAATGGCGTGAACCCAGGACGCGGAGAGTGCAGTGAGCCGAGATTGCACCACTGCACTCCAGCCTGGGCGACAGAGCGAGACTACGTCTCAAAAAAAAAAAAAAAAAAA
>NW_012113697.1:4517351-4538405 GCF_000951035.1 Colobus angolensis palliatus
AAAAAAAAAAAAAAAAAAACAGACCAAAAAGGGGGGCGGGTGTAGTGAATCACTCATAATTCTACCACTTTGAAATAACCACAGTAAAGGCTGGAGATTACTATTTCAGATCTTTCACTCATGTTTAAATAGTTATAATGAAAACCATTTGACCAGGGTGTGCATACTAATTTTTAATTTGTTAATTTCATTTAGTATATTATGAACAGAGCTTCATATCAACAAAGATAAACTGACAATATCATAGATAACAGGCCAGGGGCACTTTAGTGGCCTCGTAGTTTTCTATTATATGAATGTACTACACACATTTTGGATTTTTTTTTTTTTTTTTTCAGTGAACTCTCTGTTGCTGGGCACATAGATCACTCCATGTTTTTCCATATTTTAAACATTATGTATATGGTAAATATGTAAGAACGTATGCCATTTTATGCACATCGTTTAATTAATTCAGGAATCCCCCACTGTTGTATATTTAGGTTTTTCCCGGCTTTTCAACAATCTAAGCAGTGCAGCATCTTTTTATCCATCTTTGCAGTTTCAGTAGTAATTTGTGAGGAAGCAAGATTAACAGCAAAATTCAAAGTCACCTTGAACCATAAATCACAGGACGGCCAATGAAAAAACTGATAAACCTTTTGTTAAAAGTCTTCTGGTGGCTGGGTGTGGTGGCTCACGCCTGTAATGCCAACTCTTTGGGAGGTCGAAGCGGGCAGATCATGAGGTCAAGAAATTGAGACCATCCTGGCCAACATGGTGAAACCCTGTCTCTACTAAAAAAAAAATACAAAAATTAGCCAGGCATGGTGGCATGTGCTTGTAGTCCCAGCTGCTTGGGAGGCTGAGGCAGGAGAATTGCTTGAACCCGGGAGGTGGAGGTTACAGTGAGCCGAGATCGTGCCACTGCACTCCAGCCTGGGTGACAGAGCGAGACTCCATCTCAAAAAACAAACCAACCAACAAAAAGGCTTCTGGTATGAAGAGGACTTGCTTAGCAGGATGTGGCTCTAGGATACAAATTCGAGGTGGCTTTTCCACTAGTAGTCACTCCCTGGACTATCACTTTGGGGCTAGAGGCTCAAACTGTTACGTAAGTGAGTGGAAGAGAGAGAGGAGAGCGGTTCCAACATCCTCAAAGCAGATGCATGCCAAACCCCTATCTAGTCTGTGTGCGGCTGCTGAACGTGAGGTTGCTGTGTGCTTTACCCACTGCTAAAGACCTCATCCAAATCAGATGCTGAGTCCAGTTGATTATCCCTTGACAATGTATTTTTCTACATTGTTCCTTCTACACCCTGGTACCAGGCCTCAATCACTTCTCGGGCTATTGCAACGGCCCCTGATTGATATCCGTGCCCTCTATCACTCTTCTTCCAAGACTTCCTAAAGGTCAGAGTTTGCTAGCCCCTGCTCAATCAGCCACAGTGGTAATAAGTAACACATCTTCTGTAGTAGGCATTGCCAAATGCCGGAATGAAAAAATAATCATTTGACTAATAATTATTACACATCGGGTAGTTTGCTAGGTGCTCAGGAAACAAAAAGGAAGCAGCTATGGCTCCCTGTCCTCCAGGGGCTCAGGTCTGATGGTGAAGACAGGCAAACAAGCAGTGAGAGGGGACTATGACATGGACTCTCCTACAGCCAGGTCATGAGAAGGATTCCAGAGGTGCCTTAATGCACGCAGCCAAGCAAAGCCATCTTGGAGCAGGTAATCCATGAGTTGATTCTCAAAAGAAAAGGACAAATCTGTCAGACAGGAAAAAGGAGTTCCAGTCCCTGCCTTTTTGTACCTAGATGAGGAAGTGCCACTTTCCAAGAACTCTGGCTCTTTCTAGCTAATCCAAATCATCCACCACGTCACATCCCCTGTACCGCTATCTGTGTAAGTTGCCAGCCTCCCACATCAAGTGTCTCAGGTATCTCTGCCTCGGTGTCTCTGGATTTTGCCCAGCCTGGTGCAGGTGCAAGCCAGAAGTGCATGGCAAATAATGCACCAGGGGGATGGGAATGGGTGGCCCTATAACCCAGCCTCCAGTGGGACATGCCACATGGTACTGCAGAGGGTCTTCTGTGGGGCTGAATTCCATGTGCCCACAGTGACAATCAGCTCATTCATGCATCCCACGACTGGCTTTTCCTCCCATCCAGTTGCGTTTTGCCCACTCCCTCACTTCTGTCCCCTGGATCCACTCCCATATGAACTACCTGCAGCCAAGTTCTTGTCTGAGACTCTGCTGTTGGGAAAACCTAAAATAAGGCGCATTCTACACTGCCTGTGGTTCCAGGGTCCTAAGCAAGATCGAGGGCTCCATCTTAGATCAAAGGGGCCAAAGAAGAAAGAGGAAAGGAGTCTATTTGGGGTCTACGTTCCACTCCTCCTTGTCTGACTTTGCACTCTCATCTCATCTGATCTCATCTCACATAGACTCCAACTTCCTTGAACCTGAGGAATCCTAGTGTGTTCTCACCACCTCTGTGCTGCCTGCCCTGGAGGGAGTTTTCGGACGCTGGGGCAGCTCCCACATAGGTCTGCTTAATGACTTTCTGGAAGAAATCAGAGGTGACAGAGCACTGTAGAGTATCACAATGTGCCGGCTCTGAATCCCTGCGCCCTGGGCGACTGGAGAAGGACAGGACAGATGGCAACTGTCAGGCCATTAATTGCACAATGTTTCTCAGAGGTGGCCAGGAAAAGGCTTTGCTGGTGGCTCAGTTTCTGTCCAATCACTATTAGAGTGGAGGAGAGAAGGGAGCACTGTGACTTCTTCCCTGCCCACTCCTCATCTGCCTTCACAAGCCCCAGGCATGTGACGTTGAGAAGCTTTGTCACAGGGTCAGAGTGAGTGTGGACAGTCAGGGTTGGCCTTGAGGAGCTGCAGCAGGAGGTACCCCATGAGCCCAATACTGGGGTCTCTGGGGAAGAGTCTACCATGGGCCATGTTGATTCCATAAGCATCTAAACCTCTGCATGCCTACCCTCTTTTCTCTCTCTGCCCCCATAATAGCTTACCAAATTCCCCTTTAAGCTCCCAGCACCCCTCCTTTACCCATACCCACATTAAGACTATTCTGACAAAAGTGTGTCTATAAGGATCAGAGTCACAAAATAAACTTAAGGACTTAGCTAACATTTCATAGCACTTTGAGATTATTATTATTATTACTTTTTTTGCTTTTGAGAGAGACAGAGTCTCGCTCTGTTGCACAGGCTGGAGTGCAGTGGCACGATCTTGGCTCACTGCAACTTCCACCTCCCAGGGTGAAGCAATTCTCCTGCCTCAGCCTCCCAAATAGCGGGGACTATAGGCATGCACTACCATGCCCAGCTAATTTTTGGATTTTTTTTTTTTTTTAAGTAGAGATGGGGTTTCACCATGTTTTGGCCAGGCTGGTCTCGAACTCCTGACCTCAAACAATCTGCCTGCCTTCACCTCCCAAAGTGCTGGGACTACAAGTGTGAGCCACCATGCCTGGCCCACTTTGTGGTTTCATAAGGCATAAGTCGCATATGTCATTTGAACCACCAAGCATGCTATGAAGTAAACTTTACTGCAACCACCATTCTACAAATGAGGGAAATGAGGCTCAGAGAGGCTCCATGGTATGCCCAAGGTCACCCAGCCAATGAGTGGTGACATCAGAGAAGGAACTCAAGTCTGCCTTTCTTTCCTCTATGTTCACTGGAACCTCGGGCTCCAGTGGGAAAAGATTCCAGTTTCCTTGGGAGGGAAGTTCATTGAAACAGTAGGTCCTTGCTGCAAGAGCCCTTTGTTGCAAGAGCCAAGGAAAGAGAGATCCATGAACTCTGCACCACTCAAGAGGAACTTTAATTGAACAATGTTTCTCAGAGGTGGCCAGGGAAAGGCTGTGCGGGTGGCTCAGTTTCTGTCCAGTCAGAAACTCATTCCTCTCTTCCTGCCTTCCGAGGCCTTGGGCCTTGAGATCACCTATGGCTACACGGCTTCCCTGCTCAGGGTCATGTCCTCATGTGCAAGCGTGGAGAAGCAGCATGTTCATGTATTGACTCAAACACCTCCACTCATTCACCCATATTCATTTGTCAGTGACCCAATAAGGCTGGCACTTGCAAGGCTCTGGAATAGAACCCAAAGGAAGCAGCGAACATCTAAATAGAGGCCTGCGATATGGGATAAGTCTTCCAGCAGAGAGCTGGGCAGATCTGTGTGACCGCCAAGGCTATGGGTGTGAGTATCTTTGTGACAGGAGAAAGCTCTGTATTCACATCTGTATCCCTGAGTTATAAAACTGTCATCGTTTCTAAGAAGCAAAAGGCATGTTCTTCCACGTGTCCTATGAAAAGATGTTGAAGTGCCACTTGTCAATACCCACTGAATGTTTAAAGATCCTACAGCCAGCTGTGCCAAGGCCAGGATTCCATCCACACCTTCTCAGAGCACCAGGGGTTGAAATCATGCTTTCTGATCCAAAGCTGGGGCTTCCAGGAGAGCATGCTAGTGTTCTTGTCACAGGTGATGTTGGCATCATGTGGCAGTCTCCCTCCCCCAGACAGGCATCCCAGATCTTCAGGGAGAGGGCATTGTGGCCAGGACTCTAGCCTGGCTTGGCATCAAACCTAAAATCTGGACATGCATGTCTAGTGCTCTCCTGGAGGGCAGAGCCGGGTAAGTTTGTGTTGCAGCCACCAGTATCCTGTTAGAAGCCCTGCTCCCTGCACGCCAAGTTCAGGAGAGATAGCCACCTGTGAGTCGAGTGCAAACAATGATTTTTAGGTCCTGGGGCTTGTTTCTCAAGTCCTCTCAAAAAGCTGTTTTTACTCACAACGCTTCTGACACCAAATGTGTGAATTGTTTCTTCTTCTTCTTTAATTTTTCCTTACATCAACCAGTTCTCCAACCTTTCAAACACCAGCTGGGTGTTCAAGATTTCAATTCAATTCCATTCTGATACTTACTACCTAGAGTTAGGGCAAACCTCAGCACTTAAAGTCTCAGTCCCACAAGACTGCTCCCTTCTTGGAACTCTGGCTGCAATCGTCAGGCCTCCTGTACTTTGAATGAACTGGCTATAAACAGGGGATTTCCATGACCCCCATCTTCGTGCTCAGTAATTTCCGGGATGGCGCACAGAACTCAGGAACACACTTTACCGACTGTCGTCAGTTTATTATAAAGGAGAAAATCCAGGAACAGCCAGATGGAATAGATGCACAGGGCAACGTATGGAAAGTGGGGAGCACGGAGCTTCCGTGCTCTCTCTGGGTGGTGGTAGAAACTTAACTGCCAATGGACCATCCTCCCAGGGCCTCCACATGCTCTCCAGACCAGAAGCTCTCTGACTACCACCCTCCATTGTTTAGGGGTTTTTGTAGAGTTTTCATGACCTCAGGTGATCTGCCCCCCTTGGCCTCCCAAAGTGCTGGGACTACAGGCATGAGCCACCATGCCCAGCCACCTGAGGTCAGGAGTTTGAGATCAGCCTGGCCAACATGGTGAAAGCCCATCTCTACTAAAAATACAAAAATTATCGAGGAATGGTGGCGTGTATCTGTAATCGCAGCTACTTGGGAGGCTGAGGCATGAGAATCACTTGACCCCAGGAGGCGGAGATTGCAGTGAGCCAAAATTGCGCCACTGCACTCCAGCCTAGGTGATGGAGCGGGACTCCATCACAAAAAAAGGAAGAAGCAGGAGAAGGAGAAGGAGAAGGAGAAGGAGAAGGAGAAGGAGAAGGGAGAAGGGAGAAGGAAGGGAGAAGGGAGAAAGGAGGAAGAAGGAAGAAAAGGAAGAAGGAAGAAGAAGAAAGAGTTTTCATCATATCAGCCTGATGGATTATTAACTCAAGCTCCAGCTCCTGTCCTGTCCCTGGAGGCTGCAGGGGATGGTAAACGTTCCAGGCCTTTAATCAAGCCTTCACCTTTCTGGCAACTGCCTCATTCTGAAGGTATCTAAGGGCTCACCAAGAGTTGTTTCCTTAGCACAAAAGATGCTCCTGTCACCCAGAAAATTCCAAGGATTTAGGAGTTCTGTGTCAGGAACCAGGGACAAAGACCAAAAATCTATTTCTTATAGTCCCATACTCTCAACCCACTGGCTCTGACAGGTTCCCTCTCCACATGGACCAGAGAAACCCACCTCTGTGCCACCGTGAACATCAGAGTGGGGCCTAAATATTCCTTATCATGCATGATCAGTCCCAGGTCCTCAAGCTACACCATGAGGGAGTCATTGCTGCTGTGTTCTTGTCACAGTGATGAAGATGTGGCACGCACACCAAAAGGCAGGTCACCGCCTGGCAGTGCCACACAGGGAGGCCCCCACTGCTGTGCAGGCTCCTGGATCACCATCTCATCTGGACACAGACTTCTCCAGACGCTGCACTGGCAATTTGAATTCTACCACCACCCGAGAGACAATGACAGCAAACATTCCTGCAAGCTTTGGAGGGGCAGGCTTCCAGTGGAATATCACATGACGGGTTGCTCTGTCAAAACCCTCGACTAATTCATTGGAATTTTTTTCTAAAGCAGTGAGAGTGGGTTAACAACAGATCTGATAATCTAGACGCTCTCCAACCCCGGCACAGGCATAATCTACCCACTGGAGTTTAAAGGCCCGGAAACCTGCAGGAGGTGGCTCCCAGCTGAATTTCCATGGAACCTGGTCTGCACAAAAGGAGACAGAAAGCAAACCTGAGCTGGCAAAAGGGAGACAGGCTCGCGGTTCTCTCCCTTTCACCAAATATGGCCCACATCCTCCCTGTATCATGGGAGGTAGGATACATTAGCGGTGTGTTTATTTTACTACTGACAAAGAACAAAGGAGCCTTTTCAAAAGTTTTGGGAGCCCATGGATTCAGGCCAAGCTCTGATTACAGTGCGTATTTATTCTTAAGTGTCCAGATAAAGAATTCATAGTTTTACCCATAAGGACGGACAAAAAGCAAGTTGTCCCCAGTCTATGGTACGCAGAGTAGCAGAGAGCTGCTATAAAAGCAGAAAAAGCCCACAGATGACTCACCCAGCTGAGGAAGGTAAACACATTTATTGTCTTTTTTTTTTTTTTTCCAATGCTGGTACTTCTGTCTCTTTGCGCCAATGAGACGGGTAACGTTTTAATTAGGACGCTCACTTGTCTTCACTTTTCAAGACAGGTGGGGGAGGATGGTGGTGTTTGGATAATTGAATCCATAACTCCTGTGGTTATAAGTGTGCACAACTAATCAAGGAGAGTGTGTGTGCTTGAGAGAGGGGGTGGGGGTGAGGGAGGGAGGGAGACAGAGTAAGATGGATGAGAACTGAAGGATACAGAGAAGAGAGGAAGTGACTGCACTCCACCAGCAGCGTGCAGTCTCTGAATGGAAGGTACACAGAGCCACAGAGCGAGGGGAGCAGCCACTGAAGGCTCCTGTTTGTGTGCAGAGCTGGGAGGGTCAGAGGGAGGAGAACCAGAGGTGACAGCAAGACTAGAGGTTTGTGTGTGAGCGAAGCAGCTGGAAAGAGAGGGAGATGCAAAGGAGGAAGTGACCAAGGGGGCTGTGTGTGTGTGTTTGAGAGAGCCTGTCCACGTGAGCTGTGGATCAGAGAAAAAGAGAGACAAGAAGAGAAGAAATAGGAAAAGCTTGTACGTGAGAGCGCAAAGGGATTGTGGAATTTGAATGTGAGTGCATGCACGGGGGCCTCCAACCCATGCATTTGGTTTAATGCATCCCGTCTCGTCTATTTTAACTGTGTATTGTTTTTAGTTTATTTTTCATTCAAAACGTCATTAAAAATAAGAATAGAAAACTGGAGAAGCCGGGCGTGGTGGCTCACGCCTGTAATCCCAGCACTTTGGGAGGCCGAGGCGGGTGGATCATGAGGTCAGGAGTTCAAGACCAGCCTGACCAACATAGTGAAACTCTGTCTCTACCAAAAATACAAAAAATTAGCTGAGCGTGGTGGTAGGCACCTGTAATATCAGCTACTCAGGAGGCTGAGGCAGGAGAATTGCTTGAACCTGGGAGGCAGAGGTTGCAGTGAGCCGAGATCATGCCACTGCACTCCAGCCTGGGCATCAATGCAAGACTCCATCTCAAAAAGGAAAAAAAAAAAAAGAAAAACTGGAGGGAAGGAGAAATCACCCACAGACCTACCTCTCAAAAACAAACGAAGCAGGCTTTGCATTTTTTTCTCTAGACGTAGCTGTAAATCCTATTTAAGTGGACTTCAGAATTCAGTGGTGAAATTTACCTGTGAGAACTTACATTAAGCATTTAGCAAAACTTCCCACTGAGAGGAAGCAGGTGGGAAATGCTCTTTGTTGTCTCTTTTGGCCTGTACTTCTCTGAAGAAGCAGCTCTTCCAAAGGAATGTCTTATGTTCAGCTACAGAACTGAATCAAGCCAATAAAGTCAAGCCAATAAAGAAGGGTAACGCATTTTGAAATCCCTCCCTTTTAAGCTTCCTCTGGATGTCACTGGGACAGGAAAGCCACGCCTCCACATCCCGTGGAGAGGCACATCAGCCTGGGAGAGTTAGTGCACAGCTGTTTCTCCCTGCAGGCTCCCAGATGGGAGGATCTGACTCTCACCTCAAGGAATGCAGCCAGTTCTTATAAGCAAAACATCCACTCGCGTTTCTAACTTCAGTTCTCTTTGGCTGGCTAGAACTTCAAATCTGCTAGTTTCCAAGACTGTACATATCCAAGAATGACTTCATGTTGTCACTATACGTGAGATACTTTGTCTTGGCATGAGGTTCCTGGCTCACAAGCACTCAGAAAAATCAGGCGCTTCCCCACTGTCTCTGGTCCTTGATACCAGACCAAAGATGAAGACCAACCTAAATTTTATTCATCAGACTATACAATAATTTTTAAATTATCTCAAACATCTGGATACTTACTACATTTTTTTTTCTTTGCTTGTATATGCTGGTCATTTGGCAAGGTGCTTCACGCATGTATCTTTTTACTTTTGTTTTTGCCTATAATGAACAGCACCCTTTTAACTTGGATGCCAGGGAAGCTCAGGGAAGGTGATTTGTCTGCATCTTTGATTAGGACGCCTCAAAATTTGTAGATTTTCTTCAGGAACAGGTCTAATTTCAGTCTTTTCCCTGTGTTTCCTACCTCTAATCTTCTCTCTCTCTCTCTTTCTCTCTCTCCCTCTCTAGCATTACTCTCAGAATTTCAGAAAACATTCCCAATTTGCCATCCTTATTACTGACTAGCCTTTGCTTGATGTCAGTTCTACCCTTTCCTTGCCCTGCCATCACCTAGCACAGATGGAACAGATGTGAGTCTGCCTGGAAGCCCTAACATTGGTAAATCACATCAGCCCCTCTCCAGAGCAATGCTGTTCAGTCCAGGTGGTCCAGGTGGGTTGTCTCCCCCTCCTCCAGGCCCCTGGTGGCAACCACGTGACCATGGTCTGGTTAATCAGAGTACTCCAACCCACTGAAACCAGTTCAGATATGAGCCAATCCAAGACAGGTCAACCAGAACCCGGGAACATTTGCTAGAAGTATAAGGAAAGGCTTTGCTTCCCTCTGGGATACTAAGCTGTAAGGATGATGCAAAAGCATCACTGGAGCACCTTGATCCAGGTGTGCTTGAGCATATTACACACAATGAGCCAATGCTTCCTTCTTTCACATAACCTATTTTAAGTCGATTTTCTCTACCCTACAATGGCTAAGAATCCAGACCAGGACAGCTGGTTCTGCTGGACCTTGCTGGGATCTTCTCCTGTCCCCTCCAACTGGTTCTTGCAGATCTGCTTAATAAAAACCACATAAGGAAAGCTGTAATGCCCAGTATATTTGTTCCCAAAGCTCTCCCAAACTCTACCCTTACCTAAAATGTTCTACTTGCATGGAGACTCTGCCTGCCAAGATGCACTGTGCCACCACCCATCTCTCCACCCCATCTCCTTCCTATTTTCTGGAGTTTGCAGAGAAGAGTTGGGAAGGGAAGGGCCAAAAATGTATCAATTGAAGAGAAGATGAATGCCCAGTTATCTGGAAACTATGCTTCTCAGTGGAAAGTCACTGAGATAACAGTAAATGGTAACCCTACCCCTATGCACATTAATTCCACAAATTTGATGCCAATTTACATGTTTAAGATAGAGATGTGATGACGTTGGAATTAGTAAAAATATCTCCAAGATTCTGATAGCAGCTTAACCCACGGTGTCCGTGTTCAACAGTCCATGAGCAGCTGTTCTTCTTTCTGTCTTCACAGGTCACTTGACGGGAAACTGGAAGAGGCTACACCAGGGCCACTAGCTAGGCAAACAGCATTTAAAGCAGGAAGCTCTGCCACCTTTTCTTTATTCCCTCTTTGAATACAGGCAATTGCAATCTTAACACCTGCTGACTGTAATAACTTAGAGGCTGAGTCAATGTGCCTGCATGGATGTCCTGAACATCCACTGAGTACTATTTATTAAAGCATTGTTTTGATTTATCGTTATCATCATTATCACCATCGTTACTAGCAGCAGAAGCACATTCAAGCATGGGGCCTTTACATCAATGCGCCCTCTGCCTCACAGCAGATGTGCCCATAGCACACTCCCTCCCTTCATTCAGCTCCTTATCGAAAACCTCACCTCCTTAGAGATGACTCCACCTAAGGGGCACCCTTTTCCTCCCTCTCCATTTTCCCCTTTCCTGGTTTTCTTTATTTCTTCTCCATCATACTTTCCTCTACCTGACCTACTTCATATTTATTTTTTTTCATGTGGGTATTGTCTCTCTTTCTCCTCAGAATGTAAGATCCACAAGAGAAACGCTGTTTTGTTACTTGTAGTTTTTGTTGGGATGTTTGTTAAAAGACTCTTGGTGACTGTATTAGACTTAACAACACACACATGCAATTGATTGATTATTTCCTACATACCAGGCACCGTTCCAAGTACTTTAGCTGTATTAACTCAGTTAATTCTCAAGAAAATCCTGGAAGATTTTCCCGTTCCCATTTTTGGATGGAGAAACCAAGGCACAAGAAGGTTAATGAAACTGCCTGTGGTTCTGCAACCAGTAAATGTCAGAAAGAGGCTTTGAATGCTTCCAAGGCCAGACCCAGAGCTGTGGCTCCTCATTACCCCACCACATACAAAGCAATCGTTAGGGAAAAGTTCTCTCATCGCCCCTGTTCACTGCTGGTGGGACCAAAGCCCACAGAAGTGGGAAAACATTGCACTAAGGTCACAGGGCTGAGAACCTGCAGTCATGTGGCCGGAGTCCAGGGCCCAATTTCCGACCCAATATGCTGTACTCATTTCTAGTTCATTTGTTGCCTTGACATAGTTTTTATATCTCCATTTGATAGATGCAGAAATTGAGGGTTAAAAGACCATGCTGGGTTTCACAACTAGTAACTGCCAAAGGAATAAACTGTATGTGTCACGCAAAGAGTGAATGAATTTGTATTTATTAAAAAATATTGGCTGGGCGCGGTGGCTCACGCTTGTAATCCCGGCACTTTGGGAGGCCGAGGTGGGTGGATCACGGGGTCAGGAGATCGAGACCATCCTGGCTAACACGGTGAAACCCCATCTCTACTAAAAAAATACGAAAAATTAGCCGGTCGTGGCAGCAGGGTCCTGTAGTCCCAACTATACTCGGGAGGCTGAGGCAGGAGAATGGCACGAACCCGGGAGGCGGAGCTTGCAGTGAGCCGAGATCGCGCCACAGCACTCCAGCCTGGGCGACAGAGCAAGACTCCGCCTCAAAAAATATATATATATATATATTTTTGATTTAACAAAATTGTGTGTGTGTATCTACAAGAGAGAGAGAGAGAAATGCTTCTGAATGGGGAAGCTCTAACTTAAACTGTCTTTTGTCGGCAGTTTAAACCTCTTTCCTTCAGTGTTTTTTTTCTGTTTGTTTGTTTTGTTTCATTTTCTGTTTTTTGTTTTTTTGAGATGGAGCCTCACTCTGCTGCCCAGGCTGGAGTGCAGTGGCACAGTCTCGGCTCACTGCAACCTGCATCTCCCGGGTTCAAGTGATTCTCCTGCCTCACCCTCCCAAGCAGCTGGGAATACAGGCACCTGCCACCACGCCCAGCTAATTTTGGTATTTTTAGTAGAGACGGGGTTTTGCCCTGTTGGCCAGTCTGGTATAGAACTCCTGGCCTCAAGTGAGGCCACCCACCTTGGCCTCCCAAAGTGCTGGGTCCTTCAGTATTACTGAATTTATATTGGATTTATCACTGCCACTACTAGAAAAGATTTTACCAATAAAGTAGATAGAGCTTCTTTTCTCTCCTTTTAGAGTCCTAAGGCCTCTCTATGCTAACCACAAGAGAATATTTTGGTCCCACCTTCTCATCTCTCTGATGATAACACCAGTCCTTGGGGAAGGGGAATGACTTGCACAAGGTCATTCGCTTAGTGAGCAGCAGAAACCCCATCATGGGGATCTTTTGAAATCAGACCAACTCAGAAGTCAGGTTGTTCCAGATTAAGGTGTATTCACGGTATGCAACCTAGGAAGAATCCTTTTATCCCAGATGAATTTGGAAATGAGAAAATAGTTACAGAGAGAGAGAGAGAGAGGGAGAGAGAGAGAATGAGAGAATGCTTCTGAATGGGGAAACTTAAACTGTCTTTTGTCAGGAGTTTAAACCTCTTTCCTTCACTGTTTTTTTGTTCTGTTGTGTTTTTTTTTATTTTTTATTTTTTATTTTTATTTTTTTAAGATGGAGTCTCACTCTACAATCTTCTGCAACCTCCGCCTCCCGGGTTCTGCACCATGAATGTCAAACACTAGGTTTTTAGACTCATCTATCCTCAACAGCATTTATTTGGACATCACTCTCTATCAGATGGTTCCCTTAAACTTCATAGGAGTATTTCAACCCTAGGGTTCCTCCCACTCCACCTGGAGGGTTCACATGTCCACAGAGTTCAAGAGCAAGGACATAATGGATATTGAAGATGTCCTCTGTACTATCTCATTTGCTATTTCAGAATCTCATTGTCTTAGAAGTTTCCCTGAAGTCCTACATTGCTGGGCATGTGGTAAGATAATCCAGGCTGCTTTCTCCTTGACAGGGGACTCCCTACTCTGGGACATTGGGAGACGAAAGCATGGACCAGGGGAAGAGGCCTGCCTACATCCTCAACCTAAGCGGATCAGTGGACTGACGAGTGATTCAGTCTATGCCGCCAAGGACAAAGGATTTCACACAGAGGTCTGGATACAAAAACTTTGCATCATCCTCAATGTGCATGTGCTGAAATGTCCTCTGAGCATATCTCCCTCTGGAGCCAATTAACGGTGTTAGACAGATGGTCTAGGATTTGGAAGGTTGAGGCGCTGGCCAAATATGGTGCCATGTCATTATGAATGGTTGAGTAAATGAGCTTGGCCCCAACCCCAAGACTGCTCTGTTGCTGATCGACCGTAGAATTCACTGCCTATTGGTTCCCTCTTCTCATTTACATCATTGAGAGTTTAGAACCCACAATACTACAACACACACACGTGAATGCTCACAGGATTCTGAGTGCCCTGGAAGAAGGAGTGAACAAAGGCTGCATGTGTCTTTAGAGGGGGGTAGAGAAAGCAGCTGACCTCCGCTACCTTCCTTGACCTTGCCCTACATCCCCATATTTAGGGCTTGTTTTTTTTTTTTTTTTTGAGACAGAGTCTCGCTCTGTTGCCCGGGCTGGAGTGCAGTGGCACGATCTTGGCTCACTGCAACCTCCACCTCCTGGGTTCAAGCAATTCTCCTGCCTCAGCCTCTCGAGCAGCTGGGACTACAGGCGCCCGCCACCACGCCCGGCTGATTTTTTGTATTTTTAGTAGAGACGGGGTTTCACAGTGTTAGCCAGGATGGTCTCAATCTCCTGACCTCGTGATCCACCTGCCTTGGCCTCCCACAGTGCTGGAATTACAGGCATCAGCCACTGTGCCCGGCCTTTAGGGCCTTTAATACTGCATTGCAGGGTCACCCAGTCCCTGAATCAACAAGTCTTTTGGGGTCAGGGAGGAGCATATTAGACATTGGCTGTCCCTGTTATTGTTTTTTGGCATTGTTAACTAGAGATTGCATATAATCATAGGCTTTCAAAGCAGGAAAGGCTTAGGGATCAACTAAGCCAACCTCTTCATTGTGTCACTGAGAAAGTTAAGCCCAGGGAGGAAGTAATTTTTCTCACTTTAGCTACCCAAATCAACATCTCTTGACATCAAGGCTTTTTTTTTTTTTTTTTTTTTTTTAAACATGGCACACTTTCCTGCAATTATTTTGCTTCTCTAGACTACAAAACATAAAAGTAGATGGGGAAGATTTATTGCCATTTCACTTCCTGATGCTGTCTTTTTTGAAAGACAAATGTTTCTTTCCCCTTATTGTTTTGGGATAGGCTTCCTGCACCAAAAATGGGCTTGATTCCACTTGGGGTTGTGAAGCTCGCTTTCACCTAAAGGTTGTCAGTGCCCCGGAATTAGGGGCTGGAATTCCAGATGGAGCTGGACAAGGAGATGGCCATTTCTGGGTCACCCAGCTGCCCAATGCCCTCGGGTAGCCGCAGCAGCGGGGAGGGTAACCTAGTTTGCTTAGGAAATATTGCAGATGTCCCAGTTTATCCGATGCAGTCCTAGAAAAGTATTGGCACTGTCCTGTTTCTAGAGCTCGTGCCGTTCAACCTGCCAAAGCCTCACTGCCCCTTCAGCCTGATGAACTGAAACACAGAGGCCAGCATCCCTGCTCCTGCTCCACTTTTGGGCCCCCAACTTTACCATTTCCATTTGGGGTGATGCTCGACTGGATCAAGGCTCTCCTGACATGTCAAGGCTGCCATCTGAGAATAATGGCACATTTCTCAGAACGATCTTCATGGACACTTGACCCTTACCGCGTAAGAAACTGGAGCCAGAAGCTAGGATGTCAGGGTTTGCTTGGTTGTGAGGAGCAAAATTGGCAAAAGGAAGATCTGGGGCAGAACCAGTGAGGTGGGGAGGGCACAGGGACCAGGTAGGCAGGTGATTGGAGACCCGGCCCTCACTGTGCTACTACTGAGTCAGGTCACTTTGGATATCTTCAATCACCACTCTGTGACTTTCGGCTTCCTAATGGTGCACTAAGAAGACCAAAGCGTAACAGGTCAGATGACACGGAATAGTAGTTCGAGATTTTAAAGTAAACCTAGAAGCCATACCTCACAGATCTCCAACATATAGTTCCAGATTCTCCAGCTTGAACTTAAGAGGCTTGAAGAAAAATCACAGGAGGGTCTTGAGGAGTTGGGGATGAAGGGGAGGATTATGGCTGGCATGGCCTCTACTCTCCACTGCCACCCCCAATCTGGAGCACAACTGTGTTCTCCAGCCCCGATACCCTGCCTACCACCCAAAGTCCATTTACAGATTTCCCTGAAGGAAAAGAGCTTCTACTATCCAGGAAGCTATTGGCACTTTCCCATGAGTTCCATGAGGTCAGGGGCCCTGTCTGTTTTGACTTACCAAGTATTCCCTGTGCCTGGCACAGGCCACAGCACTCAGGCAGTGCTCAAGAGTTACTGGATGAACAAATAAATAGGAGCTCCTTCTTCTTCTGTTCATGCCAAAGACAGCTCACAGATAATTTTCTTTCTAAATGCTGTGTTACGGGGGAAAGGAAGAGTGTCATCGACAGGAAAAGGATTGGAAAGTCTTCCCTTGTGTATGGGCATCAGATTCGACAGCCTACATGTGCCAGTCTGACACACTTGCATGAATCTTTGATAAGATGAAAACCCGGCACCAAAGCTGAGAAGAGCCGCAGATGGACGGGAAATATTCCCAAGAGATTCAGGGCCAGAAACTTAGAAATGTGGGCCTTCTTGGGTTATCACTTCCATGAAATAGGGGTGCATATACTGCTGGGTGTACATGCTGAGATGTCAAGGGCTCCCTCAATCATTTTATTTGTTATAGCCCTCCTTCTGCATTTGACATTTTGAGATTTAGGATCCAGATTTCAAGCTGCAGCAAAAAGTAAATGAAACATAAGTGCTTTGTATCACATGTAAATTATATCTCAATAAAGCTGTTTACAAAAGCAAAAGAAGCTCAAGTACAGCTGAGACTGTGGATGAGGGGACTACACCCATGCTGAGGCCCCTGTAGCATAAGGGAAGGAAAGGGGTCATTGGCGTGCTGCAGCCTGCACTGGGAGAGCAAAGCCTACAGGCTGAAGTCCCAGCTCGACCACGAAGTATCATGTATCATGTATTGTTATTATTTTATTTATTTATTTATGAGACAGAGTCTCGCTCTGTTGCCCAGGCTGGAGTGCAATGGCGTGGTCTCGGCTCACTGCAACCTCTGCCTTCCAGGTTCAAGCGATTCTCCTGCCTCAGCCTCCCGAGTAGCTAGGATTACAGGCATGCACCACAATGTCCAACTAATTTTGTATTTTTAGTAGATACGGGGTTTCTCCACGTTGGTCAGGCTGGTCTTGAACTCCCAACGTTAGGTGATCCACCTGCCTCGGCCTCCCAAAATGCTGGGATTACAGGCATGAGCCACCACGCCTGGCCCATGTATTATTATTATATGTATCTGATTGTTATGAGGACGGTGACCTTGAACAATCCTTTCTCTCTGTCTCAGGTTCCTTATTTGTATCATAAAGGAAGCTGGATGAGATGAGAGCCAGCTTTCTATTATTCTTTGGTTTGGGAATTATTTTAAGACAAGCTAATGAAGTTTAGATAAAATTAGAATGATGTGAGATTTAAAGAACTCACCCTGTTCTCAGTGATAGATTAAGGAACAGAATGGAATTCCACGTTCTTTTGTGAACTTGCTTACTGAAGGACTTGTGAAACATTTGGTCCTGTGGGCATAGGATGGGAAGACTAGTTAACCTGACCCGAAAAGAATTTTTCTTTTTTTTTTTTTTTTTTTTGAGACGGAGTCTCGCTCTGCTGCCCAGGCTGGAGTGCAGTGGCCGGATCTCAGCTCACTCACTGCAAGCTCCGCCTCCCGGGTTTATGCCATTCTCCTGCCTCAGCCTCCCGAGTAGCTGGGACTACAGGCGTCCGCCACGTCGCCCGGCTAGTTTTTTGTATTTTTTAGTAGAGATGGGGTTTCACCGTGTTAGCCAGGATGGTCTCGATCTCCTGACCTCGTGATCCGCCCGTCTCGGCCTCCCAAAGTGCTGGGATTACAGGCTTGAGCCACCGCGCCCGGCCAAGAATTTTTCAAGAACACTAATGTCAGTGAATCACTCCTTTCTTCCCCTAGTTTAACTTTCTGTCTCTTTCTTTCTCTCGAACTTCAAACCTTAGGGAACCCTTAAATTCTATAGAAAAATCTCAAAATTTTCTTCTCAAATAAGCACCCTACTGACACCCACTCTTCCATCTCCCACCCAACGCAGCCTTTAAAGAATGAATGTAGTTCCACATTTCTTTTGTAGGAGCCTGAAGATACTTGATAAATGCACTCAAATAGAAATCCAGCATTTCACATTCAGATCAACCCATGTGTTCATACAAGAAATTCTCCAATATGGATCAAATATACTGAATTAGTACCCCTAAGAAAAGAATGATTTTTTGCAAATTAATTAATACAAGATAGGTTTTTGATTCTAGTAAAACTAAAAAGGAATTGTATGCCAGTATCTCAAGTCCTCAGCATGTCCTTCGCAACTTTTCTGCAAATCGCATACTGTTCTAAGTTAAGATTATTTTAAAAGAAAAATCATAGGAACTCAAAGATATAGATAACATTTAAAAATTAAGGGCAAGGCAAAAGAGATGTTTTCAGATAAATACAAGTTTAAGAGAATCTATTACCAGCAGATTCACTCTGTAAGAAATTGTAAAGAAATTTCTTCCTACTAAATGGAAATAGAGCCAAGAGGAAACCTGAATATCTAGGTGAGGAAAACAAGTCCTGGAAGTGGTAAATATATAGATAAATACAAAAAACTGGTTTTCTTTCTTTTTTTACATTCTTTAATTGATTGAAAAAAAGGTGAAACAATGTGGAGTGGGGCTTAGAACATACATAAGAGTAAAACTTATGTCACCAATAGACAAAGGATGGAAGGGATATAAGAAGGATAATACTGCTGAAAAAACTTTACATTGTACATGAAAATAATGTTAACTCATAGTAACGGTAGATACTGATAAATTAAAGAGACATATTATAATCCCTAGAGCAACCACAAAAAGAGTTGTTTGAATTTAAACAACTTAAGTTTTAAATTACTTTAAAAGCCTATATAAGAGGGGTGTCCAATCTTTTGGCTTTCCTGGGCTGCAATGGAAGAAGAAGAATTGTCTTGAGCCACACATAAAATACACTAACACTAACAATAACTGATGAGCTGAAAAAAAAAATCACAAAAATCTCTCAATGTTTTAAGAGAGTTTAGGAATTTGTGTTGGACCACATTCAAAGCCGTCCTGGGCTTCATGCAGCCTGTGGGTCACAGCTTGGACAAGCTTGTTATAGAAGAAATGGAATCCAAGCAAAGAACCAAACAACAACAGAAGCAAAAACTTGATTAGCCTAAAAAGGATCAACAAAGAAACAAAAAACCGAGGGACCAGCTAGAAAACAAGTAACAAGATAGTAGATTTAAATTCAACTATATAAATAATTACATTAGATACAAGTTGAGTAAAACAGTGCAATTAAAAGGCAAGGACTGTGAGACTAGCTACAAAAACAAGACCTATCTATATGCTTTTGTAATTGCTGCTTTTTAAAAATAAAGTCACAGACAAGCTGCCAGTAGAAAGATGCAAATAATCTACCATGCAAAATCTCAAATCCCTGACCAATATCATTGGTTGCCAATCCAGAATTCATTCTCCTTGCTTTTCTTGTTTGCCTGCCTTTCCTAAAGAAGATGGAAATGTTAACCATTCACTGTACTAGCCTCTCTTGCAGCTAAGAGTGGCCATATAATCTAGTTCTGGGGTAGAGATGTGAACAGAAATTTCCCAACACTGCATTAGCTTTCCTGATACATATGATATATATAGCTAAAATCCTCCATTAACCCTACCTTGACTATAAAAGTGATATATGGCGCTATCGTAGATATCTTGTGACATGAGGATCAAGACCAATACAGTGACAAAGATGCTGGCTAGTATATCACTGAGCTGCTTCATAAATACTTCATCCCTCTTATTTGGCGAGAAAAATATACGCCACTTTGTTCATGTGATATTAAGTAAGTATTTAGTGTTTTAAAACAGCAATCCAAATTTCTAAGTTTCATACAGACATTAAAGAGCATTTTCTTGAATCTACATCTATATATGATCTGTCTGGCATCACATTTCCCACTCTGCATTACATTCAGATGATACATTTTCACAAAATGATGATTCTTTGGAGAACAAGGTATGTCACATTCATATATGAGTTCTCTGCCTCCTGAAGGCATTATTATATCACGCAAAAGAAGAGGGTGGGGGTTCTAAAAATGCGTGCTTCTCACAGATGTCCCTTTAGTTGCCTATGTTTTGCTCCTGCTGCTGCTGCTCCTCCTCTTCCTTGGTTTCTTTCTTTCTTTCATTTTCTTTCTTTCTCTCTCTCTCTTTTTTTTTTTTTTTTTGATGGAGTTTTGCTCTTGTTGCCTAGGCTGGAGTGCAATGGCACAATTTCAGCTCACTCCAACCTCCACCTGCCGAGTTCAAACGATTCTCCTGCCTCAACCCTCCCGAGTAGCTGGGATTACAGGTGCCCACCACCACGCCCAGCTAATTTTTGTATTCTTAGTCGAGACAGGATTTCACCATGTTAGCCAGGCTGGTCTCGAACTCCTGACCTCGTGATCTGCCCGCCTCAGCCTCCTAAAGTGCTGGGATTACAGGCGTAAGCTACCGCACCCAGCCTCTTCTCTCTCTCTTATACCAGCCCTGACCCCCATGCACAAACACCAGGGAATTACAGACTGGGGAATTAAGACCTATTATTTCCCAGTTTCTCCGAAACAGCTTATTTGTCACTTGATTGTTAAGCATCAAAGATATCTACAATATACCCAAAAGAGTCGCGATACAACTAAGGTTCAGAATAGTTTTCTTCACTATGTCCACATAAATCATTGAAAATATTTACTTAAGAAATAGAAGACTTCTGCTCCAACAGCCTACATTAATTTCCTCATTCCCTGAATGCCAGTGCATGTATTAAACATGAAGTATTTACTATGTTTCAGAACCCTAGGGACACAAGAAGGAAACAGCCACTGATTTTCTCTTTCAAATGCTTTAGAACTTTTCCAAACTCTTGTCTTCTAGTTTTCTTTTTAAGCAATCTGCTGTCATAATTGTTTTAACACTGCAGTACTGTGACCTTTTTACATGTACTTTCCACGTTACTTAACCGAATTGATAAGGAGAGGAACAGAAACCTACTCATGTCTGTCTCCAATGACTAGCAATGTAGTTCTTACTTCATGTTAGCTAAACACTTTAAGGAACTGAATACATTTTGAATAGTGTTTATATCCTCAAAAAGGGGGAAATAGAAGAATCTGAATAACCATAAAGCTATTATGTTATCATTTTCCTTCAATTTGTAAAAGAAAGCTAGTCAAACATGACTTATTTAGATGGTTAGAGTACTAATTTTAAAAGTAAGGCAATCCACATTTGCAACTCTTCAAGGAGAACAGCAGCATGAAAAAGATGTAGCAGAGGGAACCAACTAAAGAATCCCTTAAGGTAGAGTGAACTCAAGAAACAGAAAACAACTTTAAGACAAGTAAAATTAGTTTTCCCAGAGACCTTTGAGAGACTATTACACCAGACACGACCATACACTCTTATTAATAAGAAATACAGTCCGGGTGTGGTGACTCATACCCATCATCTCAGCACTTTGGGAGGCAGAGGCAGGTGGATCACCTGAGGTCAGGAGTTCAAGACTAGCCTGGCCAACATGGTGAAACCCCATCTCCACTAAAAATACAAAAATTTAGCCAGGTGTGGTGGCACACGTCTGTAATCCCAGCTACTTGGGAGGCTGAGGCAGGAGAATCGATTGAACCTGGAAGGCGGAGGTTGCAGTGAGCCAAGATCATGCCATTACACTCCAGCCTGGGCGAC
>NW_012113697.1:4538820-4571183 GCF_000951035.1 Colobus angolensis palliatus
AGAAGAAGAAGAAGAAGAAGAAGAAGAAGAAGAAGAAGAAGAAGAAGAAGAAGAAGAAGAAGAAGAAGAAGAAGAAGAAGAAATAATAATAATAATACAGGTCTTAGAAAATAAAATATAATAAAGACAAAAACCAGTGAAGAGCTGGATACTAGAATAGACCAGGTTCAAGTACAAATTAGTAGACTCTAGCCAAAAGGATAACAGATCCAAATTGTGAGAGAAAAGTTAAAAGCCACTGCAGATAGTTTGAGCAAAATCGAATATCCTTCTAATGAGAATTCTAGGAGCAGAGAAAGAAAAGGACAGAATGAAAAAAAATCCAAAATCACTTACATAATGAAGACACTGAATACCTTATGAAGATATTCGTCATTTATTCCTCCAAAAATTCAAGCATTTAATAGACATTTATCGAATGCAAAGGATGATGGTAGGTACTGCATATGCAATGAGGTACAAAAGCAGACACAGTCCCTGCTCTCATAGAGCTTATGGTAGCAGGAAAAATAGATATTATACCCAAACACATATGTACATACATAAAATGCACTTCTGCCATTCTGATAAGAGCAACCAGGAACAGGTAAATGGCGTTATAGCAGGGCAAGCCAGGAGGGTGCCCAGGCAGCAAGTCAGGGAAGCAGTGGTCAGGTTCACATTGAAAGGGCCTCCTAGGATGTGGCGGATGGTACATGTGAAGATAGCATTCTAAGAAGAGGGAACAGCTTGTACAAAGGCCCTGTGGCTTGGTACATGAAGAAGCTAAAAGAGGCCTAGTGAGGTGGGAGCTCACAAGACAAGGAAATAAATGAAATATGTAAATCCCAAGTAGAAAAAGCAAATATTGCCAATTTCCAAAAAGCAAGACTAAAGGCAGTTACAGGGAGAGATTAGTATTCTCAGCTGCAAAACTAGGTGTCATAAAACAATGGAACAATGATTTTGAAGTGTTGAAGTTCAGATAATTTGAATCTAATTTCAATGTGCCAAAGAAGTAATGCTCCATTTTTTTCTTGTGATAATGGCACTGTGATTATATTTTCAAAAAGTGCCTTTGTCTTTTTGTCTTTCAGAAATGCATAAAAACTTACTATTTATGGATGAAATTATATGATGTCTGTGATTTGCTGCAAAATAATCCAATGCAGAAGTGTAATAATCCAGGTGGAATGAGCGGCAGGGACAGGTCAGATAAGCCAAGAATGGCTGAGGGATAAGTACAAAGGGTTTACCTTACCACTCTCCATATATCTGTATTTGTCTAAAATTTTGCTATAATAAAAAAGTTAACAAAAAGAATTAAGATAATTATACCTAGAATAATAAAGAATTTTTTCAGAAATAAAAACACTCATAGAATTTGCCAACCAAATATTCAATCTGTTTTTAAAAAGGAAAGATGACTCTACCAAAATAGAAACAAAAATAAAAGCAAAAGGAAAGAAGGGAGGGAGGGAAGAAAGGAAGAAAAACAGGCAGACAGACAGGCACCCAAGTAAGCAAGCAAAACAAAAACAAAATCTAACAAAACAAAATCTAAATAATTATTTAAACTGCGATTGTGAAACGCAATTCAATTATTTTAAAAGAATTCCTAAGAAGTAAAAACAACCAACCAACCACTAAATATACATATGTGTATTTAGGTATATATATTCTATAAACAAAATGATACAGAAAAGCAGAAAAAGTGCTGAACAAAGATAAACTATATGTTTATGATCAATAAGAAATCAGGACTAGAAATATTAGGTAACAGATAATACAAGGCAAAAAAAAAGCATCAAAACAGATAAAAACAAATACTACATTTTGGTGAAAACTATAAACCAAAGTAAGAAATCATAAATTGTTCTGAATAAAAATAAAATACAACAGAGAAACATTTAAAGCAAAATTCAAGGAAATAAAAGAGAGTCTGGCAAAACTACTATTATGACAAAAGACATAACTAATTCACTAAGGTTTTTAAAATATAAAGCCAAATAATAAATAAGATATACAAATTATACACAAAACAGGTAGCCATATAAACATAAAATATGTATTTTCCAAACATCTATAAAACATTTAGAAAAATCAGTCATTAAGCCAGAAAAAAAATATCAATAAGCCTCTCAATGTAGAAATGGTAACAAGAGCTCATTCTCAAATTAAAATATATGTTAGTGAGTAACAGCCAAAATAATAATTGTCTGGAATATTTTCTAATGTAAACATAAAAACTCTTCTAAGTAATTTTTATGTAAAAAAGGACATTGAGCTAAAATTACACATCATTTAAGAAATAATAAAACAAAATCCTGCTATATTTCAAAGTCTAGGTGACGTGGCCAAAGTCTAACTCAGATGAAAAGTTACCACCTTATCTGCATTTGTAAGAAAATAAGAATGAACAACACTAAGTAAGCCTACATAAAAGAGAAGGATGGGCCAAGCGTGGTGACTCACGCACTTTGGGAGGCCGAGGCGGGCGGATCATTAGGTTAGGAGATCTAGACCATCCTGGCTAACACGGTGAAACCCCATCTCTCCTAAAAAATATAAAAAATTAGCCAGGCACAGTGACACGCACCTGTAATCCCCATTACTCGGGAGGCCGAGGCAGGAGAATCACTTGAACCCAGGAGGTAGAGGTTGCAGTGAGCCAAGAACACGCCACTGCATTCCAGCCTGGGCAACAGAGCAAGACTCCGTCTCAAACAACAACAACAACAACAAAACAAACAAACAAACAAAAAAGGAGCAACAGAGAGAAGGATGGAACTAATAGAAATGCAAGGAGATTCCCATTGAATACAAGACAAAAAAATAGACCTGAAAATCACACCCAAACCTTATTTACTGAAAAGCCCAGTAAATAAAACATCGGGAAAACTGGTCTTAGCTAAAGAAAGTAAACTCACATGAGCCCACACAACATCAGGAATGGCACAGCAAAAGTAACAAGAGTTACTGTGAAAACTTTACAACTATTTTTTTTAAAAAAAACGCTATGTTCAACTTTATATCAATAAATTCCAAACATTAGATAAACTAGACAAAGTTAGCTCAGGATATAATGAAAATTAATGTGTCAGTAGCAATGAAGATAATGAGCAGGCAGGCAAAGAGCTACTTTCCTCAAAATTCATCGGATCATTTGATGATGGAGTTTGATACCACTTTTAAATAACACATAGCACTTTTGTCATTGAAACCACTTCAGAGCATAAAAAATGGTTAACAAAACATTCAGTGTTTTTTAAGTCTAGATGATAAAATGTCTTGTAACAAACATACGGGAAATCTCAGAACTCTACGTTTGGCTCTCATACCTAAACCAAACCAAATTTTGATGGGGAAAAATCTGAATAAAACATTGGCAAACAAATTCTCGGTGTAGTAATACAATAAAGCATCAAGGCCAAGGTGAATTAATTCTAGGAATTCAGGGAAAGTTCAAGAATGGAAAATCAAAATATGTTATATAATTCATGACATTAAAAAAAGAACTATCATATGATCAAACTGCAGAATAAGTTATTTTTTTAAATCATTTTTTAAAATGTCAGGTTTGTAATCTGAAGTCACTTTTCAGTAAAAAGCCATTTTTTTGGTAACCTGTAAAGATTAACTTAGTGATGAGTCCCGAAAGACATTTCTATAAGGGGTGCCTGTTACCACTATATTTCTCTTTCTTAAAAGAGGTTGGAATCAATGTAATAAGAAAAAAAGAGTAAGAGAAATAAATATTGAAATACAAGAGGCATAGCTGTCATTTTTTTGTAGGTGGTATGATAGTTTACTTAAAAAATCCAAGGCAGTCAACTGAACCACTATTAAAACTAGTAAGAAAATTCAATAAAGTTACAGAAAAAACACACAAAAATCAATAACTTTCCCACATACTGGCAAAAACCAATGAAAAATAACTCCATTTATTTAATAAGAAAAATGATAAAATGCCTTGTAATAAACACAAGAGAAGGATTAAAAACTGAAAATTTTGCCAAAGGGACGAGAAGGAAAGTCTGAATAACTGAAAAGACATATTTCTGGATACGAAAACTCAAGATGTTTAAAATGTCAATTTATCCCACATTAAGCTATGAATTCCATCCATGTCCCCTTCTAAAATCTCACTGATTTATTTAAAAATAAAACTTGAACAAACTGATTCTAGAAGTCATAAAGAAAAGTGGATGCACATGAACAACCAGAAATATTTTGTGAAAGAATCTGATGAGGTGTGATTTACACTTCCAGACAGCAAAATGGATTATAGAGCTCCAATTAAAAAAAACCAGCAAGGGCCAGGTACGCTGGCACACCCCTGTAGTCCCAGCACTTTGGGAGGCCGAGGCAGGTGGATCACCTGAGGTCAGGATTTCGAGACCAGCCTGGCCAATACGGTGAAACCCCGTCTCTATTAAAAATACAAAAACAATTAGCCAGGCATGGTGGTGGGCAGCTGTAATCCCAGCTACCTGGGAGGCTGAGGCAGGAGAATCGCTTGAGCCCAGGAGGCAGAGGTTGCAGTGAGCCGAGACCGTACCACTGCACTCAAGCCTGGGCAACAAGAGTGAGACTCCATCTTAAAAAACAAACAAAAAAGCAAAACAAAACAAAACAGTAGGGAATGATGTAAAGGTACACAGTGAACATATATAACATATATATGTTCAGACACACTTACATATATATAAAACTTAGTTTCCTACCTTATTTATAGACCAAAGTAATTTACAGATTCATTTTAAAATCTAAGGGTTTTTTCTCTCAATATAGACATTGAAATTAAAAAAAAAAAACATGCAAGCATCTTTTATAAATTTGCAGAGGGGAAGCTCTTCCTAATATGACAAAAATAAATTACTCGGCACCAATAAAGGAAAAAATGAACAAATCCAACTTCATGAAAATTTAAAATGTTAATACTCTGAATCATGAAATAGGTTATAACCAACTGTGGAAAAATATTTGCAACCTATATAGTAACCAAAATGTATCTATTTTCTAAAATACCCCTAAAGACCAATGAAGAAACAACAGGACAGTCTGTCAGTTTGGTCCACAGGGTTGTCAGTTACAGCAGCGCAGAGTTCAGTTTGGGACTCTCTGAGCTGTTCACTGAGATTATCACAACACACTCTCTAGTTTCACTGACTTCCAGATACCTCTTTTGCCTCTCTACAGTCTATTCTATGCACAGTTGTAAAAGACATTAGTATATCTTTATTTTCAATCGCATTACATCATTCTCTACTTAAAAACCTTCAGGGTCCGGCCATCCAACTCTGGTCCTTCTCTCTCTCTCCGTCTTCATCTTCCTCATCTCTTCCCCAGCATCACCAGGCTCTGGACTTGCTGGTCTTCCCTAATCTCCCTGAGTTCTCAGGAAAATAGCAGACATTGTTGCTGCTGTTTGGAAGGCTTGGCAACACCACCTCAATTTCCCAGTTCTCAGCTCACCCTGTTGACCTGGCTGACTCCTCCATAGCCTTCAAATTCCTGCTTAAATGCCGCCTCCCCAGAGAGGACTTCCCAAAAGGTAACAATTAAAAGAGATGCCCCTTTTAATTTCTAGTTTAGCTTCCACATACAGCTCCCACCTTCATAGTTTGTTTCCAACTTGCAATAATTGTGTCTGTCTGACTACTTGTTTCTGGATATCATGTCCCTAGAATACCTTTACTAGGACAGAGAAAATAATCCATCTTGTTCACTTTTCTATCCTTAGCAGCTAAAGGAATTCACAGTATGTAGAAGGGATTCAAAATATCGTTGAATTTAAAAAGGGGGGGAGAAAAATAATATGGATAAGCTATTCATAGAAGAAATATAAGTGGTATTAAACACATGAAAAGAAAAGCAAACTAAGTAACAGTGAAATACAATTTTTAAAACTCTCTCAGATTGAAAAAATAGAAAAATTCTTAAATTCAGGGTTATTGAAGTTATAGAGAGAAGTGCACTATCAGATACTGCATGAGTATATACTAAGCCAATAATTTTGGAGGCAGTTTGGCTTTTTGAAGTGGTGTGCTAGGATCAGATGGAATTGATTTGAACTGGTTTTCAAGAGTCTGTAGTTAAATATTCAAGAATAGTTTTTAGAGGAGTTGGTAGCTTGAAATTGCCCATGGTGGGAATTTTCACACCAGGGAAATTGGCAAATGGTACAAATCAAATGGTTGTTTTTGTTTGTTTGTTTGACAGAGTTTATAAGCACATTAACCTTTACCTATAAAACAAAAAATGGGAATGATTTTGATCTAACCTTCTATACAAAGTTTCCACAAGTGCACAAGGAGAATATACATTTTTTTTAAAAAAAAGGCAACCTGGATGCCTATATGCTCACTGGTAGGGGAATGATTTGATACATTCATTCCATATTATAAAATGGCCATTTAAAAAGAAGGAAATAGAACTGTGGATACTGCCATAGCTTATTGCTGAATGAATAAATTGTGCGGACACCTCTGATACTACTTCATTTTGACAAAACCATATATGCTTATATTTTTCTATGTGTTTGGACAAGGTTTATTTGGATGATTTCTCTTAAAGGTAGTGATCCCTTTGGAAAACAAAGGAATCATTGATCTAGGAGTGAAAAAGGAGGTGGGTGGTATCTTTTGCTTTTTATTCTATTCATTTATAGATGAAGTGCATTTTCAAAGAAATAGATATTATTTTCAGAAAAATACAATCTTAAGTAACTTTTGTATTAAAGAGGTAATCAAATTGACTAATTAAAAACCATAACAAACAATGAGAATAATACATAGCAAAAATTACAAAATGTGGAAAGGGTTGTAATAAGAAGGAAATTCATAGCTTTTTATAATTTAATAATTTAAAAACATGATAATTCATTAAGCTCTCAACACAGTATATTAGATAATAAAACTCAGGGAAATGAAGAGAAAAGGATTCATGGATAAAAGTGGCAATTTATCCATTTTATCCATAAATAAGTCCTAAACGCAGTTCTGTGAAAAAAAAAAAAAGTAAAGCATTATAATTTCTGACATATTTCATCATCAAAAAGAAAAAATATCTGCTGGGTGTGGTGGCTCACACCTGTAATCTCAGCATTTTGGGAGGCTGAGGTGGGCGAATCATGAGATCAGGAGTTCGCGACCAGCCTGTTCCAACATGGCAAAACCCCATTTCTACTAAAAATACAAAGATGAGCCAGGTGTGGTGGCGTGTACCTGTAATCTCAGCTACTCGGGAGGCCAATGCTGATGCACAAGAGTTGCTTGAACTCGGCAGACGGAGCTTGCAGTGAGCCAAGATCACCCCACTGCACTCCAGCCTGGGCAACAGAGTAAGACTCTGTCTCAAAAGAAAAAAGAAAAAAAAGAAAAAAAATCTAAATATCTAGCTAGCTATCTCTATCAATAAGAAGACATAATTAACAATGCAGAGATTAAAATTCATCAGAGTAGTTATATGAAAATGGCAATAAAATGGGTGTACTATTTTTTAAAGTATAATTTAAAAAAACATAAAACACTGTTGATTATGGAAGAATTTTCCAACTTTGTTCCCCCACAAAAGAGGTTTTGAAGCTTCAAGGAACGTCTTATGCTGTTTAGGAAAAAAGAGGTAAGCATTCCAATTCATTGGACTAGTACTGTGTTACAACAGATTTGTAATACATTTTACAATGCATTTTACTAGTATAGCCATGACTCCAAGACCTCCACATTATATAATAACAAAGAAGAAAACCTCACCTGCATAAATGCAAAGATTCCAAAGAAAATACTTAGATTCCTGTCCACATAGTAGCCAGAGGTGGTCTTTTTTTTTTTTTTTTTCAGACAAACTCTTGCTCTGCCTCCCAGGCTAGAGTGCAGTGGTGTGATCTCGGCTCACTGCAACCTCCGCCTCCCAGGTTCAAGCGATTCTCCTGCCTCAGTCTCCTAAGTAGCTGGAATTACAGGTGCATGCCACCACACCTGGATAATTTTTTTGTTTTTTGAGACGGAGTCTCACTCTGTTGCCCAGGCTGGAGGACAGTGGCACAATCTCGACTCACTGCAAACTCCGCCTCCTGGGTTCACACCTTTCTCCTGCCTTAGCCTCCTGAGTAGCTGGGAATACAGGTGCCTGCCACCACATCTGGCTAATTTTTTCTATTTTTGGTAGAGACGGGGTTTCACCACGTTAGCCAGGATGGTCTCCATCTCCTGACCTCGTGATACGCCTGCCTCGGCCCCCGAAAGTGCTGGGATTACAGGCGTGAGCCACCACGCCCAGCCTAATTTTTGTATTTTTAGTAGAGACCAGGTTTCACCATGTTGGTCAGGTTGGTCTCGAACTCCTGACCTTGTGATTCGCCTACCTCAGCCTCCCAAAGTGCTAGGATTACAGGTGTGAGCCACCGTGCCTGGCCCAGAGGTGATCTTTTTAAAGCATAACTATGATCATGTCTCTTCCTTGCCCCTAACCCTCTAAGAGCTTCCTATCTCATTTAGAATAAAGTCTAGAGCTTTCCTCTGGCCCCCGAGGTCTTCCATGAAGGGCTCTAGTGACCTCATTTCTTCCATCTCCTCATGCTCCTTCTGTTCCAGCCATTCAGGACTCCTTGATGTTCCTCAAACAACTCAACTGCAGGCCAGTCTCAGGGCTTTGCATTCTCTGACTTTGTTGTTCTTGACCACCCTGAGCAGCAATTTTGATCATCGTATATCCCCTAACCTGCATTATTTCCCTTCATACAGTTTGCCATTATGTGAAGTTATCCAACGCACTCAGTTATCTACTGACTGTCAACAGCCTTGAGTTGACAGCAGTATTATGACACACATGTAAACAGATTTTGCTCATTCTGGTAGTCTCAACCCTAAAACAGTGCCTGGCACACAATGTTATTATGAATTTGAATATTTGTTTACCTCCTCAAGTCAAGACAGCATAAAAATAACATGCACAATGGAGACTATCCATCCCAATCCATTCTCCCCATCTTCCATGGTATGAGAACTGCAGCCTGACACACATGGCTAGCCAGACACACTCCCTTCCCCAGCCTCCCTTCCTGTCAGATGTGGCCATGAGCCTAGGATCTCACCTAAGCAAGGTGAGTAAGTACCATGAGCCACTTCTGGGCTGAAGCCTGAAAGGTGCTGGAGGTACTCAAGCCTAGCTTTGGCCATGCAGCTGACGACAATGCCTCAATGTGTGAGTGAATGAATGAATGACTAAATCCTTTTTCTTGACACTTCTATTCCAGGTTTGAAAATGGGGAAAGGAAATCCAAAATCAAGATAAACCACAGAAATCTCCCCGTACAGGAAGAACCTTAAAAGAGAAACAAGCACTTTTTCTAAAGTGAGCTGCCAAAGTTGTCATACAAAGGCAAGGCAGAGCAAACGCTTGCATAGGGAACATCTATCCACTTGATTTAATAAACAGCTAAAGTTATTGACAGACCACTCTGTAAATTATTGATGATGCCTTAGAGTATGGCCACTGAACAGAATTCAGTTATCACTCACAAGAGGGTAAAAATCTAACATCACAAGTTAAAACACTGAAGCAACAGGAAGTCAGAGAACAAAAAAGGAAAAGCAGGGAATGACCCAATCCAGGTTCTCAGGTTATCTTCCTGCCTCCAAAAAAAGAAACACAACAGTTTGGCCACTGATAAGATGGATCACCTACAGAATAGATACAGGTTCCACATGAGAAACAATCAAATTCATCGACTGACGTTATTACAGAAAACAAGTTACAATTAGACCCAACTAGTCACTCTCCCTAAAGAATGAAGGCCAGTTCTGTATAACCTCTGCCAGCAAACACTTGCTTCATATGGACTGGGGTGTGTTGGCTTCAGCCTGTAATCCCAGTTACTTGGGAGGCTGAGGCAGAAGGAACCTTGGAGCCTAGGAGTTCAAGAGCAGCCTGCGCAGCATAGCAAGACCCCATCTCTAAAATGATTTTTTAAATTGGCTAAGCATGGTGGCATGCACCTGTAGTCCCAGCAACTTGGGAGGCTGAGGGAGGGGGATTGCTTGAGCCTAAGAGTTTGGGGCTGCACTGCATTCCAGCCTGGGTGACAGAGCAAGACCCTGTCTCAAAAAAAATTTAGAAAGCCACGTGGATAATTCGTGCTCCACTGGCAGTGCCCAATCTTTGGAAGTTTAGTATCTGGTGAAAGTATGAAACCAATAGCCTACAGGTTTACTGAACTAATTTGTCACTGTGCCTTCCAGTCTGACTCTGAAAGGTTGCCTGTTATTCCCTTTACATAACAAAGCATTTTCTTTACAGCTGTTGCCTGCATCGCAGCCACCTAGCATGGAGAGATTCCCCTGTGGATACTTACCCAACAGAACTCAAGTATCGGCTGCAGCCTGAGCCCTGGGCAAAGATCAGCTGTGAGATCGCAGAGTTTCTTTATTAAAAAACAAATCATGCTGGACAAATTTGATTGCTTTTTGGATCAGCTTGTGAAATGAGGGGGGGCTTAGCGAACGGAGACCATCACAGTATCTGGGGTGTTTAGTGAGTTATTTAATAAAGCACTCTGGAAGTTGTACTGGGAAGTCTGAGATATTGTGGCCTTCGGCAGAGGGGAAAAGAGAAAGCTCCCTTGGTATCCTTGGATGCATAAGGGAGAAAATCGTGCTCCTGCCATTTCCAGGAGAAGTCAATTTGCTGCATTCCTGTGTGCATATGAGGTTAGGAGGAAGGGCTGGGCAGTGGCAGATGTTTATGTGTTTAGGGAGCTAGGATCACCCTGATGGAATTCTGGCAGTTCACTTCTTTAGCTGTGCCTTCTCCACCCGGGCATTTCTGCCTGTTACATGGCCACCCTCCTGAACAGAAATTGTGAAAAAGCCAAAACACTAAGTGAAATTCAGGGCAGATGGTCTGTCCCCCTGGACTGCAGGTTTCACATCTATAAAATCAGAGATTGGGACAGGATTTCTAAAGGTCCCCTCACCCTGCCTTTCCATGACAGATTTTAGTGACCTGGGCATTGAGCTCCCTGGTGCCCACTTCCTTACCCCACCAAAGTCAGACCATCAGGATAAAAACTCAGACATCAAACTCCGCTGTATTATTTGGAGGCACTGGAAGAAACTGCCCTTTTTCCAGTACACTCCTTTCATTTGCTTGTTGATAGTAAACACTTCTCAGTTATCCTACCTTAAACATTCTCATCTGTAAAATGAAAGGCTGGGCTGGCATTTCTAAGGATCCTCTAATCCTATCTAAGTGACAATTTTTGTTATTCAATATCCCTTTACTCACATTATTTTTCTCCATAGCATGTACCATTATGTGAAGTTATACTATGAATTGGAATATCTGTTTACTTCAAGTCAAGGTAAACTTCAGGGGAGCACAAACTTTATGCAAACAGCATGAATGATGCAGAATGCTCAATGTCCATCCCAATCCATTCTCCCCATCTTCCATGGTAGAATGATAGCCTGACGCATAGGTGGCCAGACACACACTACATTCCCCAGCCTCCCTTGCTGTTAGGTGTGGCTATGTGCCTATGAGCTCAACTAAGAAACATGAATAAGAGTACTGTTGCTGGGCGTGGTGGCTCAAGCCTTAATCCCAGCACTTTGGGAGGCCGAGACGGGCGGATCACGAGGTCAGGAGATCGAGACCATCCTGGCTAACATGGTGAAACCCCGTCTCTACTAAAAAATACAAAAAACTAGCCGGGCGCGGTGGCGGGCACCTGTAGTCCCAGCTACTCGGGAGGCTGAGGCAGGAGAATGGCGTAAACCCGGCAGGCGGAGCTTGCAGTGAGCTGAGATCCGGCCACTGCACTCCAGCCTGGGCGACAGAGCCAGACTCCGCCTCAAAAAAAAAAAAAAAAAAAAAAAAGAGTACTGTGAGCCACGTCTGGGCTGAAACCTGAAAGATAATGGACCTGCTTCCTTCCTCTTACTTTCCTCTTCTGATAAGCTGGAGAATTGACACTGGAACCCAGCTTTGGCTATGCAGACATGGACAATGACTTAATGAAGGCAGGGAAACAATATGGAAGAAACCTAGCTCCCCAGACTAATGCAGGGAGCAGAGCTCATTGTCAACCTGAAACGTAGACAGTTGTGTGGGCAACAGTTATCTCAACAGAGCCACTGCATTTGGAGATCTCTTGAGTAGAGTAGCTTAGACTCTCTGGTACAGACAACAGAGTACTAAATATATGGCACCGTCTTAAAGGTTATTTTGCAAAGAGATGTAGAAGAAATAAATTTTTTCCACTGGGAGGTTGGGGGAAACAGGGCTTGAAATGCCATCTGCTTCCATATTCTGAACATCAGGAGACACACTGCTTTCTTCAAAGTCTTCTTTCAGAGGCATCCTTTAGGCAAAGATCAACTTAAGTATGTTGCCTTCCCTTTCCACCAACTCCTATGGCTGCTTTTGGATGGACTTCAGACAAGTCACCATGAAAATAAAGGAGATGGTGATAGGTCAAAGAAGCAAAGGATAAAGAAGATTTAAGAGTGATGTCTAAGAAAGAATACTAAGTGCAGTTGCTGGAACATGGAACTGACAGGAAGCAAGTAGACCAGAAGCCAAATAAGTTATCTGTGGGAATTTCCTGCCAAAAAAAGACTGGACAGGGCCTGAAAAAACCTGTGACTGTTCTATGCCTAAAGCCACCGCAGCCCTTATCACATCCAAAAAAAACGGAAGTAACAAAGTTCTCAGACACCAAAGGACGCGCTCACCAATGCCCACTTAGGTGTAGTCACAGAGGACACAAAGGAAGACCCCAAGAATGAATACAGTGGTCACAGTGTATCATGGCCATAAACAAGGGTATGCTTCCCAGAGAGCAGAACCAGGGTCTCAATCAGAAACCTCCTCCACTCTCGAGGCAATTTCTACCCAGCAGAAGCCCATCATTGCTGTGGCCCAGCTCTGTGGCCCTCCTTCCCTTTTCTCAATGGAAAATGTTTTTGTGAATTGTCCAGCTCCGCTCCACCACTGCATACGGTGTGGGGAAGTCTTGGGGAGATGAATGAGGGCTCGTGGTGGGGGGAAGGCTGAGATCACTTACTTTTCTTTTTCAACCTCTGGATCGGGAATACAGATCTCATGAGAGAATTGCTTAAGATCCAGGGATCCTGACCTAGGTAAGATCAACCTCATTAGTGGTATATGGTTTGCATTGAATAAGCAACGATTTATAAAGCACTTAGTACACTGTCAGCATTCAGTGAAATGAGCTGTTTTGTCAGGTCCTCATAGCTGATGAGGTTTGGTGGGGTTGTTTGCCTTGGGTCAGGGTGGCAGGTGTCCTGTTTGTAAGAAGGGTATGCACAGGCATCTGGTGTTCAGAGGCACTGACTATGACAGTGAAGACTAACTGCCCACCAGTAATGCCTTCTCCCTTTCTCTGTGGTAATAAAAATCGGAGCCTGGCCCACAGCTGGACAGTCCACCCCATCTCCCAGCTTCCCTAGCCCTCCGCTCCGAGACATAAGCAGACGTGATGGTGCCACACGCAGGTGGAGACTCCGGGCAGGGTGGGCCTGCCTCCTCCACTCTCTGTCATGCCCTGAGGGCTGAGCACAGACTGTTGTGGTCCAGCTTGGACCACAAAGAAAATATTCTGGGTTCCGGGCTTAGGGAATGGCAGAGCCACCCACAACACCAAACCCAAACACTGTTACAAAAGAGAGAAAGAAATTTCCAATTTCTTGATGCACGTTTGAATCTCTTGTCAGAGCAGTTCAGTGTGTCATCCCAAGCAGGCTTTATCGGTCAATCCAGCCTGCTGTGCAGCAGCCTGTGAAGGGATCCAGACATTGCAACCTGAACTCGGGCCCTTCTCTCCCAGGGGCTCTCCAGCACACGTTGCGATTTGTTTCCATTAGCTTTGCTCCCCCTCTTGCTGTGCATTGCTTATTGATCTCGGAAATGTATTTAAACTCATTGAATCTTGGTTGTCTTACGTGTTGACCACTAAGATGACTTCATGGTTAAAAGAGTTGTACAAAGATCCATGAAGTAGCTAATTTTACTGAATGCTGACAATGTCCTAAGTGCTTCACGAATGCTTGCTGATTCCATGCAAACAGTATACCCTTCATGAGTTGATCTTAGGAACCCTGCTTTTCGTAAGAGAAAACACAGGCACAAAAAGTGTTCAAGAACTTGCCCAAGGGGACACCACAAGCAGGTGCTATGCTTCACCAGGGATGAGATGTGACGCATGAGGAAGTGCCTCAAAAGCCGCAACACCACAGGCCAGTGTGACATCCAGGCCTGTAACTGTGGAAGGACCCTTTGAACAACATAAAATCAGAACAACAAAGCTGTTCATCGAAACATATGGTCTGAGGAACTATCACAGCACTGCTTCTGCTTCCCTTTGGTCCTCTTTGACCAATCGGCCACCCAGAAGCCCAGCAGGAAGAGGTCTCTTACGAGTGGCCAAGTGCGGTGAGACCTGCTTGGCACTGAGCCCTCATCCCCAGCTCCTACGGGGAACAGTTCTGGCAAGTCTCAGGCTTGAGTTTCCCTACACTCCGGCTTGAAGTGTCCCTGGAAAGTTCCCAGAGTTATTTTAGGATTTTCTCTCCTCTCCTCCACACCTCACTGGAACTCCTTCCTTGGCATCATCACTGAAGCAGAGCCCTAAAGGGTGCTGTGGTCCCCACTCATCTCCTCTTCTGATGCCTCCCCAACCTGTGCCCCTCCTCACTTCCTCTCCAGTCAGTCTGCTGCTGGAAAAATACCCTTTCTCCTACCTCCCAGCACCCACCCACCCTTTGCTTCTCTCCGCTGGCTTCCTCCATCACATTTCAGTACCAGGCTTCCCAGGCATCGTTCCTCCCCACCTCACGGGGAAAGGCTCAAGCAGGGGTCGTCATCTTTTGACTGCAGGTGTTGAGATCAAAGCTGTAGGAGGAAAAGGTAGATCTTGAGCCTAGGATATGAGATGCTGTGTGATGACCCTCCCTCTGCTCGTGAAGCTCACATCTTCCTGTTCGCATCACTTCACGCTGCCGCCCGGCCACCTCCCCAGAGCCTTCGTCCAGCTCCAGGCACTGACCCATCCAGGGCCCCTCTCACTGGGGCAGGGCAGTTCCCATAGAGCAAAGGGGCCTCTCAGCTAGTCAGGCCCTCCTTACCCACTGGGGACTCTATCGCTCACCAGCAAAGGTGCAAACTACCCAAAGGCTCCCAGGAAAGGGATTCTATCCTGAAGGGCTCCCTGATACGGTCTTCTGCTCCATTCGTCTGTGCAGAAACAGTGAGGCCTGAGGAACCCTCACATCTGCTCCTGGACATGGAGCCTGTCGGGCCCTGCAGCTTTTGCCACACTGGAAACACAGCCTCTTCTCGGGCACCTGCCCCTCCACTGCTGTACCCACATCAGACCCACCCTAGAAACACACGGGAGGAAACACAGAAGCAGGGAAAGCGTGTCCCCACCTTTACCCCCAACTCAGCACACTCCCCTGACGAGTCATCCTCACAATGAGCTTTTGTTATGACCAACCCTGCTGCAGGTATTGAGGGCAGAGAAGGGTCTTTGAGGGACACGCATGGCCAACTGGGACTGGGGGCTTGAGAGCACCAGGCCTGATGGCCTCCTTGTTCTCTGTGTGCTGAAGATGACTCCCCAGGCTCAGTCTTCTGCATGTGGCCTTTTTCTGTGTGGCTCTCCTACAGGTGAAAAATCCCATCACCTCATGGCAGCATCAGAGGAGATCACACTCTCACATACACAAAATCACACACTCAACCATGCTCACAATCACACACAACTGATCACATATATTCACACACAACCACACACACAGCCATACAACTGCACACAAAACCACACACACGCACTCACAACCAGACACAACCACACACACAATCATGCACAAAACACAACCACACACAACCATACTCACAACCACACATAACCAATCCATCACATACATTCACAACTATACACACAACCGTACAACTGCACATAAAACCACACACATATTCACAACCACAATCACACACCCACACTCACAATCACACTGAATCTTACACACACACAAAACCACACAAGCACACACACACAACTACACTGGTAATCACACACACAGTCACACACTGACATACACACACACAGGCAATCACAATTGTGTATGTATCACACAATCATACAAGCATGTAGGCAGTTCACTGCACTGCACTGGGTTGAGGGCATCATCACACTACTCAGTCAGACGTCTTTCTTTACCAGGAAGCATCACGCCCCATGCTACAGCCCAGCTTGATGGGAAATGACAAAGCCATCAGCCTTCAATGAAACTCCAGCAGAACCTGCAGGAAGTCCGTTTCATCGAGAAACCTCTCATTTCAAACGTGCCCCTCCTCTCCACCTGGATGACTCTCTGCTTCTTCCCCCACCCCCATATTGTTTCTATAGCAACCTCCGTCCCCGGGTAGGGCTGTTGCTGAGAGCTGCAACCCTTGGGGTCTGCCCTCTTGGCCCCATATGTGAAACGGCTGGATCACAAGCCATCTTCTTGCTAGGACCTATATAGGACTTCCAATGTTGGAAGCAAAAGACGGCTTGGATTGGTCCAGATGTTTCAGAGGCCACCAATGCACTCAGGCTATTTCCTCAACATCTGCTTCTCTCCCTCTCTCTCTTGCTTTTCAAAAGCTTAGGCCTAGCAAGGAAATGCTTGCCTGTTTCTGGCACTTTCATGTACCAGATGTACCATCCCCTTATTGCAATAAAATACAGGCAGATGCATAGGTGACCATGTAAAAAATGAGCTGAGGAAAGATCTGGATGTCCCGGGACCTGGATTCTGGTCACAGGTCTGCCACTTTCTGGCGGCTGAACCTAAGGGCAAACTCCTCATCTAAAGAATAAGAACTTCATACTGGACAAATTTAGGAGGTTCCTTCTGGCATAACATTCTGTGGTCTATTTCACTTTCTACAACAACTCCTCAAATTTTGCTGTCAGCAAACTGAGTCTGACAAAATTTGAATTCTTTCAGAAAACTCCAACACAGGTCTACAGTGAAGCTGTAGGCCTCACATGTTTTGGCTGTGCCCCCACCCAAATCTCAATTTGAATTGTGTCTCCAAGAATTCTCACATGTTGTGGGAGGGGCCTGGCGGGGAGGTAATTGAATCATGGGGGCCGGTCTTTCCTGTGCTAGTCTCATGATAGTGAATAAGTCTCACAAGATCTGGTGGGTTTATCAGGGGTTTCCGCCTTTGCATCTCCTCATTTTCTCTTGCCGCCACCAGGTAAGAAGTGCCTTTTTCCTCCTACTATGATTCTGAGGGCTCCCCAGCCATGTGGAACTGTAAGTCTGTAAGTCTATTTAAATCTCTTTTTCTTCCCAGTCTCTGGTATGTCTTTATCAGCAGTGTGATGATGGACTAATACAAGGCCCCTAAAGCCAAAACCACACAAAGGGAGAGGACCCCTACAGCCGACAATTTCCCGTTATGAGAAATCTCTCCTTGAAGGAGTCACACCTGCATTCCCATCCTTTCTACCAGCATGACATTGACTTAGGGATCCACAAGGACACATCTAGATTGCAGGAACATTCATAGGAAATGCAGCAAGAGTGGGAAGTTTTCCGGAAGCTGCCTCTGACTGGAGGAGGCAGGAAGGAGGGGTACAACAAGGAGGTCGACTGAAGGACGCCTGGAACAGGAGAAAGACTCATTTGGACGCCTGGAAGAGGAGAAAGACTCATTCATGCACGGTGCGACCAGACTGGGGAAAGCCTTTATCACAGTTCTCTCGTCAGCACCTCTGCAAAGGAGTGAATTTAGGAAGATATTGACCCAAAGTGCTGCAATCATTTGGACTAGAGCTCATTAGGCACTAGCAAAGCCCGGGGCCCCCAAAGAAGTGGAAAATTAGAAAGATAAATAAAGGTCAATGTACCATCTCCTTATTGCAATGGAATTATTTACCCACTTGGGGAATTTGATGCCTGGAGAATGTGTAGTTAATGGTCCTGGGGGCTGAAATGCACCCAGGGGATAAACAGTGCAGCTTCAACTTGAGAGTCCAATGCTCCTCACCCCAGTACCCACCACTACATCACAGGCTGTTAGGGAGGGAGAATACTAGTGAGGGTTCTAGCTGCATCAAGGGGGTCTGACACTGGGCTCAGCACACGCAGAGAGGCTCTGACAGCTAGAAGTAGAAGGTTCACAGTGAAGCTGAGCATGGGACTCCACACAGCTGTACTGGGGAAGTTCTTTTGCTTCAGGCCTTGCAAAAAACCCTTTAAACATGTTTCCCTTGACTGATATTAAAGGCTGTTTGTTTTCTCTTCTGTATGAACATGCTGTGATTTTCTCTCCCCTCACCCCATACAGGGCTGAGCAATTACAGTATGTTCTCGAAGAACAGGCAGATGGGGTGGGAGGGTGGGGCTGTGTTCCCCCATGTGCTCCACCTCCCTTCCCTACCACCCAAACTGAAATTACCAACTAGCATTTCACAAAGAGCCAGGTTCCTGGCCAGTATGCCGGGGACTTGGAATAAGAAGCCTGCTTTTCCTAGAGCCACCTCTTATGAAGGGGTAGTAATATTTAAACCCACAGTCACAGAATTACAAAAAAAAAAAAAAGTCCTAAACTGGCAAAAAAGAGAATTCTCTCCCAAGAAGGGCACACAGCCTTGCCACAACTCACTGTCTAAAATCTCACTGGTGCCACGGGTGTCTTGGACGTCACACCCAGATGAAAACTTAGAGATCAAAACTGAAAATGGCCCACAGGCTTCATCGTGCCTGACAGCTCGGGTCAATAGACAGGGCTGCCTGGAAAACAGCGTTGAGAAGGATTCTGAAGATGCACTCGGATTCTGAAGGAAAGAGGGCTGCAGTCAATTGCCAATGCTCCACGGGCACGAAGAGAAGGGCAGTGGCTTGCATGCCACATGTTTGCCCATCCTAAGTCAGTATGGCACAGTGGTGCCCAGGGCCCAGGTCCACACTGGTTGGAAACTCATGCCTCGGGTATTGTGGTAAATAGAAAAATGCCTTCCAAAGATATCCACATCCCTGTCCCTAAAACTGTGAAAGTGCTGCCTTTCCGTTTCTTCTCTCCTCTCTCTCTCTCTCTCTTTCTTTCTTTCTTTCTTTCTGATGGAGTCTTATTCTGTCGCCCAGGCTGGAGTGCAGTGGCGTGATCTTGGCTCACTGCAACCTCCACCTCCCAGGTTCAAGTGATTCTCCTGCCTCAGCCTCCCAAGTAGTTGGGACTATAGGCGTCTGCTACCTCGCCCAGCTAATTTTTTGTATTTTTAGTAGAGACAGGGTTTCACCGTGTTAGCCAGGATGGTCTCGATCTCCTGACCTTGTGATCTGCCCGCCTCAGCCTCCCAAAGTGCTGGGATTACAGGCGTGAGCCACCGTGCCCAACCTGAAGGTGTTGCCTTTCATGGCAAAAGGAATCTTCCAAGTGGGATCAAGTTAAGGTTCTTGAGATGAGGGGATCACCCTGGATTGTGTGGGTGGGTCCACACGGGATCCTTATAAATGGACACAGGTTGGTCAGAGTCAGAGAGAGAAGGTGATGGGATGGGGGAAAACAGAGACTGGAGTGATGCACTTTGAAGATGCAGGAAAGGACCATAAGTCAGTGAATGCATACGGCCTCTAGAAGCTGCACCAGGCAAGGAAATTGGTTCTCCTCTAGAGCCTCCAGAAGGAACCCGCCCTAACATATCTTGATGTTAGCCCAGTGAAAGCTATTTTGGACTTCTGTCCTCCAGAAATGTAAAAGAATAAATGTGTGTTGTTTTAATCACAGGGAATAAATTTGTGTTGTTTAAATCTGTGGTAATTTGTTTGAGCAGTTAATAGGAAATGAATACAGCATGTTACTTATTCTCTGTGTCTCAGTTCCTGCATTAAAAAAAAAAAAAAAAAAAACACCAGAAATAGTAATATCTACCTCTGATGAAGCTTTCAGGACAATTAAATGTAATATAATGTATGTAAATCACTTAGAATAGCATCTGGCACCCAGTAATTCTCAATAAATATTAGCTATGATTATTCCAATCCAACTGCTTTATTTTATGGGGGAGAACATTAAAATCCAGACAGAGAATAGAATGTACTAGAGGTCACAATGACACAATGAAGAAATGTGGTTCATCCTAATGCTTTATTACTGAAGAGTAGCTCTGTTATTTATGAAAGGGACATGGGAGCTACAGAAGATTCAGCTGTTCTAGGTCATGGAAGGAAAGGGGACGTATCTTTGCCGTGACTTTCCATGGCAAAAACTGCAATTACTTTTACATCAACCTAAGAGACTAGACCCAAAGCACATTCAGCAGCTGACTCTGATTTTCTACCGTCCCTGAACAAATCTACCTCTAACATCAGTCTACCCTCAGAGAGCCACCTTGAACAGCTGTAAAAGTTAGGCTCCTCACTCTCTCTTTAACCCAGCGGGGAGGCCTGCCTCCTTTAGCTAGCTGCCAACAATGAACTTGGAACATGGTTCGCCCACTGGGAGTCATTTGTTAGTGTTCTTGGTCCTCACTGTGCCTTCCCTCAGCCATCCACTCCAGACTCCTATGTTGGGTCTTACGTTACCAGAATCTACACTGCTTTCAGAATCATCATTGCAAACACCCCACTGCAACACTGCCTAGCACATTCCCCAGCAGACATGGGACTGATCCCACTGCTTTCTCACTGGCCATCACGCCCTCCTTGCCATCACCTCTTGCCTGCTGGCTCAGCCTGAATTCGGTAGTCTACCATCATAATAACTGCATGGACAACAGGCTCCAGGCTCTAGCTGTGTCTCCCTTTGGTATACTCACCTGGAACACCCTAAACTACTATCTTCTGCTCACCTGCACTCAGCAGCTGAACCTTCCCAGAGACAACTGTATGATTGAACTTACTGGTTTCACATTCAACTCACAAGCACAAATCTCCACCGGGCACTCAGTCTGGCCAGGCAGCCTCTCTTATTGTGTGTTCCACTCTTGAAGTGGTTGATTTCATGCTTCTGGTTCCAGGCTAGAGGCAGTAGGCACAGAAATAAAGAACATAGATGCTGGAATCAAGACACTCAAGTTCAAGTCCAAGCTCTACCACTTACTAGCTGTGGGATCTTTATCAAGGAACTAACACTTTCTGGGCTTCGGCTTCCTCATCTGTTCTTCAAAATATTACCTAAATTAATTCATAGATGTAAAGGTTTTAGAGCAGAGATTGGCATAGCATAAGCACACCAAAAGTAGAAACAATTATTATCATCCTTTCAACTCTTTGGCGTTCCATCTTCAACCTCTAATAACCTCACCTCAAATATCATTCAGAAAACAGAAGGCATCAGATGGGAACTTTCTTGTCCTCCAACCACCAGATAAACAAACCCTCCAGCTCCACCATCCATTTTCTCTTTTCTCCTGCTAACACCAAGGAATTAATTGCTCCTTATTTTATTGAAGGGTAATGTCTCCCCACTTCACTTAGGGATTCCATTCCTATCTGACCATGACGGAAACCACAAGATATTGCTACACTTGGATGGAACAGGGTCCTAACAGCTGCTCCTCCCTCCTTCTATGGTAAAAGAAACTGACTTTCAGCTAGGCACATAGATACTAAGAATAAAGGCTGTATTGCCCAGTCTCCTTTGCAGCTCAGCAAGACCATGTGGCCAGGTTCTGGTTAATATGACTTGAAATAAAGGGATGTGAGTAACCTCTGGGGCATAGCCTTAGAAGGACGGCTTGTTCCTTTATTGCCCTTGCTTCCATCCTGATGCTTGGAGTGTGGACCCCCTAGACAAGGACCCTAGACATGGACCCTAGACATACACAAGCTGTATGAACAACCTTGTGTAGTAGAACAATCATTTCAGCTCTAGAACAATTATCCTGGGCTATTAATTGCAGAGGAAATAACCTTCTTTCTTATTTAACCACTGCTACTCAAGGTCTCCCTTACATACAGCCAAACCTATATGCTAATTAATACACTCAAACTTCTCTTGGATTTCACTCCTCTGCGGGCCCTCTCTCCATCTCCAAATTCTTACTCTACTAGATAGAGCTCTATGGCAAACACACACACATGATCTGGTGTCTTCCATCTGTAAAAGATGCGTTCTTGATCTCATATGCCCCCAGTACCATTTCTTTACTCCTTTTCCAAGCAAAACTTCTCAAAATTTCATCAGCACTGTTCTACTTTCCCTTGTTCACCTCTTTGCTTCACCCAAATTGGCCTCTCGAGTCCCTGAAGCCCCACTGGGACTGCTCTTTCTGAGGTCGCGGGTGCCTTCCGTGTTACAACCCCAGTGGTATCCTCCTTTCTCTAATCATTTAGCCCTTTCATGGCTTTACACAGGGGGAGTTATTTCCCCTTTCTTGATGCACTCTCTTCTCTAGCTTCCGGGACACCACAACCTCCTGGATTTCCTTCTACCTCCTTTCTGATCAGCCCCTTCCTGGGGCTCTTCCCACGTTCCTGCTCAAGTTTTCGAGTCCCTCAGTACTTAGTCCTAGGGCTCCTTCTCCCCTAGCTCAATATTCTGTCCCTAGGAGACATCCCCCCATCACTTCCAATACTCCCTCAAGGAAGATACTCACATTTATATTTCAGCCCAGGCTGCTCCTGGGCTCTATAGTCAAGCAATGTCTCCCATGTAACATTTCCAAAACACAAGTCTTCATTCCCAGCATCCAGCACTGGCTACTGAGGACTCTTTTCTATTCCATTAAATGGCATGCTATAGTCAAACACCTGAGATCTATCTCAGTTACTCCCTTTCCAATCCATACAGTCCCCACACCCAATCCATACACAAATCAAGCCCCACTGGTTTTGCCTTGAAATCTATCTGGTAGCCTTCCCATTCTCTGCACGCTCCTTTCCACCACCTACTCTAAGCCCCTATCCTCTTTCTTCCTTGGATTACTCTTGTAATCTTAGCTAGTCTGCCTTAAGTCACTCCCATGCCCTCTCAACTCATTCTCCAAACAGCAGCCAGAAAGATCTTTCAAACATGTAAAGATGATCTTGTCATTCCCGAGTGTCCACTCCATCGGGGCTTCCCATTGTCCCTTCCTGCAGCACGTAAATTCTGCATGCCCTGGCCTCCTCTCTAGAACCTTCTCTCACACCCCCTTCTTCCACTGTGCAGGAGTCACACTGGTCTTCTGACAGTTCCTAGAGCAAACCAAGCTCTCTGCTTTATCAGGGCCCTTGCACTTGCTGTTCCTATCACCTGGAATGTTCTCCCCTGACTTTCTTTCCTGTTTTTTTTTTTTTTTTTTTTTTTGAGATGGAGTCTCACTCTGTCGCCCAGGCTGGAGTGCAGTGGCGTGATCTCAGCTCACTGCAACCTCCGCCTCCTGGGTTCAAGTGATTCTCCTGCCTCAGCCTCCCGAGTAGCTGGGACCACAGGCGCATGCCACCATGCCTGGCTATTTTTTTAAATTTTTAGTAGAGACAGGGTTTCACGGTGTTAGCTAGGATAGTCTCAATCTCCTGACCTCGTGATCCACCCTTCTCAGGCTCCCAAAGTGCTGAGATTACAGGCATGAGCCACCGCACCCGGCCCCATGACTTCCTTTTAATCTTTTAGGTCTCAGCTCAAATGCCACCTCCTCAGAGTGGCTTGCTAGGACTGTCCCTGCTCTCCTTTATCATTTACAAAATCCTTTATGACTCATTCATTGCATCAACTTCTTTACTTCCCACATCACCTTCCCATCATTTATTATGTCACCTTTATTTCCTTTATAGAGCTTACAACAATTTGTATTAATTTGGATTAAATACCGGAATGTGGGCATGTTTATTACTTACTGTCTGTCTCCCCCACTGACTGTAAGTTGCACAACAGCAGGGAATTCAGAGTCTTATTCACAGCTGTATCCTCAGAATCCACCATGGACCTGAGCCTTAGTAGGTGCTCAGTAAACGTTAGTAGAATGAATAAAGGCTCATTAGTTTGGATGGTACAATTGTGACTATGGTACCCCAAGAGAAGACTGATACGGTAGTCCCCCATTATCTGCCGTTTTGCTTTCTGCGGTTTCAGTTACCTGCAGTCTGAAAATATTAAATCAAAATTTCCAGAAGTAAACAACTCATAAGTTTTAAATTGCTCGCCCATTCTGAGTAGCTTGATGAAATCTCCCACCCACGCAGGACGGGAATCATCTCTTTGTCCAGTCTTTTCACACTGTACCGGATACCCGCCTATTAGTCACTTTAGTGGCTGTCTTGGTTATCAGATCGACTGCCGTGCTATCCTAGCGTGCGGGCTCGACAGACCTTTATTTTGCTTCTTAATGGTTCTGAAGCACAGAGTAGTGATACCGGCAATTCAGATATGCCAAAGAGAAGCTGTAAAGTGCTTCCTTAAAGTGAAAACACAAAAGTTCTCAACTTAATACAGAAAGAAAAAAAAACTTACAGGCTGAGGTTGCTAATGTCTATTGTCAGAACCAATCTTCTAGCAGTGAAATTGTGAAGAAGTAAAGAGAAATTTGTGCAGGGTATATGTAGGGTCTGGTACCATCCGTGGTTTCAGGCATTCAGTCTTGGGGGTCTTGGAACATACGTAGCACCTCAGATGGGGGGAACACTGTATTTGACTTTCTTAGTTTCATTTGTTATCAACAGTAGAAAAATAAAGCTATGAAAAAAATATATATTGTCTCATTTGGGAACAAACTTTGTGAGACTGGGAGTGGAATTCTGTCTGTTAAATCAGCAAAAAGGAGCAGCCTCGCATGCGGGGAGGAACCTGCTTGTGCCACTTTCTTCTTGGGTCTACAGCTGCCACCTTCTCCCTGCCCCTCATCCTGCCAAAGGCCTGGGATCCATCTCAGTTACTCCCTTTCCAATCCATACAGTCCCCACACCCAATCCATACACAAATCAAGCCCCACTGGTTTTGCCTTGAAATCTATTTGGTAGCCTTCCCATTCTCTGCACGCTCCTTTCCACCACCTACTCTAAGCCCCTATCCTCTTTCTTCCTTGGACTACTCTTGTAATCTTAGCTAGTCTGCCTTAAGTCACTCCCATGCCCTCTCAACTCATTCTCCAAACAGCAGCCAGAAAGATCTTTCAAACATGTAAAGATGACCATGTCATTCCCGAGTGTCCACTCCATCGGGGCTTCCCATTGTCCCTTCCTGCAGCACATAAATTCTGCACGCCCTGGCCTCCGAGGGTTGGACAGGACCCAACCCTCACGCTGCTCAGAGCCTTAGGGACATGCCTAGAGCCACTGGTTTAACTTAAAAACAAAGACAAGGCTGAAGTGAGAGCCAACTGGTTCCTAGGCTGGAGAAATGTATGGAAGAGTGAAGACTGCATGGGAGCCTTTGGGTATCTCTGAAGGTTTTGTTGGAGTCAGTCGAGCTGATGTCCCATCAGTATTAAGGATATTAACAATAACACCAGCCGGGTGCAGTGGCTCGCGCCTGTAATCCCAGCACTCTGGGACGCCGAGGTGGGGGGATCACGAGGTCAAGAGATCGAGACCATCCTGGTCAACATGGTGAAACCCCGTCTCTACTAAAAATACAAAAATTAGCCGGGTGTGGTGGTGCGTGCCTGTAGTCCCAGCTACTCAGGAGGCTGAGGCAGGGGAATTACTTGAACCTGGGAGGTAGAGGTCGCAGTGAGCCGAGATCGTGCCACTGCATCCCAGCCCAACGAGAAAGTGAGACTCCATCTCAAAAAACAAAAACAAAACCACAAAAATAACACCAAGGATATTAATAATAGTACCAATAATAATTTATTCCAACTACGCAGCATGTGCCAGGGTTTGCATTCATTTCAAAGTGTGACCCTGCTGAATTCTCAAGACAGATCTATGAGGTGGGTGTGCTTATCCCTGCAGCATGAGAGACTGACCTCACCAAGGCCAGATGCAGCAGGTGTTCATCGAGATCACACAGCTGGTGTGCTGCAAAGCCCACCAACCTCATCACCATGCTTGCGTTCCTACAGCATCATGCGTCCTCCCATTTGGGAATTTCTGTGCTCTGGGTCTGGGTGTCAGTGCTAATGACCCGGGGGAGGAGCGTGTCAGTACTTCTGAGGATGCCCAGGCTCCACCAAGTTTCCTGACCCATGCTCTCAGGGAAATACTAGGCCACTTTAATATTCTCCCAAAGCCTGTTCTCCCATTCTTTCCTATCTTAGTAAAGGGCACCACCGAATCTCCGGAAATTATCCTAACTTGATTTTAACATGTAGTAGTGGTCCTTGAAAGCCCTTTTCCCTTGGATGCAACAAATCAACAGGTCTTACAGCCCCTGTAACCTTTTGCTAAAATGTATCCCCAATCCACTGACTTCACCCTGTCTAAGCCACTATCACTTTCAAAAGACCCGCAAAAAAAGGCTCCTTGTTTCCAAATCTGCCCTCTTTAGAATGCAACTGGAAAAAACTTATAAAAATATCAATCCACAGAGCAACTGGAAAAAATTTTTTAAAAAAAACAATCTGGAGGACAGGCGCGGTGGTTCACGCCTGTAATCCCAACACTTTGAGAGGCTGCAGCGGACAGTTCACCTGAGGTTGGGAGTTCGAGACCAGCCTAATGAACATGGAGAAACCCCACCTCTACTAAAAATACAAAAATTAGCTGGGCATGGTGCGGGTGCCCGTAATCCCCGCTACTTGGGAGGCTGAGACAGGAGAATCACTTGAACCCAGGAGGCGGAGGTTGCAGTGAGCCGAGATCACACCATTGCACTCCAGCCTGGGCAACAAGCGTGAAATTCCATCTCAAAAAAAAAAATCAATCTGATAATGGCTCCTGCTTAAAACCCTCCAATGACTTCTCACCGCATGGGGAATTCAATCACAGTCAAGTTTATGTATCCCACCGGAACGACGCAAGTTCATCTTGTCTCCTTGCATTCTGCATCCCCTGCCCACCACCACGAGTCTCTGGTTCCTCAAACTCACCCTGTCCACTCCCATTTCAGGACCATTGCTCAATATAATCCTGCAACTGGAATTTTCTTCCCCAGGATCTTTGCATGTCATTCCCTGTTGCTAGGTTACTGAGATCTCCATGTAAATGTTACGTCCTGATAGAGGCTGCTGTGAGCTGAATTGTGTGCTCCCCAAAATTCATATATATGTTAAATTAATTATTATTATTTTACTTTATATTCTAGGATACGTGTGCAGAACGTGCAGATTTGTTACATGGGTATACATGTGCCATGGTGTTTTCTTGCACCTATCAAGCCATCATTTGAACAATGAGAGCACATGGACATAGGGAGGGGAACACCACACACCAGGGCCTGTCGCAGGGTAGGAGAAAGGGGAGGGAGAGCATCACAACAAAATTCATATGTTAACGCCCTAACCCCCCGTACCTAAGAATATGACTATATTTGGAGATAGGGCCATCAAAGAGATAATTAAGTTAAAATGAGATCTTTGGAGGTGGAAGTGTGGGAGTGGGGAGACGGTCAAATTATATACAATTTCAGTTAGCAGGAATAAGTGCAAGAGATCTATTGCATTGCGGTTCTGTTCTTAAACACTGCCAAGACAGTAGATTTTCAGTGTCCTAACAACAAAAGAATGATGGGTATGTGAGGTAACGCATACGCCAACTGGCTTGGATCAGCCATTCCACAATGCACGCATATTTCAGAATGGTACCATCAATATAGAAAATTTTTATCAGTTACAATAAATAAATAAATAGTTTTAAAATGAGGACTTTGGGTGGGCCCTAATCCAGTCGAACTGATGTCTCCCTAAAAGAGGAGGTTAGGATACAGACGTGCACACACAGAGGGGTGGCCATGTGAGGACACGGGGAGAAGGCGGCCACCTACAAGTCCAGGACAGAGGCCTCGGAAGAAACCCACCCTGCCCAAATCTTGATCTTGGATTTCAACCTCCAGAACGGTAAGGAAATAAATCCGTGGTGTGTTGTGGTGGTTGCTGTTGTTTGGAGACACAGTCCGTCACCCAGGCTGGAGTACAGTGGCACAATCTTGGCTCACTGCAACCTCTGCCTCCTGGGTTCACGTAATTCTCCTGCCTCAGCCTCCCGAGTAGCTGGGACTACAGGCGCCCGCCACCACGCCCAGCTAATTTCTGTATTTTTAGTAGAGACAGGGTTTCACCATATTGGCCAGGCTGGTCTCGAACTCCTGACCTCGTGATCCGCCCGTCTCAGCCTCCCAAAGTGCTGAGATTACGAGTGTGAGCCACCGAAATTCATGTTGTTTAAGTCATCTAGTCTGTGGTAGTTTGTTATGGCAGCCCTAGCAATTAATGCAGAGGCCTTCCCTGCCGACCCAGTCTCGAGAAGCCACCAGTAACTTACGATCGCATCCTCTATTTCAATTATATGCATGGGAGGTATCACTCTGGTCTTGCCCTGTGTGTTTATTCTCTCTCCCCGTCCCAAACTTTCACTCCCTAAGGGCAGCTATCTGCTCATACCCTTCGAATCGCCCACTACTGTGCCTGTCACCTGGAAGTTCCTGAATACGTAGCTATGGGATTATTTAGAATAAATAATTTATTAATACATTATTAATTTATTTTAGAATAAATTAATATTATATTAACATCCTATTTAGAATAAACTGGGCACCCCAGTTTATTCTAAATAAAGCTAAAGACAGAAGAGGAAGGGAGGAGGTACAGAAGAGGCACCAGTAGAATAAAAATAAGCTGGATATCTTCCAAATCACTGGGGAATTTAAAAAAAAAGAGGCAGAAATGGTAAAAGAATCAAAGGAAAACAATAAGGAAGAAGTTTTTTTAATGGAAAGCAAGATAAAAATAAAATAAAAATATAGGAACCAAGTGTAATGGTTATCAAATAAATATGCGAAGGCTTAACTCCTCCATTACAATAAAAGCCTCTCATATAGGGATACAAAACAAAATCTTACCATAAACTGTAAAAGAAATGTACCTAAAATATATGTAAAGATTAACTAAGAGGGATGAGCAAAAATGTAAGAGAAGAATGGAAACTAGCAGAAACTCAGGGCTGGCATCATCAGTGGCACAGCGTGACACATTCAAGGCGAAGAGCATGGGGGATGAGAGTGCATCCCCTGCAGTAGACACGAAAGTCCCATAAACCCTCACATATCAGTATCATAAACATAGGTTAGCCTGGATGCAACTGCCAATATTTCATTGTTTTGACCTAGGAAACTAGCAATTTTCCATGGCATAATGCAAGAAAACACAAAACATAATCACAGTGGAAGAAATTAACACATTCCTATCAATTTTAATCAAGAGAACAAAAATAAATATATATATATAGAGAGAGAGAGAGAGAAAATATTTGAGGCTAGGTGCGGTGGCTCACGCCTGTAATCCCAGCACTTTGGGAGGCCGAAGCGGGTGGATCACGAGGTCGGGAGATTGAGACCATCCTGGCTAACACGGTGAAACGCCGTCCCTACTAAAATTACAAAAAATTAGCAGAGCGGGGCGACGGGCGCCTGTAGTCCCAGCTACTCAGGAGGCTGAGGTAGGAGAATGGCATGAACCCAGGAGGCGGAGCTTGCAGTGAGTCGAGATCGTGCCACTGCACTCCAGCCTGGGTGACAGAGTGAGACTCTGTCTCAAAAAAAAAAAAAAAAAAAAAAAAAAGTTTGAATAACATGATCAACACACTTTCTCCTAACTATGATATATTAATTACACATTGTAAACAGATACTCTTAAGTGCCCATATAATAGCTACTAAAATTAATTGTATCATACGTCATGCATACATACACAAAAACTGAACATTTCCAAAATTGGGTATGATCTAGGTCACAAAATCTACTTAAAATGCAATAAAATTAGACATTAATAACAAAACATGAACAAAGAGCCAAATCGATTGAAATTGAAGGAAAAAAGTCTTTATCGAGTAACCTTTGGGCAAAAGTATAATTCAAAACAACAACCACAGATATTCAGAACATACTGGTAACAAAAATATTGCATATGAAAACATCTAGGATTTAGTTACACCTACCATTAGGAAAGAACTTACAGCTGCAAGTTCTTTTAGATTTAAGAGGAAACAATAAATTAATTAGTAATCCAACACTAATGTGTAGACTAACTGGTTCTATCAAACAAGTAATTAAATCTTTAGCAACTTCAGTCAGAAATAAGAGAGAGCACAAGCACTCAGTGATACAAAACAAAAAAGGTATATAATCACTGATCCAGAAGAGCTATTTCAGAATCAGAGGCTGTGTGCAGCTCTATGCCAATAAACTCAATGGCATCAGAATGATTTTCTTTGAAGGTACAATTGCCAAAATTAATTCAAACTGAGAAGAAAGTCTAAAAGTTGTGCTAATTATAGAATAAATGGAAAATATTGTGTGTGTGTATATATATATGTGTATATATATATTTGTATGTATATTTATATTTTTAAAGATTCTTTTCCAGGGCAATTTCACATGTTAGCTCCCTCAAAATTTCTTGGAACGGAACATACTGGGGAAGGGGTGGTAACGGAGATGGAGGATGGAAAAAGAATACTTCCAATTCATTTTGCAAAGCTAGCAAAACTTTGATTTCAAACCTTAACAAAGCTATCTCTGAAAAATCACAATAGAGGACAGTTTAACTCAGGAAAATAGATGCATATACTCTAAATAAAATACTAGAAAATAAAGCCTAGCATTATTTCAAAAGGGTGACAAACTTTTGACAAAATTGATTTTATATTCCAAGAAAGGCAATTATATCAATGCTAATATATCATTACATTAACAGTTTAAAGAAATATACAAGTAATTATTTAAATAGATATCCCCTTAAGAAAGGCAGGAGTCAAAATTCAACATCCATTCTCAATATAAAAATAAATTTTAATGACAGGAAATTAAAGTATACCTCTTTACCATGACAAAAATATAATAATAACAAAAACATCTGTTGTGTGTTTATTATTTGAAAGATTCTATGTTAAATGTTTTACCATGTTTGTGAATCCTCAGTTAAGATCAATTACAAATCAACAGTCACCACCAGGCAAAACGAACCACACAAAGAACGATTTCCACTCTAGTGAGACATGAGACACTGACACAAACTGTCCTCAGTATCATTTAGCCTCATTTCGGGTCAGCCTGTGCAATAAAACAAGAAAAATAAATAAAAGGTAAGAATAGTTAAAAGCAAGAGGCAAGATCATCATTGTTATCAGATGATAAGAATATAGATCTAGAAAACCCAAGAAAATCAGTGGAAGAAAATGGAAACTACTAAGAATCTTCAAGAAGGTTGACAATGACAGAATTCACAACAGGAATATTGTGTAAAGTAGAATCTTATTCTAAAAATGTAGGTATATATGCAAATAAAGACCAAAATGTAAACTAGTGGTTTTGGGTAAGATTATGAGTAGTTTTCGTTGTTGTTGTTGTTAAATAGAGACATATCTTGCTATGTTGCCCATGCTGGAGTGCAGTGGCTACTCACAGGCAGACTATAAGAATTAATATTTTAATATATCAGCAATAATTAGTTAGAGGAGGAGGAAAAAGAGACAGACAAGAAAACAGTGATCTTATTTACAATTATAAAAGCTATATAAAATACCTGCTGTTTTAGGAGTAAAAAATTTTTTATTAAAGTTATTTATTGAAGCATTGTTTGTAACAGTGAAGAAAAGACTACTATCTTCCATGGCCAACAGCAGGGTACTCACTGAATAAATTATGCTTTAGCCACATGAAAAGGTCCTATGCAGCAATAAGAGAAGGTTTTGCAACTAGTGGGTATTTGGTGAGATTAAGGAAGTACTGATCATTTATTTAAGGGAGACAATGGCATTGTGGATGTATTTTTTAAAGGGTCCTTTGCTTTTGAGATTCATCCTTAAGATGTCACAGATGAAATGAAGTGATATCTAGAATTTGCTTCAAAATAATCAGGGTGCTAGTGATGTGTGTATGACTGGGGAGTAACGGTGGGGCTCCAGATGAACAGGATTAGCTAAGCGGACAATTTTTGAAGTTGGGTGATGGAGCATGGAGGTTCATTAGACATACTATTCTTTCTACTTTTATGTGTGCTTGAAATTTTCCATAGCAAAGAAAAAGCTGTTAGTAATAATGATCTACATGCGTAGCTTGTTTCTTATGTTCTTTTATGTTTATTAATGTGTAAACATATTTGTGATATATTATTCAGTGTGAAGATCAAGGGCCTTCCTTCTTTCCTTCCCTCCCTCTTCCCTTCCCTCTACCTTCCCTTCTCCTTATCCTTCCCTTCCCTTCTCCTTCCCCTTCACCTTCCCGTTCCTCTCCTTCCTTCCTTCCTTCCTTCCTTCCTTCCTTCCTTCCTTCCTTCCTTC
>NW_012113697.1:4571548-4582231 GCF_000951035.1 Colobus angolensis palliatus
TTTTGTATTTTTAGTAGAGATGGGGTTTCACCGTGTTAGCCAGGATGGTCTCGATCTCCTGACCTCGTGATCCACCTGCCTCAGTCTCCCGAAGTGCTGGGATTACAGGCGTGAGCCACCACGCCCGGCCTCTCTTTCTTTCTTTCTGACAAGGTCGCTCTGTCACCCAGGCTAGAATGCAGTGGTGTAATCAATAGCTCACTGCGGTCTCAACCTTATGGACTCAAGTTATCCTCCTATCTCAGCCTCCCAACAGCTGGGACCACAGGTGCACACCACTGCTCTGCTAATTTATAGAGATGAAGTCTCGCCGTTTTGCCTAAGATGGTCTCCAACTCTTGGGCTCATGTGATCCTCCTGCCTTGGACTCCCAAAGTGCTGAGATTACAGGCATGAGCCACTGTGTCTGGCCAGGAAATAGCAAATTTTGAAATACTGTATAAAGCAGAATCTCATTCTAAAAATTTAGATATATATGCAAGTAAAAACCAAAAGGTATACTAGGGATTTTGAGTAAAATTATGAGTAGTTTTTCTTCCTTCCTTCCTTTCTCTTTCTTTCTTTTCTTTCTTTCTTTCTTTCTTTCTTTCTTTCTTTCTTTCTTTCTTTCTTTCTTTCTTTCTCTCTTTTTATTTTCTTTTCTGTTTAATTTTCTTTCCTTTCTTTTCTTTCTTTCTCTCTTTCTCTTTTTTCCTTTCTTCCTTTCTTTCATTTTTTATTTTTTTGTTGCTGTTTTTAAGTGAGAGTCTCCCTGTGTTGCCCAGGCTGGAGTGCAGTGGCTACTCACAGGTACAATCATTACACACTACAACCTTAAACTCCTGGTCTCCAGTGATCCTCCCACCTCAGCCTCCCAAGTAACTAAGACTACAAGCCCAGGCCACCATGCCTGACTATTTTTTTCTTTTGCTCACTGGTTTTCACATGTTTCTAAAATGAAAATATTTTAATTGAGTAATAAAAATCATTAAAGTAAAAAAGACGGGGAAAATAGGAATAGGAGCCATATTCAACAAGAATACAGAATAGTCACGTCTGCTGGTCAAGCTGCTTCCTTCCTCACATCAATAAACTTAAACCAAAATATTCATATTCCCAGGCATTCAGGACATCGCCTTTTCTTTTCTATCATTCTGATAAGCACTGGGATTATTTCTCCTGAATCCTCCTTCCAAGGCTGGATGCATTGTTCTGCCTCTAAGAGGTTCCCAATTCATGTCATTTAAATAAGTAAACACATTCTGAGATTCTGGACAAAATATCCTGGGGTCCTATAAGGTCTGAATAGACATTTCACCCAATGAAAGAGCCTTCCTCTGAACGGGATCTGGTTCCTTTGGAGAGAAGCTGAAGTTAGTCCTGACTCCCATGTGAGAAAAGCTTTCTCTGATTCCCCAGCAACATTTCTTTCCTAGTAACAGCTATGATTTTCCTTACATACATTTCAGCATCATTCAAATGCATAACCTTGGTCAAGGGCAGAATGAGTGGAGTGCAACCTAGAGGTACAAGCCAAGAACTATAGGAGAAAGGGAGGGAGCAGAATGAAGGCAGTAGATGTATCACAGGGGGCTTCCCAGAGGAAGTGGCATTTCAGTAAGTCTTAGGGGATAAGGCTTCCGTAGGTGGTCAAAGGGGTATGGGAATTCCTAGGGCAGAGAATAGCAAAAACAAAGGCACAGAATTGTGTAAGCCCAAGATGCGTGGATGTGTGCCCTTTGAACCTGTTCCTGTATCTTCAGTAGGGAAAGATGCACAGATATGCCCTAGTCCCTCATACGGTCTGGTCTGTGGAGTAGATGATAGATGGGCAGGGGGTGGGGCTACTCTGAAAAACAAGGCCCCCCTTGTTCCAGGCACACTCATTCCTGCTGAGGTGGCAAGTGGTACAGTTCACAGTCAAGTATGCATTTCCTACATGGGGCATCACCTACAAGGTCAGGAGTTCGAGACCATCCTGGCTAACACAGTGAAAGCTTGCCTCTACCAACAATACAAAAAATTAGCCAGGCGTGGTGGCATGTGCCTGTAATCCCAGCTACTTGGGAGGCTGAGGCAGGAGAATCACTTTAACCCAGGAGATTCCATCTCAAAAAACAAAAGAGAGACACACAGAGCTGTTTGTAGCACCAGCACCACCCTGCCTCTCATTCCAAGCCCTGTCACTGCAGCCACAAGCTTCTACAAAGTACACAAGAGCCCCTTCCCAGCTACGCTAATCTGTGTCTTGACCACAGGTTTTCATAGTAAACACAGACCTCTACAGCACGGGCACACAGGCTGTACAAGCCCAGCGGCAAAAAGGGAAACTGATTCCTGTCCCGTCAGTCCCTCGCTCAAAGTAAGCTCTCGTTAAATGCATATTGGATCAAACTCGATTAATTCCACAAAGGCCTCCAAGCTACCAGTAAGATTCATTTCTTAAAAGGTGTCACCATCATTATTTCAAACAATAAAACTACTCCCCTTCTCCCCTTTTTAAGACTAAACTTTTCCCAACTGCAAGGCAAGATGTGCTCCTCTCAAGGATTGAAGGGTGGTGGGATATGTCCCCCAGATGTGCCATTTGCAACAAGCTGAAGGGAAGGAAGCAAATGGCAGCAACTCCTGCAAAAATCATGCAACACCTCCAAGTCTCAGGATGAGGCATCCATCCCCGTCTGTCTGACACACCAAATGGGATGTGCAAACCTAATCCCAGCTCAGGCTTCTAATGACTCATTTGAAGTTCCTCAGATCAAACTGGAATAAGCAGACATCCTAACTTCAGACCCTCATCCAGGAAGACTTACTTCTGGGGTGCATGTGTGTATAGGAGCACGTGTATCAATTAAACCTTGGAGTCAGTGAATATATTTTCCAGGGTTTTGCCTTTGATGATTTCTTATCAGCCAAAAGACACACATGTTAGCAAGATGGTCCGTGTTTAGCATCCTGAGCTGAGTGGCAGGCCACAGGGCCAGCTGGAGAGGGCTCAGTTAAGAAACCAAACAACTGAGTCGTCCTGGGGAAGCACATCAACTGTGGTTAGAAGAAGTAGAGGTGGACAGAGGAATGGAGCCCTGGACAAGGAGGATCTGGGTTGAACACATCATTAAACTGCTTTGGTCTCAGCTATAAGAACTGTATCTCATGACTGCTACAAAGGTTAAGTGGGATTAATGCCAGGGAAAATATAAAGTGCTATAGAAGTCTAATACGGCATCAACAGAATCATTAAAAAAACAGGATGAATTTCAAGGGACATCCAAATTACTATATTATAGAGAACTTTGTTCAAATGAGCACATAATCAGAAGCCATTCCTCACTGAGGAAGTTCAATTGGAACCCATACAGAGAAAGAAGAAAATGCACCAAAAACATGGGGCAGACACTGTGAGTTACCTACCCAGTAGTCAATTTGTCCGTCTCTTTCCCTGCTAATAAATCCCACATTATTTAGGGAAGCAATATGTACAGCTAAATGAGGGTCACTGACACTGCCCTTCTCCATTCCTGTCGCCTGGAATGTAGATAAAAAGCCTGGAGCTCGGGCAGCCATGTTGCAATCATGAGGTAACAAGCATAAAGACAGAAGCCACCCCTGTAAGGATGGTGGAAGAGAAAATGGAAAATGTCTGGTTCTCTGAAGGCATTGCTGAGCAACTAAACCGACTCCAGAAATGGCCTATTTTTGGACTTTTGACTAGGTATGAAAATCAACCTTTATTTGGTTAAGCCAAATAAAGTCTTCAGTTGTCTGTTACTTGAAGTTGAACATAATCCTAAATGATACAAATCATTCCCTTACTTCTGACTAGATAAGGTAGGGGGAGGGGCGTGCATGCTTATGTGTTTGTGCAAGTGCATGTAAATGTGTGTATGTCTGTGTGTGTGGTTTTGAGGTAGTCATATTAGAGTCAGTTTTCTAATGGAGGCTTTTCTGTGAAGCACAAGAGTTTCCAAACAAGGAAAACTTAGGAGAACTAAAAAGGAACTGGGGAACAACCACCCACCAAAAAACCTATCAAGTCTGAAGCACAAAGCACACAAAAAGCTTCAGCTAAATAACTCTAGAGATTATTTTCCAATATGCCTCCTTAATAGCAATAGAAGCAATATAAGAGATAAGTTTCTCCACAGCACAGAACAGAACTGGAATTTTCCTATTAGTCACTAAAGTTTTGTGTTCTTGAAATGCAAAACTGCACCTTACTTTCATTATATGCTTCTTCCCTGTTCCAACAATAAAGGTGTCTGGCATCTGCAATGTTACATGGCATCTACACATTAGAAAATATTTACTGAGTTCATATGGCATGGTGCTAGGGTCATATATAAGTTTTGTGCAGTATCTGCTGACACCACTTTAATGTAATTGGCTTATTTTCCTTAATTCAGATTCAAAAGAACAGAAAAATTAGCATGTGCATGCATTTATTCAACAAGAGGCTTTAGACCCACTTGATTTTAATTCTGTAGTAGACAAGTGGCTGTGCTTTAACAGGAGCAGGATGGAGAAGTAGAAAGAAAATCAGATCTTGAATCAGAAAACTTGAGTTGAAGTTTTGGTTTCAATATCTACTGGTGTGCAATGGCAGACAAACTGCTTAAACCTTCTGAATCTCCTTATAGAATTGCCTATTAAATGGAAACAATTACTTCTTCTTCAATAGAAGAAGTAATCGTTCTATTGAACAATTACTTGTTCTATTGAATGATGATTAACTGATACATATACATGTACATACATTAACAAACTATGTACATATATACTTGCTTTCAAAGAGTGCTATATAAATGCAATTTATTGCATATTTTGTCTAAAAGAGCAATAAGTAACAGTTAATATTCATGTGGGCCCACTTAATAAAGTTCAATCCTGAGAAGTAAGAGATTTTGACTTCACTTATCAAATGAAAAACTTGAAGATTGGGTTGGGACAATATCTAGGCCTGGTACTCTAAATTCAATGATCTTTGCACTTGGCCAGATCAATGAAACTATCCTGGAACAAATCATATACAAACAGCAGAACTGTTTTTTAATGTAAACCTATTTTGAGCTCTCCACCCTATAAACCTGAATGTGGAATGTGGTTTTGGGGAAAATTGGAGTGAATGACTCCATCTAAATCCCAGTTTGCAGGCTCAAGTCTAAGTGAGGGCTCCTCCTCCCACTTGCTGCTTGGCAGCTGCCCCTCTGGGTTGGGGCTGGGCAGATGCTGATTCATTTGTGTCTCTGGGTTACAATGGTGAATATGCAGTGTGATAACAGATGGAATGCCATGTATCTGGATGAAGCTGGAAACCATCATTCTCAGCAAACTATCACAAGGACACAAAACCAAACACCGCATGTTCTCACTCATAGGTGGGAACTGAATGATGAGATCACCTGGACACAGGGCGGGGAACATCACACACCGGGGCCTGTCGAGGGGTGGGAGGCTGGGGGAGGGATAGCATTAGGAGAAATACTTAATGTAAATGATGAGTTGATGGGTGCAGCAAACCAACATGGCACATGTATACCTACGAATCAAACCTGCACGTTGTGCACATGTACCCTAGAACTTAAAGTATTAAAAAAAAGAAGAAAGAAAGAAATACCATGTATCTAGTCCAAATCCTTTGCCCTCTTGCCCCTTCCCTACCTTCTATGGAGAAAGAACTTCCCACCTTGTTGAATCAGTTCTAGAACTCTACTCTGATGCTAAAAATCTGGGCAACAAATGAACAACAAAATTATGCAGAGCAAGAATGTCTGCTGATTTACATAGTAAAAAGAGGTGGTAACACCTGTAGATGCACTTAGGCTAAGCTTGGGGACCTCTTTTGAAAAAGGAGTGTTTGGGGAAGCAGCCTCTGTGGCTATGAAGGGCACTGAGAGTGAGGAAGGTGAGGAAAGACTTTGTAAAGATAATTTGGCCTGTACCACAAATGTATCATAGATCCCTTTGGGTTTTCTTCCAAGAGACCAAGTAAAGATTGAAACTGCTCTTAAAAGAAAAAAAAAAACTTTTATGTATTTGACCATTGCTTATTTAAATGTCACATCAATGCAAGAGAGCCAGCTGAAGTCACTTTTGCTTTGTGTGAGTTATATTTTGAGAATGTTCTAGGATCAGCGACGTTTTCAAGTACTTTTTAGTCATGATTGGTTGTTCCAGAAAGGAACAGAGAAGCTGAATAGCCTCATACTTACTTTAAAAATTGAACTTGTAGTTTAAAATCTTCCTACAAAAAATAAACAAAAATTCTAGGCATTGATGCCTTCACCGGTAAAGTTTTATAAAAATTATTCCACAAGATTGAACAGAAAAAAACATTTTTTGGCATATTTTATGAGGTCAGCATTACTCTGATACCAAACCAAAATGACAAGAAAACAGAACTATGGACCAATATGCTTTACGAACATAGACACAAAAAGTTCTTAACAAAATTTTAGCAAATAAAATATCATAACATATAAAAATGGTAAGACATTATGACCAAGTAGAATTTATCCTTGGAATGCAAGGTTAGTTTAACATTTGAAAACCAATCAATGTAATTTTCCATGTTAAGAGGCTAAAAGGAAAAACTGTATCAACCTCTCAATAGATACAAAAGATGCACTTGACCCAATCCAATATCCATTCCTCATAAAAACTCTCTACAAACTAGCAATTAATGAAAACTCTTCCTATTTGATAAAGGGCATCTCCAAAAAACATAGAGCTAACATCACAATGTAAAAGACTGCTTTTCCCCTAAGATTAGAAAATAACTTCTCACCACTTTGACTCCACATTATACATGATATATTATATACATGATTGCTGGTGCAACAAGGCAAGAAAAAGAAATAAAAGGCATCTAAATAATAAGCGAAGAAGTAAAACTAGCTTTATTTGCAGATGGTATAATTGCAAAAATTCTAAAAATCTATGAAAAAGCTAAAAAACTGATAGGAGTATGCAAGTTTGCAGGATACAAGGTGATTATATAAAAAGCAATTGTATTTTTATATACCACCAATAAACAATCAGAAATTGAAAAGGTCGGTTCTTTAAGGAGGTGATTTTGAAAGTGAATGTAAACACCACTATTATGATGTTGTCTCAGGAATTCCCTTTGAACAAATCCTGCCATTCAAGACCTCCAATTCTATTTCCAGCCCTCTTCTCTAACTTGCTCTCATGCCATTCCCCCCATTGAGCATGCTGCTTCAAAAGGGCAAATCTATTCTCTCTCCTATGAGGGCTGATGTTTCTATCCTGATAGTTTTCCTTAAATCAACCCATTCCTATCTTGCTCAATTCCTCCACAGCTTTCTGACCATTCAAGTCTTATTTACCCTTCAAGGTCATAGTCAACATCCAACAGCTCTCAGGCTACCTCCTTGGACATTTGAACCTCTAGCACTAGCCCTGGTATGTAGCAGGCACTCAACAAAGCTGAAAAGAGTGAATGAACTTTCAGCATGCTGCTATTTCTGTGGATGTCCACATACAATTCTCATCTGTACTCCTGAATTTATGCTAGTTTTTGTGTTGTATTGGAACCTCTCTCGCCAAACACCTAAATGCAGCACCTGATTCTTAAGGATAATAAATGAACATTTCCATAATCAGTCTTGTGCACATTTTAAATTCTTACACAGCTATTATATTTAACTCTTTATATATATATACATCCTGTTTGTTTACTCAGATGGTAAGTTCTCAGTGGGCAGAGAATCCCATCATTTGTTGCATTTGTTTGCACAGATTAATGACTCTCAATCTACCTGGAGTAAATTTCAATCACAGTCATCATATATCCTAAAGGTAGTTTCAAAACAAGACCTGCAAGGTGCTTAAGCAAACCTTTATGTAGCAACAACCTAAACAGAAATGCCACCAAAGCTTGTTGATTCAGTGGCTCTTGTTTAAGAATGTTTATATAGGAAAACATTTTGTTCCTTCTTAGAAAAAGAGAAGGCTCAGAACGCCAAGCAGCCCTTCTGACTCACTCGAGCCCACAGACCTGAGGGTGCGGGCCAGCCTCAGCTAAACCTTTATTGCCCTCAAAGTCACCACAAGCTTCTTTTATAGGAAAATCTAAGGAGCCAGGTGTTTGCCCAGAGCAGCCCTGAGAGCGTGAGCCTGCTAATGAAAACGGAAAATGCAGGTCATTTCCCTAGTCTCCTCTCTCTCTCTCCCTCTTTCTCTCTCTCTTTTTGCTGTTTGCTATTCTTGGTCACTATGACCTTACGACTGTGAATAAAAAATAATAGAAGGGTGGGAGGCAATGTTCAACCAGGGGAGTTGGGAGAGCATGTCTTATAAGCTCTTGTAGCCACGCAGGCACCACCACAACAAACTGTTTGACCTTGAACAAGTCAATCAGCCTTCCTAAGCCTCTATTACCAAGGTGGTAATAGAAATAATAATATTACTGACTTTATAGGATTCCCATCTAACAGCCTCTTAGGAAGAGGGCTCACATGGACCACAGCACATTGCAGAGTTCCCTGTCCTGAAAACCACGAAGGAAACGGCCTGAGATCACTCGGATTATTGTGTGACACTGATCCTAGCTCCGTAATAGCAATAATATTAAGGGCTACCATTTTGTGCACATCAAACATGTTCTAGTACTGTCCTTGTTGCTTTATGTTTATTGTCTAGTACCTCTACCAGGGTCTAACAAGTCGATATGAGTATTCTTGAGCAGAGCAAAGGAAGCAGAGGCCCAGCAAGGTTAAGCAGTGTCTTTGCTCAAGGTTATACGCCTCACCCTCTCTTTCTACTATGACAGTGCTTCTCTGGTTGCCCTGGAGCTGAAATTGTGGCCTGAGGAAGACCTGCAAGCCCTGAACTCTCACCCAGGACTTTTGCAAACAATTGCAGGAAGTGTGTTTGTAGCTGCACCACAAGGACTCAAGTCAGCAACCCCAAACTGGTCACTCAGGAGGACTCCATAGCACTTACAAGACTTTGCTGTTTTAGCTTCTTTCTGTGGAAAACATGAGGCTGCTTCTCTGCAGCTTACTCTTAAATGCCCCCGAAGTGCACCCCAGCCTTTCCAAGACTTGGCTGGCAGTGTCTCTGCCTGCCTCAGCCACCCAGCTCCACCTTCCTGCCCTGCCCCGCCTCCTCAGAAGCCCCATTTCCTTTAATCTAATTCTTATGGGGAAAGAAACGCCACATTTATTAAAGTGCAGGCTTATCTATTTCATCACAGATCTAAGCCACGGTGATAAATCCGTAAGCTAAACACACACAAAGGGAAATACGAAGCTTGAATACAGAGCGGAATAAAGAAACAGGGCAGGGATAAATGTGGCCTTCGCCCAGCTGCTAGCTGGCAGCCCACCCACAGTGGGGTCTTGATCTGGGAGAGGTTGCTCCTGCCTCCTCGCAGGGGTAGGCGGATGGAGCTGAGGCAACGTCCATATCAACATACTTTCTAGATAGCTCTGGCTAAACTTTCACAAATGTTCTGGTTAGGAAAAACTGGCTTTGTTGCATCTTGTTAAACTTCTGAATAATCTAAATTGATTGCCTTCTCTTCACTCAGCACATATGGGCGAGGAGACACAGGACAGCAGAATCCAGAGCTCCAGAGAGTACAGAGGTAGGGACGCAAAGATGAACAGGACACAGCCTCTGATTTCAGGGGGCTCAGTCGTGACATAGACTTAGGGACTCTCTGCAGGGATTTCCCCAATGCCTTGGCTTTGCTGTGGGGCAACATTCCGCAGCCTCCATATCAGAACCAAAACTAGAGAAAAACAGCATCCTTAGAGCTTTCACTAATCTCTCCAGGAGTCTCCCAGTGACCCTCCCCATTCTAAAGCATTCACAGTCCATCTAGTGACATAACTACTCACATTCACGGTGGAAAACACAGAGGGTAGCCACAGCAGCTCACTTCACCTGATGTTTTTGATACCGTTTGCGGTAGAAGCATTACACAGTCCCCTTGTGGGCCATACTGTGACACAAATCATTAACTGCCCCCCCAGTAGCCATTCTTCTCTAGTCAAAGAACTCCCATATTTTAATTGATCACATGGCCACTGAAAAGAAAAATCCCATTAGTTAATGTGATGTAAGTAGGAGTGGTATGACAACTTCAAGCAAGGGTTCTTAAAGAAATGAGGTATGATCTTCTTGGTCCTTTCTTCCTCCTGGTGTCTGGAATGCAGACACGATGGCATGTGCTCAGGCAGCCATCTTGGGCTGTGACATGGAAGGCAAAGGCTTAGGAAGGCACAGCAACCAGATAGAAGGAACCTGGACACCACCTGGACACTGTAGGGCCCATATCCTCCCTGAAGTGATTTCTTCTACAGAAGAGAGAAACTTCTCTTCTGTATCAGCAACTCTTCAGATATTCAGTTATTTGTGCATACATAATTATAATCGCTGCCCTCTGTATAATGTATCAAATAAGAGCATTCATTTTGTCACTCATTTATTCAAGAAATAGTTACTGAATGCCTACTAAGTGCCAAGATCTGTGCAAAACGCACTGGCACTGTGAATAGAGTGAGCAAAGCAGACATATCCCTGTACTCAAGGCACTTACAGTTCAATGCCTCATTGTCAATTTGCTTACCATTCTGATGAGATATGCCCATGGCTGCATTCAGGTCTAGATCTCTGGGAGAAGAAAGTCTGTATATGTACATGTGGCGTGTGTGTGTGTGTGTGTGTGTGTGTGTG
>NW_012113697.1:4582281-4617187 GCF_000951035.1 Colobus angolensis palliatus
GAGAGAGAGAGAGAGAGAGAGAGAGAGAGAAAGAGAGATAGAGAGAGACAGAGAGACAGAGAAAGAGCAAGCAAGAAAGAGAAACCATGGGTGGGGAGGGAGAAACCAGATTCTCTGACTTCCCTTGTAATTACTCTGGCAACATCCACTGGAGAACTGAATACCCCAGTTCAGCTCATCTGCCGACATGCAAACATTTCCAATTTTCCTTTGGGTAAGACCTCTCAGCTATTCATCCCAAGTCCTTGGACTGACCTGGCCATTCTCATCAACTGTTTGTTCTGGCCAAAAATCCTTGGAGTCATCTGTGACTCCTGTCTTCCCCTCATACCCTCCATACAACCCATCAGCAAATGTTGTCATTTCTACCTACAAATAAATTCTGAACTCTCCTTTAGATATTAGTATTAAAACAATGACAAATTTCATAAATCTGGTAATTGTATCACAGTTATGTCAGTGAACATCCTTGAACTGAGAAGATACATATTGAAGTCGTCCTGAATGAAGAGTCATAATACTGGCAACTTGTTCTCACATGGTTCAAAAATGATGATGATGATGGCGATGATGATGACGATGATGATGATGACGATGATGGTCATGGTGATGATGGTGTTGATAGCAGTGGTGATGATGATGGTGGTGATGGTGATGATGGTGGTGGTGATATCAATGGCAGTGGTGATGGTCATAGTGATGATGATGATGATGGTATTTGTGATGGTGTTGATGATAATGGTGGTGGTGGTGATGACCAGGATGATGATGATGTTAAGGAAAAGGAAAGGGAGGAAGACAGAGAGATAAAGAGAAGCAAATATGTTACAACGTTAACAACTAGCAAGGGCATCTGGGTGTTCATTGTATCATTCTTGCAGGTATTCCATTGGTTTGAAATTGTTCAAAATAACAAGTTAAGAAAAATAAACACTGAAGAAAGTCTTTCTCACATCTTCCATCACTGACATCCCAGTCCAAGTCCCATCTCCCTCCCATCGCCCAGGTAAAGCAATAGCTTCCACTTCCTAGGCCACCTCCCCTTCAACACCTTTGCCCCTCCAGAATCTAGTCTCGGTTGGGTGCAGTGGCTCACACCTTTAATCCCAGCATTTTAGGAGGCTGAGACGGGAGGATCACTTGAGGTCAGGAGTTCAAGACCAGTCTGGTCGACTTGGTAAAACCCTGTCTCTACTAAAAATACAAAAATGAGCCAGGCGTGGTGGCACGAGCCTGTAATTCCAGCTACTTGAGAGTCTGAGGCAGGAGAATTGCTTGAACCCGGGAGGCAGAGGTTGCAGTGAACAGAGATCGCACCACTGCACACTCCAGCTTGGGTGACAGAGCGAGACTCCATCTCAAAAAATAAATAAATAAATAACAGAATCTAGTCTCAAGATGGTGGCCAGAATGATTATAAAAACCACATGTCAGATCATATCTCTACTCTGCTATAAGCCCTACAAGAACTCCCACGACATCCAGAATGAAACTCAAGATGTAGTGTGACTACAGGCCCTCCATCTCTGACTTCGAGCCCTTAACATGTCTCTTCCCGGCTCTCTCTACTCCAGCCACTCTCGTCTCTTTTTCATACCAAGCAGGATTTCACTTCTGCCCTAAACACCCTTTCTCCAGATGGTCACACATGGCTCAGTCATTTGGGTCTCGGCTTCAGTGGTCCTTCCTCAAATCAAGTTACTTCCTCTCACTTCTCATTGCTTCCTACTTTCTTTTCTTGCTCTCCTTCTCTTCAAAGCCTTATTGCCTGATTTCAAGTGTGTGTATGTGGGTTTATTTTCTGCCACCTCTAGCTGAATGTAAACACCATGAGACTAGGGACTTTGTGTTGTTCACTATATTGCTGATGCTTGACATCCAATAAAGGACCAAAATCACTTTTGAATGAATGAAGGAATCAATGAATCTGGAGTCCCATCTTGCCATCCTCCTTCTCTGGCTCTCAAGGTGCTGCTAACGAACTGTGCTCCTCACACCTCCTCCTCTGTTGGTTTGTCACTGTAGACCCCCAAAAGCCTCCTCTCCAAGCCCCTTTGGAGGGTCCAACCTTGCCCCATTCCCATGCCATTAGAACAAACTCAGTCATCTGCCACCTCCACAGCAGGGACCCCTACCCGCTCCCACACATCTTCTACCCCACCAGGGACACAGTCCATATGTTTAATGGGAAAAAAAAAATTCCTCCTGCTCAGAGCAGCCTTCCCCACTAGAACACAGAGTTCCAGTTCCTTCCTGGCTGTTGTCCTAAATCTTTAATCACTCCTGTCTGTTTACAGAAAAGCCACAACCAATCTTTCCAAAGGAATTGATCACTGTGCCCTCTACAAACCTTTAGTCTCTTACGCATCCCTGTTCTCCAGGCTCCTGTGGACCCCAGTTTTCCATCCTCCAGGAGTATCCTCCACCCTCCTCCTCACCCATTCAATCTTACCTGCCCTTCAAGCACTCGGTGATGCTCGCCCGACCACACAACCTCCCTCTGAGCGTTCTGAGCATGTGGCCTATAATTCTGGAGGGGCATCTGGAGGGTCAATTATCTTCTTGTATTGTCTCAACTTCCTGCACCTAGATTTAAGCTCCTGAGGCCAGGACTGTGTCTAATCCACCTTCCAGCTCCTGTAGGCCCTAACCAAGTGTTCAGCACGTAGTTGGTGTGTCACATCTAGCTATGGATGCCTCGATGCCGTCTCCTCTTCCATCTTTGGTTTCCCAAATAGCCTTTACTCTGTAGGCAATGGACATTAAGCCTCTGAGGAAAAGACCACTAAAGGCCACTCAGATGGAGGCCAGGCTCTCCCTCCTGGCAAGGGCTCCCACGCTCCACATCCCTGGGGGCCAGGGGCATATGGCTGCTCTCCCTTGTGTCCTGCTGCTCAGGGCTGCCCTTTCCCAGTACCCTTTTACTCTTGTCACTGCACCTCGCTCTGTTGTTTCCTTTGTTTTGCCAACTCATGGAGGTAATTGCGAATTCTAACCCTGTCCTCCGTGCTCTGGCTTTCCCTCTCACCAGCACCTCATTTTGGGAACAGCCTGGCCATATTCTAAATCCTCTGGCTCCCTGGGCGTCGTGGTGAGTGATTAGTGAGCCAGCTCAGGGGTTCTCCTTTCTCCCCCGGCCACGTGGGGAGAGCAGGCTCTATCTGTCCCGACTCCGGCTTCCTCCTTGGTGGGAGGGGCAGGGGATGGGGTCCTCTCTGGCCAAGCCTGTGCAGCAACCAGGCAGGACGAAGCCCTAAGAGTGGGACATGCTGGGCATAGCTGGTCCCATCATCACAAGGGCAGCCCCTCTGCCTTCTGGAAAGCTTTGCTTCTGGGCACAGCCGTCCTTAAGGCAATCCTATGCTGGGAAAAGCCACTTATCTCCCAGGATAAGAACACAAGTGCTTAGCACTCACTTTCTGAATGGCATAAAATGAGGAATTAACACTTCCTCTCAGGACAAGCCTGGCACTGAGAACAGAATGGTGATTTGGCCATAAGTTTCACCTGGGCTCTGACCCTGAGTCACAGAATCCCAAGAGAAGTGCAGCCAGCGAGAGAGTGAGCCCTGAGTATTGAGCTGCCTAGGTCAGACCCCACACCCTGACATCGACAAGTCGTGCACCTGCGGGCAGGCTGCCCATCACTCCATGTCGCTGTAGCCTCCTATCTACTGAGAGGGGGACAGTGCCTACACGAGGACTACGACAAGGAAGGCTCCTAGCCCAGGGCCTGGACACTCAGCCCTCAACAAATCCCAGCTACCGTTTCTATGATGACATGCGAAAAGCAGGATCTCGGAAGTTGCTAGGCCAGCCTTCCTCTCAAGCTGGAAATGCCCCAGTTGCTCCCCTCCTCTGCTTCAAATCATCACAGAGTGATCAGCTTGTTGCATGGCAAGGCGGTTTGACCTGGAACAGAGGGGCTCACAACAGGAGAATGCCTGCCCTTGTCCTGAGCAAGAGTGGCTTCCTCTGGGGTCCTCCCCACGGCCCTAGATAAATGCACCGCAGCAAATGAGAAGTGTAGACAAACACTCCGGCCATGAAAACAGCTGGCATGCCGCCACCTTGGATCCGGATTCCAGGTTGTTTCAGTGCAGCCTGAAGACATAGCTGTTTCCAGAGCTCTCAGCTTGCTCCGTTCATTCATCCTAAACCCCCGTGACTCTCTCATATGACCTACTGTTCCCCGTGGGACTTATCGGGACTTCTGACCCAAATATGGGGTTTGCATCATGCTAGTCACTTTGTAAGTATTTACTGGACAGCCTGAGTATGCCAGGCTCTGAGCCAGGGATTGGAGATTGTCAGGTGAGGGATGCTGATACCAGACACACCGTAGAGGAAGCAGACAGCCCAGAGATGGTTAAGTCAATCTTCACAACAACACAAGTAGGAGAGTTTATACCCAGTTTACAGACCAGGAAAACTGAGGCATGGAAGCTTAAGTAAAACGATCAAGCCCTACTTCCAGCTAGTGAAGGCAGAGTGGGGTTCCAAACTGGGGCCAACAGTCCTAGTCAGCCCCCTCCACTGTGTCTCTGCAAGGACGGAGGAGCCCAGGGTGCCACCAAGGACCAGTGGAGAAATGTCCCCAGGCAGGGAGCCAGGGAAATGAGAGCCACGCGGGGGCCTGGGAGATAAGGAAGAGCAGGCTAGGCTGTGGGAAAGTGAACGAAAAGAGGACATTCCAGACCAAGCAAAGAGCAGAGCATGGCTGGGGAGCTGTAGAAGACAGAGAGTGCATCCCCATAAGGACCCAAATGTGCTTGAGTAGGCAGAGTGGACACGGAAGGAGTGGCCGAGTTTCTGATGGCAGAGCCAAAAAAGAAGCTGTTCCCAGAATCCCCCAAAACTGTGGGAAGGAGGTTGCCTGGTAGTGGAACGCAGGAGATGGGCTGAGGAGGAGGTAAGGGGAGCTGACGGAGAGGCAGCAGGTGTAGATAAGTGTTTTGCAAAGCTCGGCTGTCGGGGAGAGAAGAGACGGGGAGAGTGTGAAACGGAGGGTGGGCTCATCCCATGTGAGGGTAAAGAGGCTGAACACACCCCCAGGCTGGGGAGCAGAGCTGCTACAGAAGGGGGCAGGAGGGGAAAGGTGGAAGTCCAGGGAGCAAGGTTCTGTGGACCAGGAACAGATGGGGTCCCAGCACAGAAGAGAAGGTGAGCTTTGGCCAGCAGAGGGGGTCTTGTTAAATGGAAAACGGGGCCGGGTACGGTAGCTCACGCTTGTAATCCCAGCACTTTGGGAGGTTGAAGCGGGTAGATCACCTGAGGTCAGGAGTTTGAGACCAGCCTGGCCAGCACAGTGAAACTCTGTCTCTGCTAAAAATACAGAAAAAAAAAAAAAAATTAGACAGGCGTGGTGGTGGGCGCCTGTAATTCCAGCTACTCGGGAGGCTGAGGCAGGAGAACCGCTTGAAGCTAGCAGGCAGAGGTTGCAGTGAGCTGAGATGGCGCCACTGAACTCCAGCCTGGGTGACAAGAGTGAAACTCCATCTCAGAATAAAAAAGTAAATAAATAAAATGGAACTTGGGGTATCTGTGCCCTGCAAGACATGTTGAATCCCAAGTCTGTCATCATCTGAGGATAGGCTGACCACCCCTCCCAGGGATGTGTCACTTGTAACTTTAACAATCATGCTTTCAACCTCATCACCTAAGTGATAGAAAAGAGTCACCAAGAAGGTCAGGGCTGAGGAGAACCAAAGTCTGCCCGGGTCCCTCTCTTCCTGCACCCCTCCCCTCCATACCCTTCTCTACCAGCTCTGTTCCTCCAGCATGGGCATGTTTTCATGTTTCCCCCCACCCTTCACCCCTCACAGAGGATGAGCCTACCCGCCATTTCACAGCCTCCCCGCCTCTTCTCTCCCCGACAGCTAAGCTTTGCAAAACAGTTGTCTACACCTGCTACCTCTCCATTTGCACCCTGGAGACCCTGGGCCCCACTGCAACATGATTCATTCATCAGCCCTCATGAGCCCTGGTTCAACCAGCCATAAAATCCAAATCAAGCAATACCTTGGCTCGAGTCTCAGGGAAGGAAAGAGGGGAATGGGACCTGACATTGACAGGGCACCTCCTGGGCTCACAGATCTGTGTTTGCCATCCATTCCCCTATGGGATCCCAGAGAGGGGCGTGTCTCTAGTCGCATTCCACGTGGAAGGAAATGCTGCATGGAAGATGGCTGGGACTTTCAGAGAGGGGCTGATAAACTAGAGTCCACAGGCCAAACCCTGTCCATTACCTGCTACTGTAAATGACATTTTATGGAAACATGTCCAAATTTTAAGAAAACACACATCCATTCATTACTTATCATCTGTGGCTGCTCTTGTGCTTCAAGGGCAGAACTGGATAGTTGCCACAGAGATCTTATGGCCTGCAGAGCCTAAAATATTGACGATCCAGCCCTTTCCAGAAAATGTTTGCCAACTCCTATTTAAGAGCCCTGGACTAAGGTCCAGGCTGCCCAAACCAAGGGGCAATTTGGTCTTTGGTTTGTCTTATTGTGAAACCTACAAGCTCTTTCTGCATCATCTTGCTCCCTCTATAGGAGGTGTCTTCCTGTGGAAAGAGAAGTCAGAGAAAGTCATAGAAAGTTCTCTCATTAACCTGTGGTGTTCACTACTTGGCAATCAGAAAACAGAAATCAGATCACCACACTTAAATAAACTCCTTGCCAAGCACACCAGCTCACTCCAGTCATCCCAGCATTTTGGGAGGCCGAGGTGGGCAGATCACGAGCTCAGGAGTTCGAGACCCACCTGACCAACATGGTGAAAGCCCGTCTCTAGTAAAAACACAAAAATTAGCCAGGTGTGGTGGTGCGCACCTGTAATCCCAGCTACTCAGGAGACTGAGGCAGGAGAATCTCTTGAACCCAGGAGGTGGAGGGTGCAGTGAGCCAAGATTGCACCACCGCACTCCAGCCTGGATGGCAGAGCAAGACTCTGTCTCTAAAGACATAAAAACTTACAAAATAAAAATAAATAGGTAAAATTAATTTTAACAATCAGTGCTTGACAGCCGCATATAGCTAGGAACCAATATACTGGACAGTGAAGACTTAAAATTGTCTTGCTCTTGTGTCAGATGTGCTTTGATTGCTTTATATCTATATTTATGTCACCTCCCACTTAAGTGACCCCTGTGTGTCTCCGTTTCCTCACAGGCCAAGCATAATTCTGGCCAGCTAATCTCACCATCTCCATAGAGCTCCAAAACCTTATGAGGCTATCATCTCAAACTCCTCTAGAACAACAGTTCTCTTTCTTTTGGGGATGACTGAGAAAAGAAAAGTCCTACTTCCTACGAGAAGCTGAGACTCACCAGAAGTTTCCCAGCTCAGCTGCACAGCCCAGGTTTTCTGGCTTCATGGGTGGCCCTAAACCTGTCCCTGGGAACAGGGACTCTCTGGGCTGCCTGGGCTTCCAACGCACCCACGCTTTCTTAGCAGGGTGTAAAGAACTGGGAAGGCACCCTGGACGATAGTCTTCTGAGCCCAGCCATGGAAGCCACCCAGTTCCTGGCTGCACTGACCCATGGAGTTCTGGGTCAGCCCCAGACAGGAGGAGAGGGGCCATGGGGCTTGGTAAGAAGCCTGGTCAGGCCGGGCGCAGTGGTTCACACCTATAATCCCAGCACTTTGGGAGTCCAAGGCAGGTGAATCACGAGGTCAAGAGATAGAGACCATCCTGGTCAACAGAGTGAAACCCTGTCTCTACTAAAAATGCAAAAATTAGCCGGGTGTGGTGGTGGGTGCCTGTAGTCCCAGCTACTTGGGAGGCTGAGGCAGGAGAATCACTTGAACCTGGGAGGCAGAGGTTGTAGTGGGCTGAGATTGCGCCACTGCACTCCAACCTGGGTGACAGAGCAAGACTCCATAAAAAAAAAAAAATAAATAACCTGGGCACTGGATTCCAGGACCTTCTGGCTCAACCAGCTGGCTGTTGACCAGCCTATGTACTAAGGGATGGACACCATACTTACTTTACAGAGAGGGCTACTACATGGGGTGCAGTCTTCAGTATGCAGCTGCATAACCAGTGCCTGTGCTTGGATCCTATGCCCATCCAAGTCAAGGACTATGTCATCCTTCATTCATTCCCTGAACAAACAGCTCTTGAGCAACTAGGATCTTCCAAGAGATGTTCTTGGTCCTAGGATACCATGATGATAGGAAGAGAAAACCCTTGTGTACCTGGGGCTTAAATTCTGATCGGGAGAGATAATAAACACATGAACCGACAAATGTATGATGTTAGATGATGTAAGTGCTCTGAGAAAAGTAAAGCCAGAGATGGTAACAGAGGAGACGGTTAGGAAAGGCCTCTCCAGAACAGTGTTGTTTGAGGAAGATTCCACAAAACAAATACCTAGTGCTAGAAAATTTGAGGCTACAGGGGAAAATATCTCAATGCAAGAATACAAACGTCATGAGAAGAAACAGTGTGTCTGGAGAAGACTAGTGTGTCTAGAGCCTGGGAGGGACGCAGAAGGTACTAGGGGTTGAGGTCAGAGAGGTATGGGGGGATGGGAGCCAGGGCATGCAGGGCTGTGGCAGAGTGCCCCTCTGCCACCTGTTCAGCCTTCATTCTGGGTCTCCATGAAGCTTAGAGAGTCATGACCCTTGGCTCCCTTTGTCTGCCATTAACGGATATGGCTTTGACAACAGGCAGGATGACTGGCTGTTCTTTTATACAACTCACAGTGGTATGTAGATGGGCATGAATATTTATTGTCTCCAAATGATGTCACTCTTGATAAAGTGAATCTGGATATCAACATTCTGTAACCTCAGCACATGATCTCATTACTACCACCAGGAATGGGCACCCCACTCTCCCCAGATGTCCCAGGACAGGCTCTTTAGGAGGGGTGAGGTAAGGCAAACATGCTAAGTCTCTCCTAGTTCCCGTCTATGAAAAGCGAGCCTGCAGCAAGCCTCTAAGGTGCTGAACTCAGGGAACTGCAATGCTCGGTATGGTGCATCTCTTCATGACTCCACTTGGTCCCTTAAACAATCTTTTTATTTCTACTTGTGCCTGCTTTTGCCCAGGGGTTTCCATTCAAAGCTCCATAGTGACCCCCTCCCTCTCTCAGATGAGCCTGAGTCTTCCACTCCCTTCGGCCCCACTTGTTGAGGAGAGGACTGGTTACGACAGCCACACTCACTCTGCCTAGCCAGTCTCCACCTTGCAGATCTTGATGGATCTTTCACATCTACATTCAACAATCTTCAAAGAATCTCTTCTTTATTTGACGGCTTTCCTCCAGTTCCCTCAAAACTTTAAGAGCTCAGTTCGCAAAGTTTTCTGAACAGGAGAACCACGTGGGAAGTTTGTTTTTGTTTGTTTCTTTTTTAATATCAATGCCAGGTCCTACTATAGACCAAGTAAATCAGAATCTTTGGGATGGGTGCAGGCATTGGTATTTTCAAAATTCCCCACACAACTCCAGTGTGTGACCAGGGCTGAGAATCACTGAGCTAAAAGAGGTCTTCTTCAACTTTATCATGTGTACAAATCCTCTGAGGATCTTGAATGCAGCTTCAGATTCAGTAGGTATGGGGAAGAGCCCAAGATTCTGCATTTCTAACAAGTTCCAGTGGAAAGCAGTTGCTGCTGGTCCATGGACCACACTTTGAGTAGCAAGGGTCTGCAGGCAGCCAGATCTGAGGGGTAAGGGATGAAAGCAGGGTTCATTGGTTTTCTACATTCCAACCAAGTGTTCCATATGTGGCAATCTTTAAAGCTGGAAAGGGGCTTCCTGGAAGAGTTGGGGCAAAAGGCTCTTATAGAAGGGGACAGGAGTTTTCTGCTAATGTGGGATTAGAAACTTTCACATCTAAGAAATGTTACAGGATCCATTCGCTATTATGCATAAAGTGCCTAGCAGAGTACCCAATACATAGTAAGTTCTCAATCTGTGGTACTTGTGCTATTATTGTTTTCATTATTACTGCAGGACTCTCAACCCACATCCCAAACCAATCAAGCATGTGCTTTCTATGTCCAAAACCCTGACCAAGCCCCACAAATTACTTTCATCCCCAGAGGATGTGCCTCAGACAGCAGCCAACCACAGGAAGGCTTGAGTCCAGGGACCTTCATCCCAGACACAACCCCATGGACCCTGCCTGGTCTAAGGACACCAATGCATTGCCTTTGGTTCTTTCATTCATTTGATTCATCTTCCATGAGCTGTGGATGTGCCTCCATAGTCATGGCATAGATCATGGCTAATAGTCAGTGTTTGCTATGTATGGGGACCTGTCTTCAGTGCTTTACTTGGTTTAACTCATTATACAATTAAAACAACTCTGACCTACAGGTACGATTTGCTTCAAAAGCAAACAAAGAAACTTGAAAAGACAAAGAATCCTGCCCAATATCACATACATAGTAAGAGACAGGGCCAAAAGGCAAACTGAGGAAGAGACTTAAATGCTCAAGCTTTCCCAGTGCTTCTCAAACTCTAATTGCTAAGCGATTTCACCAAATTACAGGTTCTCATTCAGCAGGAGAGGTAGCGTCTGGGATTCTGCATTTCCCACAAGCTCTCAGGTGATGCTGATGTGGCTGACCCACCGAAACCATCTTAAGTATCAAAGCTACTCATATGCTCTGATGCCTACTGGTGTTGCTGGATATCTTCCTTAATAGCCCCCTAAAAACTTACTACCATACTCCTACAATTGATGGTTTGTTGATTTGATGAGTGTCAAAATTATGGTAAATTTCCACTTTGAACACTTATGCAAAGTTCTGTTCAACTTCTGCTCAAACTGCAATATTTTGTGGCAAAGGATATCAACTGTTTGGAAAAGCATTGTGTCCATTATAATCTGTAGAAGCTGCAGCTTGTGATGAAATTGCTTTTAAATTTAAGCATCACAACTGAGAATGCTTTCTGGGCCAGGATACTATTCCCATCTCCAAGCGCAAAGTGAAGAGTTCCAATTTGAGAAATACAGGAGGAGAATTTCTTGAAACATAGAAGTGAATCATGTAACTGGAAGCTTTCCTTCTCAGCTCACTAGAAGAGACGAGGTATATAGAAACCAGAAGAAATGACAAATCTTCCTGCTCTGTGAAGGGTATTTAAGGGCAAATCCAGACTGTCCACCTAATCAGTCTGGATTCAGCAGTGGGGAACCAGCTTGCTTGAGAATGAGACAAAGAAAACCCAAACAGAGAGAGGGGAAGATAAACAACCAGGGGTGCTTTTGATGCCAGAGTGACCTGAAGTTTCAGAGTCACAACAAGGTTCTGGTGGAGACCGACTTCAAAGGATGAATCCTTGGAAAAATCAAAATACACTACTCAAAGGTGGTGATAATACCAGAGTTGGATTCAACAGTGATCAGTGACAAAAAGGATTAGCTACAACGGTGTCTCTATGCAACTCCCACAGCCCAGTGACTCTCAAACTTAGTTCCACATTAGAATCACCTGGGAAGTGTTAGCCACGAGCCCCCCACCCACCTCCATTCTCAGACCACACTTCCACATCAATTCAATCAGTCTCTGGGGGTGGGGCCGAGGCATCCTTAATTTTTAAAGATACCCACTTGATTCCAATGTGCAGCCAAGTTTGAGAACCACTGGCTTAGGCTTTCAGTGTCTTCACTCATAAAATGAAGGAATCCTTCAGAACCAGTGATTCTCACCAATAGACACATGTTAGAATCACCTTGGGGAGATTGTTTTAAATACTAATGTGATGCCAACACCATCCCTAGAAATTCTGGTGATTCTGTGGAGCCCAGGCATCAGCATTTTTAAGACCTCCTCAGGTGATTCCAGATGACCACTGGTCCAGATGTTTTTGCCAAGATTTCTTCTATTGCTTATGTTTTAAGGATCTATGGTGTTAAAGCTGAAAATGCATCTTAGACATTTTGTAAATGTGGAGTCCCCATCTTTACCTTTACAGCCGGAATTTTTAACTTTGGATGAATCTATTAATTCCCTTAAATCATATACAAACTGTTGGACGAATATAAAAATGTATATATATTTGTATTTCTCAGGAGGGAGTGTCATCACCTTTTATTAGGCTCTCAGAAGGTTTAAGAATGCTATTTTAAAAGCAAATATTAGGTTTCTGACTTAATAAATTTAAGAAAAATAAAGAATGAATGGAAAATAAATTTGATCTCATCAGCACCTTTGCTATAGTTTGGATTTGGTCACACCCACTGCCACCTAGTGGTTATATATCCTTATTGCAGGCTTAGTTCAGATCACATTGCCCATCCTCTGAAAACTACAGAGTAATAGATGTGAAGATTTCAGATCCAAGTATCAAAGTAAAAGCTTTCTCTGGGACTAGGATTAGTACCAGTAAGAGGCTATCTGGAAACACTCACTACAAGAGATGACTTCCCAAGCTGTACTTGTAAGGAGACTGTCCACTCAGATATTTTGGATTCATACCCTTAACTGGGTAAGGATATTACGGTTTCCTAGTTCTTACTATTGTTAACTATTTGCCTTGGATTGAATCTTGTTTTTCTCTCTTACTAATCATGTAACCTTGGGAAAGTTACTTAGCCTTTCCATTCCTCACACAAAATGGGGATAATATAAGTATTTCTAAGATTGCTGTGGAGAATAAATAAGAAAATATATGTAAAAGGCTCAGCATGACTCTTGGCACAGAACAAGATTCCAATAAATATTTAGGTTATATTACTGTTATTACTGATTTTTTCATTATTATTAACATCTCAGTGACCTTGTTCAAGTTACTAAATTTCCTTGAGCTTCATATACTAACCCGTATGACAAGGAAAATAAGCCCTGCCATTTTCTTCACAGTTATAGCAATGATAAGTACAAAAAGTAGAAGGCATATTGTTATTTTATGGCAACTCATCATACATCCAGGGAATCTACAGAGCACAGGAAAAGGACACACAAAAATACAGATGTTAATTCTCATCCTCAGGAAGGAGCTCTTTGAGATCCCAGTAGTTGAGCAGGTTCTACAGTGGGGTACAGTAATTTATTGTCACATATCTAGCATCCTACTCAGCCTAAAGTTTCCCACCACATGGGTGAATGGATGGCCATACCCTGCTATGGATGCTGCAGCCTCCTTTATACCAGCCACTCACTAGGTCACACGTGCCTGAAATTGTCAGTTCTCATCCAGCCCAGATACTGATCGGCAACAGCCTTGCCCATTCCAAACTCACCCCAGGGAGAGAGTTCCAAAAATCTTTTGCAAGGCTGCCTGTCCATCAGAGAGTCGCTCATCTCACCATCATATGTCCACAACCTGCCCCACCAGAGCAGAAACATCTTGAAACCTCTCACCAGTCTCAGCAAAGAATCAAGGTGCCCAGCTGTTACTTACCTGGAGTCTGCTTGGCCGTACGCACAGGAGTGTAGTGGTTTTTGGAGGACGATCTGACCGGCGTGTTCTCTTTGGGAGAGGTATCGATAGCCGAGATAGTTTCTCTTTCACAGTGTGCTATGGGGATTGGTCCCTGTTGTCTTAAGATGTCAGCCAGAGCCCTAAACAAGGAGGAGATCACATAATGAGATTCACTGAGCAGGTATGCACACCCATGAGGGGAGTTGGCTTACTTTCATATGCCCTTTGATTTACAGAGATGCAGGAGAGAGAGAGATAGCGTTCAGCTCTCAATAGTCAGCTACATCTGGTGTTGGTCTCAGGAGGGGGACACAGGGTAAAGGTTACCATGCTTGGAGGTACAGACTGAAAGGCTGGGGCTATGGTTTCTTTCCTTAATTCATTTCACATTAGTAAACTCTGAGCCCTTTCAAAATACTGGCTCCCCAGATATCCACCTATGCCAGGCAGGTATCTATAGCAGTTGGCCAGTGGAATGCCACTATGGTGAAGGGCTGAAACCATCAGCCTCAAATTCAGCAGCAGGTCACTAATATCAGAGGACCATTTCATCATCCAAAACCACACACTGAGTATCATGTACTAGATACTGGAGACCCAAATAAGTACAACACACAGCTCCCGTTATCAAGGAAGGGTATGACTGAGCTGCAAGGGCAGGACATAGAGATGAAAAGATAAAAATCAAAACATGTGAATGGTGCAGAGAGTCAAGACAACTGGAGTTTAGAGGTGGGAGCAATCACAAACACAAGGAAAAAATACACAGGAAGAAAGAGAGACAGGCAGAGACTCTGTCATAGCAGGAGAGACCCGTTCCCCTACAAGAGGTCCAGCTACTCAAGAGAAAGCAGCTTTTGTTAACTCAGCGCCCAGCTTCAACAACCAGACATGCAGTGACTAAGGACTCAGCATGCATCACTCACTGAAGAGAGAGAGATCAATGGGACCCAATTCCTGCCATCTAGGGGCTCATAATTTAGGGGGAATTGCTCCCCTACTTGCTTTCAAACAGGACGCCCTCTGTGGGTATGACATGTGAGATACCCACTGGCAGTGGGGAATAGATGAGTATGGACAGCCACAAGAGACTATACCTGGATACTGTCACTTCAGAGCCAGGTCTCCAGTCCTCAATGCACTCTATTTTGCACATGCCAGGCAAAGACTCTTCCATTTTCCTAAGGGGTGTCTCTGAGGGGTGGGGCCCTGCCCAACCCAAGGCTTCCCTCTTACCAGGAGTCCAGCTCCAACACTCTGGCCCCATGAAAAGTAACAACTGCAGCAGTTTAGAAATGCATCTGAGTAAACTGTGGGGGGAAGAATAGTTTCTTCACAAAATGGTCCTGGGACAACTAGATTGCCACATGAAAAAGAAGGAAGTTGGATCCTTACCTCACACCATATAATAAACTAACTCAAAATGGATTACATAACTAGGTATTAGTCCCAAAACTATAAATCACACTGAGATACCCTTTCATACACACTAGGATAGCTATAACCAAAAAGCCACATCATACCAAGTGTTGGCAAGGAGGTAGAGAAATTTAATCCTTCATATACTGTTAGTGGGAATGGAAAACCCTGCAATCCCTTTGGTAAACAGTTTGGCACTTCCTCAAAACTGTGATGTTCCTTAAACGCAGAATTAACATATGGCCCAGCAAATCTACTCCTAGGTATTCCCAAGAACAATGAAAAACATATGTTGTATTAAACTTGTGTACAAAAGTTCAAAGCAGCAGTATTAATAATAGCCAAAGGGTAGATGCAACCCAAAAGTCCATCAACTGCTGAACAGAAAAACAAAATGTGGTATATTCACACAATGGAATATTATTCAGTCATTTGAAAAAGGCACACTGATACATGCTATCACGCAGATGGACCTTGAAAACATCATGCTAAGTGAAAGAAGCACACCGTAAAAGATCATGTTTCTATACCATACCCAGTTAGGTAAATCCGTAAAGACAGAAAGCAGAACTGTGATTACCAGGGGCTGTCTCTAGATCATGTGAGAAAATAAGAAAGCAGCTTGTGCTATGAGATGTATCTTCTCCTGGGAGAGGGCTCCTGATGCCCAGTGGGCTGCACTGAGCTGGTCAGCACAGCCAAGAGAGAGGGATGTACAGCAAAAGGTGTTTCTCAAACAAGGGCTGCCTGACAGGCTACCTAAGGATGGGAACCCTGCCACATGTTGTAAAGTGCATGGCAGCTAAGGAAATGCTCCTATTCCCACACCCATGTGTGACCATTCTCCAGGATCCTTCCTTTCCAGTACCCTCTGGCAACTGGGAAGGCAGCACTCATTCCCAGACCACGTGGCCTTAAGAGTGAGTCCCTCCGCCTACTCTCCCTCCCTCCATTGGTGACCCCCCTCCTTGCTCCGGTTCCTCTCCATCTTCCATCCCCTTCTCTCCAGGGTGCTCAATAAATATTATTCTAATTCTGAAATGCGTGATCCTGGTCTCACCTAATTAATTTGAATACGCCGGAGGAAATGGGTTAAGGCCTGAGCTACTTTCTAACCGTAGGAAAGAAAATTGGTCACTGAGGAACAGCACAGCAGATTTTGTAAAAGAGTGGGTAGCAGCTTCCAGCATCTGAGAGAAGACAGTAGGGAGAGTCAGACAGTAGCAAAGAGAGAGGGAGAGAAAGGGAGAGAAAGGGAGGGACAGGGGACAGAGGTCCAGAGAGAAAGAGAGGAGAGAAAACAGGTGGAGAGAGGAGAGAAATGGGAGATGGAGCCAAAGAGACAGAAGGAGAGTGAGAGGGGGTCTGAAACCCCAAGCAAGAGAGAGCAGGCGAGGTTCAGAGAAGAGAGTTAGTGAAAGTGACAGGCATCAGGAGACAGAGAGAGGATAGGAGGCAGAGTCCGAGGGACAGGCAAGCCGGCAGGGAGAGCAAGAGGGAGAGTAAGCCACAGAGAACCAAAGTGAAATCCAGAGATAAAATGCGATTCAGAAGAGTCAGGGAAAGGGGGTTAGAGAGAGACATTCGGAGGGAAAGAGTCAGACAGAGAGAGACACACAGACGGCCAAGTGAGGGACTCAGGACAGGACAGGCTGTCAGCAGGGCCCTGTCACCCCCCATGTGGACGACAGATGTGGAGTCACCCTAGTGGTCCTGCTCTTTCCAACCCTCCCCCACCCACAGCAAGCCCCTTTGGCTGCAGTATCTGATATATGGAACAAAAGAATTCTTTTGCCTGAATTATCTGGATTACTGCCTAGGTTTGATGCTCCCTTCTGTCTGTGTATTTCTTGGCTTTCTCGGGTGTGTGGCAAGCAGGGGAGAGTAAATTAATCAGGCAGCAAATCTGATCAGGGAAAACAGTCACTGTGATGAGGCCAGGAAACTTAAGCTTCCTTCAGTACTTGGTATTGTATATTAATCACCTGAATAGCAAAAGTATCATCTTACATTTGGATAGCACTTAATAATTGCTCAATGCATTCACCTGCCTTGTCTCATAATCCTATCCCTGTGACCTTTGCAGCTATTATTACCATAATTTTTAACAAGGAACTGAGGTTCAGGCTAATTCCAGCACTAAAACATATTGGAACAGGGATTTAACTCCAAGGCTTCTGACTTGAGCCGGGCATCCTTCTGTTCACTGGGACTGTCTCTTACATACATTTCACTTCCTACAAATCATCAGCTTTAATGAGTCCTCCTGGTCCCTCCAGCTGGGTCGGCTAATTTAGCAAATGCCAGTTAATATTTGGGCATGGAGAAACAATTAGTAAATGAGTGATTCAGTTCAATACCAATTATGTATTTGCTTAAAACCTTGGTTATTGTTGTCAGTGGTCCCGAGGAAATGAAAGCATGTCTGAATTTCCCTCAGTGCTTAGTTATCTCAACACCTGCAGGGACCAGGCCCAGTCAACACTTTAACGTGTTGCCACCTGCATTCAGGATATGAACTAGTTCTTAAAATGGCAAGTGATTTCCCTTAACAACAGAAAAATAAACAAAACCTTGTTCATAACTTTGCCTCATAGTCTTGTCTGCTTGAGATATTAGAGACTAGCATTCATTCAGTGATTACAATGTCCCAGACACTGGCTCTTACATGCATTGGATCACATATTTCTCAGAATGCTCTTACAAGGGATGTGCCATCGGTAGCCCTATTTTGTTGATCAGAAAACCAAAACTTTTAGAGGTTATATATGTTACCCAAGGTCACACAGCTAGTAAGTGCTGAATTCAGATTCCAAACACAGGTAGGTTAAACTACAGGGGCTGACTATAGACCACCAGATTATTCATTCATCTAGCCACCCATCTCTTCATCCATCTCTCCCTCCCTCCATTCATCTTTCCCTCTCACTTTCCATCCCATATCCCATCCATCCACCCACCTCCATCTACCCAAAATTATATCCATCCTCCCAATTCATCCCCTCATCCATCCGTCCAACACTCTATCCATCAATCCATAAAACACTTCATCCATCATTGAAGATCATCCCTCCATCCAACAGTCCATCCATTCATCCATCCCTCCATTCAACCCTCCATCCAACACCCCATCCATCCATCCATCCATCCACCCACCCACTTAATCACATTTGTTTTCTTCACCTACTATGTCCCTGTAATGGTCCCTGAACACAAGATTTTAGAGAGTGTTTAATCGTTGGGGCAAAGATCTACCCAGACCTGAGAACTCAGCTGTGGCTCAACTGCTCAGTGCTATTCACCTTAGTGTGCCATTCACACCAAAAGCTCTACAACCTTTTACACTATTTTAGCAGCCATCTTTTTTGCCAAATGAAATCCTGACTGGAACACCAATATACTTCACCAGACCACAGCTCTGCATAAGGCCAGTGGGAAGTGGGAGCCCTGTTCCTCCAAGCTCTTCCCAGTAAATCTGGTAGGAAGTACTCAGTTGTCCCTGGACTTCGTGGAGTTTTCAAATTTTAAAACAAGTATGGTGAAAGAGCATCAAAACGAAAACTTGGGTTTTTTTTCTTTTGTCCCAATCTTCATTCACAGAACAGATGGTCAAACTTAGGTCCTCCCAAATTAAGTGGGGGAACCTAGAGCCCCTTAGTTCACCTGGTAATTATTTTAAATCTCAATCAATATGCCCTCCATGAGGACCCCGTGAATACTGTTGCTCCATGAAGTGGTGCAATGGAAATAAACCTTCAGCCTCTGCCACGTCTCTGGATTTCTGAGCTGTCTAAATGCTGTGGAAAGGAGAAAACAGGCTCAGCTATTATTCAGTAAGTTATTCTGCGTCAAATGCAAGGCAAACTGGATAGTTTAGAGCCCTAATCATGCCCTTTCTCTTTCCGGGGCGGGTAGGAAGAAATTGGTGCTGTTGGATAAGTATGATAAAAGGCCAAATAGATGAACTATTCCGTGAACAAGCTATTCTGGTTAATGTTCTTATTCCTAAGGACTAATGAGAACGCTCTTGTTTTTGAAGAACTTTCTAAAAGCATTCCTGCCTAATTAAGTATACTGAATATAATTAATTTTTTTTAAGAATTCAAGGTTCTTCACGAGAGGGCCATCAGTCTAATCTTTAGTTCTCTTCACAGATGAAAACCTAAGTTAACATGTAGACAGTCTAGAAAATGAAACTGTTCATATAAAAACCACAAGACAGATCATGGAAATTGCTTCTGTTTTTGTTTTCTTTAAGTAGGTCTCTGATAGTTAATTCTTTTGTATTTCTCTTGAAAGTAGAATGTAGATACTTTATTCCAGTTAAATAAAGGATACTGGTTATTTGAGTCCCAGATATTGAGCTTTTCCTCTTTCTTCCCTTCCTGCCTTCCTTCCTTTTTCTTTCTTTCCTTTTCTTTTTTTTTTGAAAGAGGGTCTCACGCACTCACCCAGGCTGGAGTGCAGTGGTGAGATCATGGCTCCCTGTAGCCTCAACTTCCTGGGCTCAAGCGATCTTTCCACCTCAGCCTCCCCAGTAGCTGATACTACAGGCAAGCACCATCACATCCGGCTAATTTTCAAATTTCTGTAGAGACAGGGTTTCACCATGTTGCCCAAGCTGGTCTCAGACTCCTAAGCTCAGGCAATCTGCCTCCCTCAGCCCCCCAAAGTACTGGAATTACAGGCGTGAGCCACCACATCCGCCCCTGAGCTTTTACTTGATAATGACCTCTCAGGAACTGCTGGCGTCCTCTTTAACCGCATCTCACACTTACCTACCGGCCAGTCACAGTGTTTCCATTGTCTAAAATATGTACCCAGGACAATTGAAATGAACATATTTTTAATAAACATGGACCAAGGAGAATGGCTTAATTTAGTTTTCCCTATTCCCGGTTCTCTCAGAGTCCACTTGAAAAACACAGCTGCTGGCTTTGTGTGTGCGCAAGACTGCTCTCCTCATACAGAGAGGCTCAGAATGGCTGTGGAGATCTCATTTGTTGTGTTAACAATGTCTGTGCATCTGCATCGAGCTTTTCTGCAGGTCTGAGTTGTCCCCAGCACAACTGAAATTCATCATGGGCAATAAACATCACAGGACTCAGTGAGGGAAGGGCATGGCCTGCCTGTTTTCTCAGGCAAGCCGAGCGAGTTGCTCCATCCCAGTGGGTGCCCGTCCTGGCTCTGTCGCTAGACCGGCCGGGAGCCAGGCAGAGAGTAGATGTGCATCCATGGGGGCCCCATTCAATCCTAACAGCATCGTGATCACATACTCCATTCCTTACACGAATCACATGAAAATTTCCCCAGGCCTGAGAAATGGGGTAGCGTCAACACCAAACCCAGACTTTTCAGAAATACTTGGATCGTTTGAGAATTCATTGAAAACGTGGATGTGTCAGGTGCACCTATTATTACTGGCAGCTGAGAAAACAAAAAATGCTACCGAGACTTGGTAGCAGGGCCACATGGTCAACCAGGGGACAGATGAGTTCATAGCCGTACCTGTGCACGAGGTGCAAATGGGCTGCTGCTGCTGCCATTACAATTCTGGTGACTGTTGGCGTTGTTTTGTTTTGTTTTTTGAGATAGGGTCTCCCTCTGTTACCCAGACTGGAGTGCAGCGGCATGATCTCGGCTCACTGCAACCTCTGCCTTCTTGGTTCAAGTGAGTCTCCTGCCTCAGCTTAGCTGGGATTAAAGTAATCCCAGAGTAGCTGGTATTAAAGGCCCCCAACACCATGCCCAGCTACATTGTGTATTTTTAGTAGAGATGTGGTTTCACCATGTTGGCCAGGCTGGTCTCGAACTCCTGACTTCAGGCAATCCACCTACCTCAGCCTCCCACAGTGCTGAGACTACAGGTGTGAGCCACCGTGCCCGATCAGTGTTGTTTTCTTTATGTGCAATGGGCTCAGACCTAAACCGAGAAGTGAGGCAACATGCAGGCAGCACAGCCTAATGGCCACACACGGGGATTCTCGAGCCAGAAAGCCTAAGTTGGAATGCTGGCCACTTGGTGGTTGTCAGCAAGCTACTTAAGTGTCCTGCGGCTCTGTGCCCTAGTGGAAAAAATAAGGCCAAAATAATGAGGCAAAAAATAATGTCTGCCTCTTAGGGTTATCATAAAGATTAAATGATGTAATAGTTGCAAAGCACTTATGAAGCTTACAAGGAGCCTGGCACCTTGTAAATACTACATAAATATTTGACTAATAAGTAAATCCAAATGTCTACAACCTCCTAATATCTACATCGGATCAGCCTATAGGACCACAATAAAAGCATAAGCAGAAGAGGGGAGTCTCAGAGGACTGGTGCAGTTATGCCAAACTGGCAACACTCTTGGTGTGGCGGGGCAGCCACATGGCATAGCTGTGGCCATGGGTCATCCTGGAAGGGACCACCCACGCCCCATATTTCCCACTCAGGCCTAAGGATGGAAATCCATATGGCCACACACCAGTTTCTGCTGAACCCTGAACTTGGACTTCGAGAGCCAAATGCAAAGACAGTCTGTTCCTTCCCGCCAGGTCCCCATGGATTTGCTTCCACTAGCCTGCAAAGAAGTTATCCAGATGAAGCTCCATTGCAAACGAAGGTATTCACAGTGTGAGCAAAAGAAATCAGGAGTCTAATGGGGCACGGAAGGGCAAACAGATCAAACTGGCCAGGGCAAGCCTTTCTGTAAAAGATTCAGTTATTCATTCTTTCTTCTTCCCTCTCTTTTCCTTTCTTCCTTTTCTTTCCTTCTTTCCTCCCTCCCTCTCCCTATTTTTCTCTTCTTTCTTTAAAATAATTAGAAACATTGTCATTTCCCTCCTCAAGGATCTTCACACTAATGCAAATACTAGAAGGGCAGGGTACACAAAAAAGAACATTTTAATTCCTACTGACTTTAACTCACGTATTCAGCCAGTCATTCAGTTATGTTTCTTAAGCACGTACTCTGTGCCAGGCACTACTCTAGGCACTAGAATCCAGGTGTAAACAAAACAGGCAAACACTCTTGTCCTGTTGACATAGTGGTGTGGGAGATGGATCCCTGCCACAAAGCAAAGCTGCTGTGTAGGGCTGCAGACCAAGGAACTTCCCAGAAGAAACCAGATCTTTAAGTTGCATCTGAATTACCGAGATCCACATGCTGCTCTTAGAAATCTCGTTTGGGGTTTCACCATAGAATTATAACCCCATTTCTGGGTGGACAGCCTCTGCCCCAGTGTGAGGTTGAACCCACGTCCCAAGAGGACAGACTCTTAACTAGGAGTGCTTATTTATTTGGGAGAAGGGAAGACTGAATGTGGGCCTTGACTGCTATCTTCAAACACATGTTTTGCCATCCTGCAAAAGAAATGATACACTCCTTCTGAGTTACTCCAGGAAGTCGATCCCAGTCAAAGAAGTAATTTTGGCTCCCCATGAGAATCAACTAGAATTGCATCCTAATAACAGACCAACTGCCTCTAGAGGTAGGGGCAGCCCTGTCCTAGATGCATGGGCGGCCACTTGCTGTACATGAGAGGAGGGGGAAGGGGGAAGGTGGTGCCAAGAGGGAGAGTCACTAAAATGCCTCATAAGTCCTCTTCCACCAAGAGAACCCATGAGTTGAAGATGTTAAAAGCAGCATCCTCACGAGGCCATTTGCAGATGACATTCTTATCTGAGTGGCGTATGCAAGGAAAATGCATCTCCTCCCACATCCCAGAGCTGTTGAACCTGTAAGTACAGATGCGGACTGTGTCAGCATGTAGCTTTCAGGTGTGCTGAGGGCAGAATGGGCCAGAGAAGAACACACTTCCACAACATTACAGCCCACATCCCACAGCAGAGGGGCCAAGGGACTCACGCAAGGTCATCGAGACAAAGTGACAGAGTTGGGTCATCCTGTCTCGTACTCAGCTCCCAGGAAATGCTCTAAGGCAGGGAAAGATGGATGACAACCTCCAAAGGTGAAAGAAGGATTTGCTAGATGTCCCTCAAGAGCCACATAACCAGACTGAGAGAGGGAGGTCAAAGTTCTTTTCTATAAGGGGCACGGCTGCTGGCTAAGTACCTCCTACCACTTCCTACAGTAGGTGTGATGCTGCCTCAATCCAAACAGTGGTTTTGGGAACAGTGATTCACGAGCAGACTGCTTAGGCCACTGAGAGAGCACCACAGAGAGAGCCAAGGCAGGGCTCAAAGTCCGGGCAAGTTTTCCAAAGTCCGCCTCCAGATCCATAACCTCTCAGGCCCAGTTGGTCATGACTGTGGCAAGAAGCAGAAAAGCGGGCACAAGGATGTATCATAGTTTATAACCTAAATTCTCAAAGCCGAAAGAGAGAGAGTTGGATTCTAAAAACTCAGGGAAACAGAAAAAGAAAATAAACAAGAAGTGGGAAAATTAGCAAGAACCCCCAGAGGGAATTGAAAAGGAGGTCTGAAGCAGCTTCCAGTCAGGCATCACCAATTCAGTAGAAATAAGGGCAGGCTAATCCCAATCAATGAAACAGACATGAAAATTCTAAAACACTTTAAAGGAAATGCATTTTTACTGCTTCCCAGGCCAATGCAGGATTTCAAACTCAATTGAAAAAAAAAATAAAATAAAATTGATCTTCGAAGAGCTACTTCACTGAATAGATAAGAATGATTTGTAATTAACATGCCAATTGTCTACTAAGAGCCTGCCTGTAAACAATCTAAACCTTCTCCATGGTATATGTCCCCTGCAAAATCTCTGCAGTCTTGTTTGAGCTATTAATCTGTTCATCGCAGATTTTTATCAGAGAAGGAAAAGAAAAAAAAAAACTTTGCCCAGGTCCAATTTGGATAAATTTCGCATTAGTGGCATCTAAATCGATGTGGCTTCATGAAGTTATGGCAGGACAAGTTCAAGAGGGCGAGTCGGAGGGAGAGGGGAGAAGGAACACAGCTTGACAGAAGTGTACAGGAATCAAAACAAGGACAGATGGAGAAGACGCGGCAGTGGACAGAACACCGAAAGTAACATGAAGAAACATTTTAATGATGTGACTTAAAAGCAAGGGAGAGATGTAAGAGATCCTTGACTCAAAAGCCCAATATTCTTCTTTGCGAATGCTTGAGTGTGGGTAAGAAGCTGGCTGTTGATTATCCGAGCATTGAAACGCATTGATATTTCCCACTGCATAAATAGTCTCTCAAGACTATGGGATACCATTCCTGGGAAACTTCAGGCAAATTTCTCAAGATGCAGCAAAAAATCAGAAACGGCTAACTACGAGTCCAACAGGGAAGTTGGAATCCAGATTCTCCCCCAAGTTCTGGAGCAGCCTCAGCTTTTGAGCCGGCCACATGCCCTGTCACTGCAGGGAGATGGGTTAAGAGGAGTCTCACCTTCAGTCAAAGCCGTCCAACAGCAGTGACTGAGGTCAGAATTCCCTAGTGATTCTATCTGAGCCTGATCCTAGGACTGAGGGAGGAAAACTCCCTTGACGACTCCCTTCTTTGCTACTACGGTGTTTGGCTACCAACCTGCCTGACTCCTAGCCGAGATGCATATTCTCAGGACCTCAGAAAGGAGGGGATGGATGGGCCATGGAAGGGACTCTCAGATGCCACTTCAAATTAACAGTCATCCCCTCCCTCCGCCAAGCCTTTCAAAATTCCAACTCCTCCCACTGAAAACAGCAAGGGCGAAGGAAGACAGAAGTGGCTGTTTGGGTGGAAAACACGCTTCCCAGAAGAGGACATTTGGCTAAGGGAACAACGAATATGTCCAGAGGACAGATGTCCTGAGTAATGAGACTTTAATGCCGAAGCTAATGGGAACAGTACACGAGACCAAATGCCAAAAAAGCAAGGAATAATGAGAGTGTTTGTGAAGACTGCAGAAAGCAGCGACTCTTCTCCCAAACACTGGGGAACGGGGCCAAGGTTCTAGCCACCCAGAGTCTCACTGGGGTTCCTGCGTCCATGGGTCTAGAGAGACGGACATTGGCTTTAGGCAAGGAGGATCCAAGGGTTCTCTTGCTCCTCTAACAAGGAGTAGGCATGAGCCAAGCAGGGACAGGAAGGAAGACAACAGGAAGCAGGAATGCTGGGTTTCTGGGGAAGACTAGTGAGATAATTTTCACACACCCTCAAGCAGAGGTGAGTCTCCTACTCAGGTGCCCCTGGCTGGAGCTGCACACCAGGGAATGTGCGTTCAGCTGCTGCTCACCACCCTGTGACAACCGGATCCTGAGGTGTGTGGCAGGTTGGGAGCTGAAGAGTAAAACACAGGCTATTCGAGTGCCCCGGGATTCCTTCCTTTCCACGTGCCCTTCAGGACAGGGGACTTGAGAGCATCAGAAACAGAGAATCACAGGGAAGGCATGAGTCATTAGGAAGCACAGCCACAAGGGTAGAAATATGGAAGGAATAACACTAGAACAGGGAAGCAGAAGCAAGTTGACCAAAACGCTGTGTCTTGTATGCACAATGTTAGATGTTAGAAATGGGGCAGGGTGGAGGAGTTGTGATAAATGGAGCTGTTTGTGAGCTCTACATCTCAGTAATTAAAATTGGAAATAGCCCTAGGTCCATACTGTCTCCCAAATCACCTCTTTCCTCCAGTGCCCCTTACCCAAGCTCCCGTCACTGCTCCCAGGAGTTAGGACTCGTGCAGAATTGCCCGGAGGTTCTTTCAATACTGTCAAGTTTGCTTTTTTTTTCTCAATGAAAATCAGGGTGGTTTTGTTTTATATTTTCTTTGCATTGCCTTTGCTATCCTCAGCCAGCATCATCTAGTCATGAAAGAGAGCTCTTTTACTGCCCTGAGCATCTTGCCTCCTGGATGCAATCTGAGTTGGGGGCCGCCATTCTGGTTCCGCAGAGCCCTCGTAGGCAGGTCATTTATCCTCCTAGTCCTTCACTATGATAACCAGTCCCACGGCATGGGAAGGTGGGCCTTTGCTTTCTTAAGTAATCTGAGTATCACTGACTCCATTACATTCAGGAAGGTGAGAGCCAGCTGCTCCACTGGAGTTCAGAGAGAGAAGGGCATCAGCAATGTACTAGCTGTGTGACCTTGGGCAAGTTACTAAGCCTCTCTGAGTCGGTTTCCTCATCTATAACATGGGCCCCTACACTCAGAGGGGATGATGGGAGGATGCCGTGAGACAATGCAGGTCAGGTGCTGAGCTGGATGCTGGTACAGGGTGAGCCCTCGAGACTGAGCCCTCCTCTGAGTATCTCTCTACCATCCTCTCCACTTCCTGAGTCTTCATCTCACTGAGATCTCCAGTTCTCTCTAACTCTGGCTTGTGCGCTTGCATGAGTGATGGAGTTGTGTAAGCTCCTGGGACACAGAGCTTCCACTGTCCTGACATGTGAGCAGAGTTAAGAGGGACTCCCTAGCTCACAGCAAGACTGACTCCTCCCAGAATGCCAGAGAATTACCTTTAGAGGGTTATCAGGACCAGAGGCTCTGCCCCAGCCAATGCATGGGGGCAGTACAAGTGCACAGCACCTTACCAACCCCCACATCCTGACTGAGATGAATGAATCCCATTCTACCCAGGTAGTACAGCCGCAGCTACCCCACCTGCAAATGCTGAGTCTGGTATTTGTCACCTGCCTTTACACTCGGCCTGCCCCACCCTCGCTCCATTTCAGTGATCCATCCATCCACTGAATGCACATTTGGGGGTGGAGGGAGAGTGGTGATAAATGCACATTAGGAACTGATCAGCAGTGCTCACTGGCAGCCTTATCTTCCTGGGCTTGCAAATATTTCTACGTCATCTATGGCAGTCTGGCCCAGCCGGTGACCCCATCTGAATGCAGAAGTACAGAGGCAATAGCTCTGGGATAGAAAGAAGGGCAGGCCCAGTGAACACTCTGGCTCTGACCCGGTGCCTCACTGCATGCATCCCATAAAACTGGGTCCTTTTACCCTCCGTATCAAACTAGGAAGCTAAATTAAGCTAATTGTCTACTATCTCCTGCAGAAATGTGGGACATGCACTTTTTTCACCCTTTTTGGGCAGTTTTATGTGAAATACTTGCTGCAGATTCAACTCCTTTTTCTCCCTTTCTCTTAAGACCCCCACCACCTGCCTGGCACATGGATAAAGCATAAAACTGATTTTCTTAAGGCCAATAATTGTCGTTCCTCACGAGGAGTGGCCTCTTCAAAACAATCATCGTGGATTGCCAGGCACTCCTGTGCAGAGCTGCCGTTCACTCCTCTCTGAAATGCCTCTTCTGGGCTCCTGCCTTCAGAGACAGCTGACACGGCTCCTAGGAGAGCAAGTCTCATTACTGGAGGCACTCTTGATTTCTGATCACCTATTTCATTCATCAGACTCAGCCCCACGACTTGCCATTGCTTACGAGAATCAAATCAACCCTAGAAAATAAAAATATGTTACCCTCAGAGAAGGTCAAAATGACATGCCATGGGCCTTCAATGTGCTTTCAAGAGAGGGACCGTGGGAACATTTTCTGCAGAAAAATCAGCATGCGGCCTCCCAAGGTGACTGCTTGGAAGGGTGACACATTAGGGTATGTATACCCAGGTTCTTTCAAAGAAAATATCAAGCACATTACAGGGAAAGCCCCCAGACTGCACGCCACAGAGGTTATTTTCACATAATGATTAAGCCCAGATTTCCAGCTTCATTAGCCTGCAGTATCTGGGCCCAGAGCTGAGAAAGAACAAAACTGGCGCCTATGAACGAGCTTCCGTGGCTTGCAGAGCTATATTCTATGTAGGGGGCCAACCTGGAAGATAACCCTGAAATCACACACACACATACACATGCACACACATGTACACACACACACACACACACACACAGCGCCACTGGATGGCAGGAGGTCTCTGGCCTCTCACAGAGGTAAACTGCATTGATCCGGCAGGTCTCAGCATTTCCACTCATCTCTGGGAGAGAGACAGAAAGCATTCACACTGTGAATTTTTAATGACAGATTTCTGCCCACAGTTTCATTCACTGACTTTTTGCCCTGGTCCACAACTCTTTGGCTCGTGCTGTATTTTCCTTCTTCAATGGTCCGCATTACTCAGAACCTTATAAAAGGATTATGCTTAGATTAGGTTATTGCCCTTTAGAAAGGAACGTGAAAAAAAGCTGCAAAAGGACTAGTGAAGATGTACGGAAATCATTTTAGTGGAGACATTCAGTGGAAACAGTGAACCAGGAGGGGTACAGAAACGTAGGAAAGAAAGAGAAACGAGAAAGCTGTAACTCACATCTCTAAGGATTCCAAAGTTATTTGGTGATGACTAAGGAACGTGCAAAGCGTAAAGAAGCGGAATATATTTTCATTGAATGAGATGAGTCTGAGCACTAGAACACAGGCGCCCTGGCTTCAACTCCAAGCTCACCCACTAGCTGGGCTCCTTGGCACTGTGATCTAGCCTCTCTGAATTTCAGTCGCCTCACTTGTAAACTTAGGGAACTAGATTAAATGAATTGCTAGCAATGAAAACGTTATAATTCTGTAACAGATGACAAAATAATAGAAGGTACTACCCTGCTTTTTCAGAAGATTCTGGTTTTGCTTTGAGAGATTAAAAAAAAATAGTTAGCAATGTATCCTGAACTGTTTTAAAATTAGGCTTGCTCAAGGGTTGAGTTCAAGGGACTGAGACTGTCTGAGGAGTCACTGGTAACCCTCGCACACAGCTCTCTTATTCCTCTACAATATCTGCAAAGAAAGACACTAGAGGCTGGGTGCAGTGGCTCACACCTGTAATCCCAGCACTTTGGGAGGCCGAGGTGGGCAGATCACGAGGTCAGGGGATTGAGACCATGCTGGCTAACAAGGTAAAACGCTGTCTCTACTAAAACTACAAAAAGTTAGCTGGGTGTGGTGACACACACCTGCAGTCCCAGCTACTCAGGAGGCTGAGGCGGGAGAATAGCTTGAACGAGGGAGGCGGAGATTGCAGTGAGCCAAGATTGCGCCACTACACTCCAGCTTTGGCCACCAAGCAAGATTCCATCTCAAAAAAAAAGAAAAAGAAAAAAGAAAAAAAGACACTAGAGACGGGAAGTCATAAATGTAACTCAGGAAGAAATAATGGGGTGGAGTTTCCCAAGGTAAAGAAAAGAGGGGGAAAATTACAACAGAAACTAAACAATGAATTTAGTCTAGATCTTCATATATTCCACCGAAGCACAACTCCCTGCCATCACTACCAACCAATCTGAGACATCTCACACTCCTGTAAATTGAAACCATCATTTTGTGGTTCCACAGGCGACATATCATCAAGGAATATGAGCAAAACTGTAAGACAAAATTCACTGTAATTTCAAAAATGGATGGTACAGGAGTTTGAATGAGGCGAGGGCAGCAGGGAAGGAGGGTGGTGATCTCCCATGGCCAGGAGCAGGGCGGCAGTTCCAGCACGTGGTAGGAATCCTCACAGACCATAGAAATTGAGTTAGAAAGGGAAGACCTAAATACAATCTGCCAGTCCCTGGAAAATCAGGCGATGGAACTGGAAGCATAAAGCTTCTTTTGCTGTGGTTCCCTTTTATTCCAGATCCGTAGGACTGTCCGTCTGGAGCTAGTGAATTAACCTCTTTTACTCCGCTCACTTTCTCAACTGTCTTAACCACTGTTTCCTGCACAACTGATTTGAATCCGCTGCATAGTCAGTCCAATCTCTCAATAAAACCAGTTGAAAATAATGAATTAGACTTTTTTCTCTAGTTGTGTCTTGGCAGCCTACAACATGGGTAAACTTGGTATCTTAGCAGCCGATTCCCAGAAATGAGCGTGCTCCCCACCTTGGGTAGGGTAAGAGGGGAGAAAAGGACAGGTGTGAAGGCCTTCTGAGCTTGGGGAGGGGTAGGAAAGGACATGAAAACTGTGAGCAATGTGACCAAGGAGAATTGTACAGTCTAGGGAATTTGAAAAGTATTTCATGGTTGCCCTGCTAAAGCAAGAAGGAACCCTGCTAACCTCATCTATCTAAGGCAACATGTGTCTTATAAGCTTATATGGTGTAGCATGAAACCCATCTTGCCCAGGGAAGGTGAGCAGGGCTCATTTGTTAAGTGAATGTCTGCATGTGTCTGCAAGAGCCAGGACAAACCAAGCCCGTGGCACACGAAGGCCGGGCAACGTCACTTGGTCCCTTCAGTGGGAGTAATCGACCTCTCACCAGATTGCTTTCCTCCTTTTGCTATTTTTGCTTCTTTCTGCCTTCCCAGCATCCTTCCCCTAGCCCTTCCTCCATAAGACTTCTCCAGTTCTTCCACAATTTCCCTCTTTCCCTACAAGTGTTTTTTTTTTTTTAATTTTTATTTTTTGAGACTGAGTTTCACTCTGTCCCCCAGGCTGGAGTGCAGTGGTGCAATCTTGGCTCGCTGCAACCTCCGCCTCCCAGGTTCAAGCAATTCTCCGCCTCAGCCTCCCGAGTAGCTGGGATTACAGGCACATGCCGCCACACCTGGCTAATTTTTTGTATTTTCAGCAGAGACGGGATTTCACCATGTCAGCCAGGATGGTCTCGATCTCCCAACCGCATGTGATCAGTCCACCTAGGCCTCCCAAAGTGCTGGGATTACAGATGTGAGCCACCACACCTGACAAAGCACTACTTTTTATTTATTTATTTTTTTAACTCAAATTAAAAAGAAATAAAGGCAAGGCTAAAACCTTCAGTCCAAAGCAAGATGGTTTTTTGTTTTTTTCCTTCTATATTTGAAGTAGAAAAATAAGTTGACTCTCTATTTAGATCAATTCATTATAGTGAGCTCAGTGCTTCAAAAAACGCAGTGACTTGACAATTTGTTGCCCAGGAGCCTAGGAAGAGAACTCACTAAATCAGCCAGCCAAGGGGCCCTGCCACTGCAGTTATGTAGCCTGTGAGGAGAGAACAGAGCTCTTTGAGTTTCTAATTAATTTCTGGAGGGAGAAAGAGTAGAACAAAGTATTCCCTTGACTTCCCCTAGAAACAAGCAAGAGGACAAACCCAAATGAAGGGGTCACCTCCTAATACTTTTTCCGGTTAATATCTACCCGGATTTTTCTTCCCACACCCTTACATATCCCCCTCCACCGCCACCCCACCCACATTCTTTGATCCCCTCTGCTCCTGTGCAGGCAGTGGGAGGACTTAGGGCAGCTCTGATTTCATCAACTGCGTCTGCAGCATCCTAATAGCTTCCTGACCCATCTGTTAATTAGCCATTAAAAAAAGCCACACAGTTCCTCCCTCAGAATGATTCTCATCTCCAAGACACTAATGAATCAACTCAGGGCGAGGAGGAAGGAACAGGTTTGGATGTGAGACAGCTAGCAGGAAAAGGAATGTCAAAAAGGACCCAGGCTCCCAGACTGTTTCCTGGGCGCAGCCCGTGCCCTTGGCGGCCCTCCCAGAACAAAGGGCCCCTCAGGGGAGCTGCGCGGAAACCACTAGGGAAATAGGAAAATCTGTGGATGGCTGCAGCTTGAGCCTGAGCCCAGGCAGTTTGGAAGAAGGGGAAAAGCGAAGTGGAGATCCTGGTGGGAACTGGGCTTCCAGTTGGGAAAGGTAGGCACGGCTGCCCTGGGGCTCTCTGACCACATCCAGCACCCAGCTCTGCCTTTCAATCCTGTGCCCATCTCTTCCTCCTCCACGGAGCTCAGCTAGCTGAGTTGGACTTGGTACTCATCTGTTCCGAATCACTAGAGAGATGATAGTTTCCCCCACAGACACTCATTTCTCACTCAGAAACACGACAGCAAGGTCTAATCACTTCTGGAAATAATGAAATCTGTTCTTCCCTGAAGGAGTAGAGAGATGAAAGGAAGTCCTACCCTAAGGAACGTGTGTGCACGGGCAGGCGGAGGGCTGTCCAGCCTGGGAGCACTGAGGCAGACGCAGACAGTCCATCCCTTCCCTTCACCCCTGCTCACACTCCCACAAATGTCCCTCTCCAACGAGGCTGTTCTCACTGAAACTCCCTCACACTCAGCCCCTGCCTGCCCAGCTATCATCTTTAGGGGGAAGCACACACTGAAACCAGCTTGTCTTTCCTGTTCAGAAACATCTTTGCTGAACTATTTCAAGGAACATGTAACTGCATGCACATTCACTTCCTCTCTTGACCTCTCAAGAGTGTACATTCTTTCTCCTCCCCACTTGCCCTAAGGAAAACTCATGCGGTGTGACTGTTTCTCTCTGTCTCCATCACTCCCTCCTGTTCCCTACCCCAATCGCCCAACAAGACAGTCTGCACAAAAATACTCCCCGGAATGGCAAACGGCGGTCTCTCGGGTGTGAGCAAAATGAGAGGAGTGGTGTAGTCGCACTCACCCCCAGGAGTCTCAGAGCAACTTGCACACTCACCCTGACGTGCTCCGGAAACAAGAGGTTACGTTGGGACACTGTTGTGCTTGAGTTACCCAGAACTGAAAAATAAGTTTTCTTGACCTGCCCAAGGTCATTCATGGAGTGTCGTAGATGGATCGCCCATGCTCTGTCCCCCTGCCACCCCACCACACACAGACAGGCATTGTCCCCTACCCAACAGGCGCGGATATGATGGTTTCCAAAGCACTGATCAGGCAAGACTGCAGCTGCTGGAAGAGAGGCTGTGAACTGAATAAAATCAGGAGGTGAACTTGAGGGGGAAACATCCCATATTTGCATAATGTTCTGAGGCCTGAAATCCATCTCCCTTCCCATGGTTACTCCGCTTCCCCAGCCCCAGAGAGAAGTTGCCCCAATGGTGTAATCACCTTCACCCCAGTTTGGCGTAAGGGGCGTCAGGGTGGTGGGGAGGGGAAGAAACACCAAGAGGGAACGTGACCTCTCCAGGGTCATGTGCCAACGCCAGCATCCAAAGATGCCTGCTGTCAGCATTTGAGGACACCGCCCTCTGTATCATCTCAGGCGATGATGAATAAACTCTGTATGAGGCGGAAGGGTCAGGGCAGCAGGCAGTTTTCCCGGAGTACAGGTAACAATGGTTCAGGGAAGAAAGTAACTTAAAGAAGGATGTGTAGGAATCAACCAGCAAGCGGCTGCGGTCAGAGCAGAAGGTTTATGAGAGGCCAAGGCCACAGGGGAAGGGGAAAAGGAGACAAGCCTCCAAGTCTTGAGGCAGAGGTGTAACGACAATAACGACCAGCACATCTGCTTCAGGACAGCACCTGCCCACAGGCAATTCCTTCTCTTCTTTCTACACTGAGCCAAGAGAGAAAATTCTTTGCCGACAAGATGCAAAAGACACAGTGTCTTGCCTTTATTTTGCTCACCATCCCACTTGTCTTCTGCATTTGAGAGCCAAGACTGACCACAGGCTGTTTCTCACACAGGAGGATACTTACTGCACCATCTGAGACATGAGCTGCGGGTGGAAGACAGGGTGGAGGTACCTCAGGGTGACCGAGGTCGCCTTTTGGAATCACTCCAATTCCAGCACCCGAGTTTGAGGTACCTACCCTTTGTGGATTTGACTCAATAAAACCTGCCAGGGAGTATCATTTCTGTCAACACCCACAGTATCAAACAGGAAAAAAAAAAAATAAGCTCTTTTAATATGCCTAGAAATTTCTATCTGTCTTTCTCTCTCTTCAGCAAGGCAGAGGTAATTAATGTACACAGGAGCGAGGAAGGAGGTTTTCAGGTGGTAAGGATAACAACCAGGACGCAGAGAAGAGCTCAAGGTGAATGGGTCAGTGTGGGGGCCTGCAGGGCTGACTGACAAACAGTAGTCTGGGGGGTGGTCATGGTGACTAGGGCAGTGCTCACACCATGCACCAGAAATGGAGGCATCTTCTGGGGCAGGGTTTGTTCCCTGAGAGGACTCCTGCACCACGTCCAGACATCCATCAACATGAGGGGGCTGGAAGCCGAGCTAACTCTGCATCCTCTGGGTGTGTCATTCCTAGAGTTCTAAGTGTGGGTTTCTGTCGTCCCCTTGGCTTTGACCTCCCCAAGGGCTCGCTGGGGGGCAAGATGGTGCCTCGGGGCAGGATTCAGAGTGGAACCAGGGACTGCCATAGTTTGAGCTCTTGGCGTAAGTTTTGGTAGGAGGTAGCCCCCACTCCCTCTCGAATGTAAGCAGTGAAAGATGCCCCACTAGATTTAACACAGGCAAGAACTGTTCAGTCAAAGTTCTAACTACAGGGTTTCAAAGAACAAGTCCTCCAGTCTCAGCAGGAAAGATACACATCCCACTCCTCAGGATGCAATGAGGAGACACCATCTGTGCTTGGTCAACATGCAATGGAGAAATCTTTATCTCTACTTCCGGCAGGAGGCATCTTTCTATAAAACCCCAATTCCTAATGTACGAGAACATCTCAGTTGACACTAAGCCACCTGGTACCGCTTTCAGTAAGGTTCCAACATCGGTCAGTTTCCTATATTGAAGATGACACTCTGATTTGACTCAAAAAACTAAATGCCATTAAGAACCTACACCAAAGTGCCCACATGCCAGGAAAGGAAAGCAGAACCCTGGATCCTCATCCAGGATTACAGAATTTGTAACATTCTTACACTTGGAACTGCACGCACTCTACCAATTTCTTACTCTGCCTTGTAAATCCCCCTACCACTAAAGCATGCATTCCCGGTTCTGAAGAAATGGAGGAGGGGGCACAAGAAGACTCTGATTTATTGCATGCAAAAAGAGCGATGGTGGAAATGACTTAAGAGGGCCAGGGGAGGTGTGGCGAGGCCAAGAGTGAAGGGGACAAGGGAAGCAAGTTGAGAGGGTGAGGCCGCGGGGACACCGGAGCGCGCGGCACGCGGCGCTCTCACCTGTGGATGTTCATCTCCCGCGGAGGGCGGTGGGCCTTGTCGTAGGAGACCTTGGCGAAGACGCCGGCCACGATGACGAAGGCGATCACCCCGCAGGTGATGTAGACGGTGAAGTTGGTCTTGTCCTTCTCCGGGTCGTACTTGTTCTCGGGCCCCGGCGACACCACCTTGGTGCTGGGCGTCTGTACCCACACCGGGCTCTGGTAGTTGGTGCACTGGCGCTGGTCCAGCTTCTCGTGGCGCTTCTTGCAGCAGAAGCGGTAGTAGCAGGTGCCGCAGCAGTACAGGTAGCCGCTCTCGCTGTTGTTACACTCGAACTCCTTGTCGTACTGGCCGCTCACGTCGTAGTAGCCC
>NW_012113697.1:4618472-4651380 GCF_000951035.1 Colobus angolensis palliatus
GCTCTCCGCCGCCCACGTTTGCACGCCCGGGCTCTCTGGGTGCGGGGCGAAGGGACTCCTTTTTGCTTCTCCGCGATCTCAGCAGTTGAAGCTCCGCGTCACGAAAGGTCCGGACAGCAGTTAATGAACACGGCGAACCGGGTGGGCGAAGTGGGGGCCCGGAGCAGGGCTGAACGTCCGCTCTGCAGCCGGCCCGCGGCAGGGACAGACCTCCTTTGCCATTGCCCCCTCCGGCCCCCGAGACCAGTCCTCACCCTACCGGAGCCTGGGGCAGCGCGCTGCCAAAGCGGGAGTTGGGGTTTCTGCAAGCCTTTGCCTCTCCCTAGTGGTGATACTCGCAGCCAGGAGAAGAGGTCAAACCCATTGCTACAGGTTCCCAAACTGAGTCCATGGGTCAAGTGGCTTATCTGAGGCTGTTGCTCGACCCGTGAGCTGAGCCTACACTCTCTTCCCGTTGGTCACTCTTTCTCCAACCCCGTCCCCACTGCGCAGAAAGGCGCTGGACAGCCCCAGCACTGGATGGCAACTCTTTGCTAGACTTCTCCCCCGGGAGCCTCGAGGCCATTAGAAAGCTGTCTGAACCTCTGAGACTCAGCTTTGTAACCCCTGTGTTGAAATCTCTGTGCTGCAGCTACTATGGGAGGTGAGGAGGATGGAGGTGCCAGGCGGGGGTGCTTTCCAGGGTAGTTGCGTGTCTGGGTCTGTGGAAAGGAGGCCTGAGTAACTTTCACAGCTATGAGGCCACCCCAAAAGAGAATCATAGTACCATCCTTGGTATGTGTCCTTGGAGGAGGTAGGGGGAACTGGGAACAAAAAGCGATGGCCAAGGCCGAGACTCTGCCTGCGTGACCAGCGTGCTTTTGTTGAAGGCAGGGAACTGAAGGCAGGGAACAGGCTGTCAGAGCGAGGGCGGTAGAGAATTTTCCCTGAGACTTTCTGTTCAGTCCCACTCACGTGTGACCCAAACAAGGGATCCCTATGCAGGAACAGAAGAGTTCCTCTTTTGGGAAACGTGGAATGGATATATTGGAGCTGGAACTCAGACTCCAAGACATGAGAGGGAGATCCTGATATTGACTAGGGGCTGGAGGGGCGGGGGGCTGGGAGGGGGGACGGGCGGTGCACAGACTATCCCTACAGCTCCCCACTTGCTCCTGTCTCCATTCCCTCCCTCTTCCTCTGCACTTCCTCCCGTTCCCTTAACTTCTCAGCTGCCACCTTCTTCTTAAAGATTCTGTACAACAAACATTTGTTTAGTGCCTACTCTCTGCCAGCAGAATGAATAAGAGAGTCCCTTTCCTCAAGGAGGGGGACCTTGTAGACCATTAGGGAGACAGATAAACAAATGATTTCCACATGGCAATGTTATGTCTCATAATAAAGGCGGGCAGAGTGCTCTGAGAGCAGAAGACAGGCACCTAGCCTAGCCCTGCAAGGGGACAGATGGGGGTCAAAGGTAGCTTTCACAATGAGGTAGAGCAGAATCTTGAAGAATGGATTACGAGTTAATACAGCAAACAAGAGGGGAAGGAGGCCCCCAGCAGAGGGAACATCCTTAGCAGGACCAGAAAGACAGGAAGGGGTAAGGGTGTGGGAGCACGGGTGCAAGCAGTTTAGCATGAACCCTGAAGGAGTCTTCCAAATAAGGCTAGGAGGAGGGCATTGAATCCCTCCCTTGCAAAGAACTTGAATTTATTCTACAATTGCTGGGGAATTATTGGTAGGTTTTAATCAGGAGAAGACACTGTCAGGTTTACATGTTTGCTGAATCTCTGAGTCAAATGGAGTAGGGAACACTGGACTGGACGCAGGAAAAGCAATTTGGAAGCTGTCCTGATAATACAGGTAAAAAATGATGAAGGGATGCAGTAGATTACTGGAAGTTGATGCCCACAGTGGAGATAATCATGGCTGAAAAAGCAGGAGTTAGCAATATTCCTGTTGTGGTTCCTTTGAGCGATCTAAGTGGAGCTGTCCAGCACAAGAATTGCAAGCTCAGAAGAGAAGATAAGACAGGCATATACATTTGGGAATCATAAGAACATATTTGAAGACAACAGGCTTATATATTTACCTTTGTACTCTGTGCAATTTCTAAGCTATTCCCTTCTTTTTCTCTTCCATGAGCCTTCGCCTTCCCTTTATTATTCCAGAATTTGCTTTTCCATGTCTGAGAGCCCCTTAATGATGGATAGGAGAAATGTGTCCTCCTCACATCAGACTCTAATAAGATTTGATCAGTGGCACTGAGTAAGAGAAACTGATTTGGTTTCTCAGACCACCACCACCTATAAATGTATCATGAACCCCAGTGCTCATAAGTGATGGCATCAACACTCATAGAAATAATAGCATCTCAGGGTTGTATAAGATCTTAGGGGCTATATATCCCAACTCTTGCTGCAGTACACTATATTCCTTATTCACATCTCCAGCCCTCCTGATTTGCCCTTTGTAGTAGAAAAGGTTGCTTGGCTGCCACCATACATTTCTCTTTTCTCCTAGTTTCAGTGCCTGAATTGTTGACAATATCAAAGTGCTCTTTCTTTGTGGATTTGACTCAATAAAAAGTACCAGAGAAGAATCATCTCTTCCAATGCCTCCACCAACTTCAGACAGTCCTGAGATTCAGGGGAGAGTGAACCAGTCCCTGGCTCTAGAAGGCAAATCCCAATTGGGTTGAGCTAGGCATAATAAATCTGTTTCCCCTTGACAGGGATTAAGAAGGGACATGTGATCTGGTTCTAGCCAATACTAAGTGAGAGAAGTTTGCTGGAGGTTTCTGGGGAAATTTCCTTGCTCTTAAAAATTGTGATAATTCCTGTTTTTATTTTATTTTATTTCATTTTATTTTATTTTATTTCATTTTATTTTATTTTATTTTATTTTTGGTGTTGTTTCTCTGGATGTTATTACCTCGGGGTTGGGGCACCAGCTGAGAGTTGAAGTTGATATTCTTTTTCTTTTTTTTTTTTTTGAGATAAGATCTTAACTCTGTTACTCAGGCTGAAATGCAGTGGCATGATCTCGGCTCACTGCAACCTCCACCTCCCAGGTTCAAGCGATTCTCTTGACTCAGCCTCCCTAGTAGCTGGAATTACAGACACCTGCCACCCCACCTGGCTAGGTTTTGTATTTTTAGTAGAGACGGGGGTTTCACCATATTGGCTAGGCTGGTCTTGAACTCCTGATCTCAGGTGATCTACCCACCTTGGCCTCCCAAAGTGCGGGATTACAGGCTTGAGCCACTGCATCCAGCCTCAATTTTATAGTTATTAACACTGCTCACCAAATATCTCTGCCTCCCAGGCATATAGTAGAATTGCAATTCCTAGCCCACTTGTGAGTAGGAGGGGAAAGTGACTAGTATCAGTCAATGAGTTGTGAGCAGAAATGATGTGTGTTATTTTTGAAACAGAGCATCTAATTGCTGCTGCAAGACACTCCAGAATTTTCATTTTCTTCTGGCATGGTGATCAGCAATGTTCTATATGGGAGTGGTTTTGTCAGTGTGAGTACTTAGGTCACTACAGTGAGGAGTACCTGATAGCTAATAAAAATAGTGTCCCACCATGGGCATGTAGCATGAGTAAATATAGATAGATAGAGAGATAGAGCATAGAGATATAAATATTAAAAATATACAAATATTTCTATCTATAAATATCTATATCTCTATTAATATCTATCTCTCTCTACGTATCTGCTTTTGAAAGCAAGTGGAATTGAGGCCTCTTATTGCAGCATATCCTAGCCCACACATCCCTGTACAACACTGAGGCTGTCAGCTGAAAAGATGGACAGAACATCATTGGGCTCCTCAAAGAGCTATGCTCAGGGCCTTCCCATCTCTGGTCTTCCAGTAAGGTGAGATAATTAAGTTTCCTTTTATTGAAACCTGTCTGAATCCAAAGTTTCTCTTACATGTAGCCAATGGCATCCTAATGAATACACCATGCATTGTCTGTCTCAGTTCTGAATTTCTCTAGGGCTTCTACCTACCTATGCAATTTTGTACTAATCATCTAACTTCCATGGGTTTAGTCCTCTATAAATGGGCAGGTAAGTGAAGGGGGTGCCTCTAAGAAGCTACCTCTATTGCCACTTCAGAGTATATCTTGACCATGAACCTCAAGTATGAACTTGGGCCATGGCCTAGCATGACCTGCTCACCTGCTGTCCTTCTAAGCTCATCTGCCACTCTCCCCATACTCTGTCCCCTCAGCTATGCTGGTGTCCTTGTGCTCCTCAGGGCCTTGGTATTTGCTGTGCTTTCTGCCTGGAGATCTTATCCCCAAATGTATGTAGAGTTCTTTCTCTCACTTTCTGTAGATTTCTGCTTAAGAATCACTGATGAAAATAGCACAGCCGTCATACCACTACCCACCATTTCCTCTTCCATCATGTTCTACCTTCACCTTATCATGATGAACTTTCCAGCATGGCATTTATCACTAACTCATACACATTCATTCAGGCATTTAAAAATTCTATTCTGTTCTTCTACTAGAATTCCTGGTCTTGCTTGAATTTTATTGTCTGTTGTGTTGATTGCTGTGTTCTGCATGCCTGGAACAGTGCTTGGCACACAGTAGGCTATGTTGGACCTGGAAGGACTCATCTCCAACTGTCAGCTCCTCTAGGGTCTGTCTCAGCTGCAGAAAGTTGCCTCCCCTGGAACCACAGTTTTCCTTCCCCAGGGGGCCCACATCCAATGACTAATCAAATTCAAGGTATCAAGGCCCAGCCATTTCAGCCTAATACAATAATAAGATGGACACTATTTTCTCTGAAGTTCTAGCACACCCTGGGGTCAAGGCTTTGCTGGACCTGTATTGGATCTGTCCAATCTTGCTTCCTTCCCCATTTCCATTGGCGATGACCCTTAAAGAATAGTCTGCATGCTACGTATTGTCTCAGTATCTGCTAGGAGAGATCTGAGCCTGCACCACAGGCATTCAGTATGTATGTGTTGAATGAATAAGTGAATGAATGAATGAATGAATGAGTCCATGATCCCCAAGTTCCCACCATGGCATCTCTATACATGATTATATGGCTTTTGGTTTATCATATCTAGTCACAAGTTAGAAACTATCTCCTAAGGCCACCAATTCCAATATTAAATAATTCTAATAGATAGAAAATTAGAGTACATTAGCTTTTGTTAATGTTGCTGATAGGCAAATCAATTTAGTGGCTCATACTGAGCTTATAGTTGACTAGAGTGTTTTTCACATTAGGATGACTTTTTGCATCCATGTGAAACACTTCATACATATTTTAGTTTATTTTACAAATTCAAGCCCATTAGTCTAGCCTTTTAAGCATTTTGGGAGCGTGTCATCTAAGATGCTATTTCTATCAATGTGGTAGACATATATTCTACCCTGCTTCCCAACATTCTTTCCTGTTTCTTCCAGCCACAGTCCCTTATCGTTGGTCGGAGATTTACCATCCATTCTCCATTCCATGGCGTCTTCATGGGGTTTCATACGACCCAGATTTGAGCCAAACAACCATTTTAATTCTTTAGTCTGGACATTCAGAGTAAACCAGTGGCAGAAGCCCATCCAGTCAGATGAGCCCAAAGACTTGTGTGGACAGGACTGAGAAAGATGGTAACTCTCTCCCATGGGAAGAGGCAAGAATGGCACCATGCCAACTGTCTTAACTATGAAGGGTGGGTCCAGTGTTATTGGTAACCCCACAAAAAGCCCAAGAAATGAGCCAGCATGACACTGGGCTAAGCCAAGAGGAGAGAAACCCAGTCCTGTTAGTATCATGGGAACCTCGAATCTAGCTTCATCTGAAGTCTGCCTATATCTCTACTTCTCTATGATGTGAGCCAATACATCTATACTTTAATTAAGCTCCTATTCACCAGGGTTTCCATCTGTAGCCAAAAGTGTCCTAACTGAAACAATCAACCTCACAGTTAATAAAATGACAAGTGTTTAAGCTGGAAGAAGTAGTTACAACCTCCTCTGCATGACCCCACGTGTCCTTTGCTCGTGTTCATAGCAGGTGAGGGTTGGGAGCTGAAGATGGAAGGAGCAGCACAGGTCAACATGTGAGAGATATGACAAGTGGCCATTCCTAACTGATGTCATCAAGGTGCGTCCAAACATAGGATTTAGGCCAAGCACCTCTAGTTCTCCAAAAGCAGTTGGGAGAAGATGCAGATATAGGTGAGTCCATTCTTGGCATGAAAACCCACATCAGGATGTGACAAGGTCAGGGGAGAAAGGACCAGCCGTTAAGATTATTCCAAAGGTACAATCAAGGATACCAGACACAGAGTCCAAAGAGCCTATCAGTCTTAATCATAGTTTTGAAAATTATCAGAAACATAGTATCCTTTCTAATTGGAAGAATACTATAGACAGAAAAGATTTGGAAATCTAGGCAATTATCAATGGAACCAGCACAGTGCATGGCTTAGAGACGGATGTGCTCTGGGCAGTTGTACTCTGCCACCAAGCATGGTCAGAGCAAGCCCCCAGTTGTGGTGGAGACATGGAGTGTTGGCAGTGCTCTGACAGGGAGCTGAGATCGGGGACCTAGACAGAAGCCTTGTCCAAAAGATTGAGTCAATGTTATGGAGAAGAATGGAGAGCTTCAACTTGGACATTGGTTCCCTTGTGTGATTGACAGCAAAGGAGACTTGAAGAGTAACATGGGGCCAGAAGCCATAGTCAATTATATACCAAAGATTGAGAGGAGGACACCTCAAGCCACTGCCAGACTTTCTATCTCAGACAGATCCTGTAGATGTACTCAGTTGTATGGCACGGGGAAAACAGCTTTAGGAAGGGTAGGGGCACAGGTGAGGTCAGGGGAACAAACAGCATCCTTGTGGTAGATTAATCATGGTCTCCTTCCAACAAGAGGCGAAGGCTGTTTGTCTTCTTTTGGAGTCTAGGCTGGGCTTTGTGACTTGCTTGACTAACAGAATGTAGCAGAAGTGATGATGTGCCAGCTACAGATCTACCCCTTCTAGGGGTGGGCCTCTGCCCCTAGAGGCCTGGTGACTTCTGCTTTTGCATTCCTGGTTTCTAGCTACCCCATAAGGAGCTTAGGTTACCTAGAATGATGAAGGTTGGCAGTCTCATGAAAAGAGATCTTGGAACAGGAGACATCATCTTGAGCATCTTGCTCCCAACCAAACTCCCAAGTAAAAGCAGCATGAGATTTAGGCCTGTGTGAGCAGAAGAACCATTCAGCTAAGCCCCAGCCAAATCACAGAATCATGAGAAGTAATAGATCCTTGTCATTTTAGATGTTTTAAGCCATCAATGTGTTATAATGATTTGTTACAATACAATAGATAGCTAAAACAAACCACATATCATAGCATAGAGTCTAGACAGAAATGTACCATATTGTATTGATAGCAACTTCTGACCACAAAGATGTCTGAGGCTATTTTTGGTTAACTATATCAACCAAGAACTATAATATAGTTTTGGTTAACTATACTAGCTTCCTAGCATTACCCAAACAAAGTACCACAAACTGGAAGTCTTAAACAACCGAACTTATTGTCTAACAGTTCTGGATACTGGTAGTCCAAAATTAGGGTGCTGGCACAGTTGGTTCCTTCTGAAGGCTATGAGGGAGAATCTGTTCCAGGCAGCTCTTCTTGGCTTCTAGACGGCTGGCTTCAAGTCCAAATGGCATTCTCCCTGTGTGTCTGTCTCCAAATTCCCTTCTTTTTATAAGAACATAGTCTTATTGGATTAGGGCCACCCTAATGGCTTCATTTTACCTTGATTACCTCGATGAATACCCTATCTTTAAATAAAATCACATTCTGGGGTACTAGTGGTTAGGATTTCAACATATTAATTTTTTGTAGAGGAACACAATTCAACCCGTAATGCCTGCTAAGTGGAGTGGTTATGTGATCTGTATAAAATATTATGCAAACCTACATGCCAATCAAGAAGAAAGGAGGAGGGGTCATATTTGTCACTGTCTCCCACTGAGGAGAAGTTAGAGAATTCCAACTTAGGTTATCCTGGAAATGATCATTCTATTCCATGACCTTTTCAAGACTCTTGTGAGCTGAGAGAGATTCCAAATAGGAAACCCAGGAAAGGGAATGTCTTTCCCTGGCATTTTCTACCTAGTGATGGAGTTACAGGAAGTTTGCATCATGCATAATTAGAACTCTGGAATTGTGGCATTTCAGAATTGGATAGGTGCACAAAAATTCACATCCTCTGGACTCTTTTTCTATATCTAGTCAGCCATACACGTGAAGGCAAGGATGACCTCAAATTATCTCTACAACTAGCCTGGCCTAGAATTAACTCATCTCTTCATCAATGTATTCATTCCTTGTTATTTACTTTGTCAATCAGTTATGCAAGCCCCCATTATGTACTAGTCATTATGTGGATGCTAAAATGCAAACATAAACAAATTATGCTTTCTGATTTGCAATATAGAATACTATTTGGGCCTCATAGAACTGTCTCCCTCTGCCACACCCCAGAGATTGGGAGTAAAAAGCATCTCTCATCAGAGAGATGTTTTTTCCCTGCTTGCTGAATGTCCAGCTGCTCCCTGGGATATGGATTCTTTCCATTAGGTCATGAACTACACTACCAGGAAGACACCTTTGCAGATTCAATCCACTTCGGGAGACATTCTGGAAACTCAGTTGAAGGATCTAGTATGTGGACCACATGTTAACTCAATGTCTTAGCAACTTGTTGAAAAATACCACTCCTTAAGGGACTGTTTTCCTATTGCGATCACATAGGACTATCAAATGTGGTTTTCTTCACATCTGATGCAGCAGCATTAATAGCAATGATAGTTGAGTATGTGTGCACTTTTATACTTTTAATTTCAGAATTTATAATTCTACTGCTTAGAATTGATCTGGTTATCAATTGACAGTCCTAAGAGTAAGACTGTATTACACCACCAAATGATTAAAAGTTTTGTGGGGTTTTCTTTTCCCTTCCTGATATATATAAAGCAGTTCTGCATCCCCAAACATGTATTGAGTCACAAAACAACTAATTTTAGTTGTGTGTTTCCTGGACAAGCTTGGACTGAATCATTTTCAACTGACACATTTAGCTGGGTCTATGGAATGTGATTTCTCTGCATAATATTGCAGTCATTCTTTGTGACTAGAACAATGTTACATACTACAACTCCCCCATCCTGTGCCCATGCCAGACATCACTAATCAATTATGGAACCCTTTCCCACTGAGACCAGTCAAAGCCCCAGAAAGCCCCTCAACACCCAAAGCTCCAAATAACCAGCAGGCCTTAACTATGGTTGAAATTAGCACAAGGAATAAATTCTATTTGCCTAACAGCCCTGTGAGAGGTGACAGTCAGAACAGTTCAAGCATAGTTCTATTACTTTACGTAGACATGGTTTTAGAATTCTGTTCCAATTATACAGGTTTATTGCCCCAAACTGAAACATTTGTGAAATGAAGGTGAGACTACAAGGGGCACGAATATCACTGGTTATTACATGCTTTTTACTGAAAGACATCACTTCTTTACAGTTGGAATAAATGCACACTGGGATTAGCTCTTCCTGAGAAGGGTGCTAATGAAGAGTGTGCCAAATGAATGCCAAAGATAATCATGCAGCCACTCCCAGATATTCACGTGCAGACTATATGCACGTGAAAATAATATGTTTTCTCTTTGGTTGGAATTCACTGAAATTTTATTCAAAACCACCATGAATTAACCTATAAAAATACACATTCCCTATTAAAACAGGAGGCCTGTTGTGAGTGCATTACACATAGATATGACATTTTCTTGGCTTGCAGTTTATATCAACCAGTGTTCTATGTTAGTATAGGCTGTTTTTCAGACCTCTGTTTCCTACCTTTTGATAATGGCTGTTGTGTCTATTATCATGCAGATCACCTTGAATTCTCTTTCTGACTTTTACGAAGTTAAGCCCACCATAGGCAGTAGAATAGGCTGCATATCATTTTTTTAATAGGTTTTTTTTTCGTCCTTTAAAGGAAAAATAAAATGAGTTGACTAATTAGATCTATCCCACTTATCTAATCCAATTGACTGAGCACAAATTGGTCATTAATACAGTCAAATGCATCAACAGAAATTCTTGATTATGTGTCAGGGAGACACGATCTAGATGGACCATCTGTTGGTTGAGTGCCAAGCTAAATGCCAAACACTGAAACAGAAAAATGTCATCATTAAAATAGCCAAGGTAACTCTGCTGAAAAAGGCCAATTTTCTTATTGTTACGCACCATCAAATTTCAAAATTTGATCTTGGCATTACTGCAGTGGACAGACACCCAACCTGATATCCTGTACCCAGATCAAGACATTACATAACCACATGGGCAGACACAGCCAGTACCGAGGTGAGGCGTGTGAGAGACAGGTGCCAATTAAAGGAGGGAGTGTTGGCCCAAAGATGCTTGAAAATGGAATTTCTAGAGAATTTGAGAACCTTCTTTACCTTTGCTTGAAGGCCTAGTTTTCCAATTTATTTTGCAAATCCTACCTCAGCATGTGATGGTGCCTTCTCATTTTACACTGCTGTCCATTACACCCCAGCCCCCTGACCCAAGTCCACCTCCTAGAAGTTCAGTCTTAAGGACAGAAATGGAATTCCCTCCAAACCTTCTATTCAGGAGGAATCCCCTACTGGCAAATGCACACCAGGGGCTAAAGGGCAAGGTCATGGTGGCATTGGTGTGGCGGAGGCAGCTATGGGGTTGTGGATAGTCAGAGGTCGAAGAGAGAAACTGGGACTGGGATAATCCTGAGCTTACATTAGAGTTGTACTCAGGTCATTTAGTGTGGACACAAACTCCGTGAGCTCACACGTGGAGAACAAAGCAGAGAATTCATCTGGAGCCAGGCAGTCAGCCCAGACAAGTTACACAGGAGAAGGAGGTCAAGACAGGGCAGGGAATTAAACCCAGCAGACTTCAAGGCCTCAGGGCAGGAAAGGTGATGCCTCAATATCCGTCCAGCGGTTGGGAATAAGGATGCTCATGAGAACTGACAGGCAGGGCAAGGCATTGTCTCTGGGTCCAGTCACAGTGACAGGAACCCTGGCCAAGAAATGGCTCACAAGCTCTCCGCTGGTCTTTATTGTAAAGCATGGGTTATCCCCGGCTTGCAGATACAAATAGCTACAGATGCCACTGATGTGTGGGACACATCCCGCCAGGCCAAGTGTGAGAAGAGTCTGTGCCCACTTGGCATCTGTTTGCCTGTTTGGTAGGCCACGCTCTTTTCCTCCACCTCTGCTTCTATCCCAAGCCCCTCGTTCAGCCCCCCACCCACCTCTGAACAGATTTCTTAAATCAGCACAGCGTACTGGCTGCACAGGTGCCATGATTCAAATGGCTCATTGACCATTATTTCTATTCCTTTCATTACACACTTCCTCCCATCATTTTGGTTTGATATCTTCTCAGATTGTTGTTTTTTTCATCTACATGTTCCCATTTTCTTTTCATATTTCCCCTAGGACATGTTTTAACACCTTTAATTTTGGGATATGCCATCCCTTCTGAGAGATCATATATTTCAGGAGAAGAAAGAAAATTTGGAAAAGAACCAAAGGAACCTGGTTTTAATTCTCATCTTCTCAGTGTTTAATATTCTGTCTCAGAAATTTATTTTTATTTATTTATTTATTTGAGACAGGGTCTCACTCTGCTGCTCAGGCTTGAGTGCAGTGACACAGTCCTAGCTCACTGCAAGCAATCCTCCCAACTCAGCCTCCTGAGTAGCTAGGTCTAGAGGCATGCGTCACCCTGCCCAGCTAATTTTTTTATATTTTTTTTGTAGAGATGGGCTTTCACCATGTTGCACAGGCTGGTCTCGACCTCGAACTTTGCCTTGGCCTGGCAAAGTGCGGGGATTACAGGAGTGAGCCACCACATCCTGCTCGTTTCAGAATTTCTTTATTTCTTGCCCTGTTGCCGTTATAGAGATCGAATAGCGTAGAACAGTGGTTCTTAACCTGGGGCTGATGGCAAACCTCTTGAAATTATGAGCAAAATTGTGTGTCTCTCCGGGTGAACCTGCCATTTTCAGGAGATATTTCATCAGACAATCAAGTGAATTCACATCCCAGAAGAAAATATGTAAACATTCATATCAGACAAAAACCTTAAGAATTAAATCTGGAAGACCTGAATTTCAGTCTTAAGGCTACTTTTTTTTTCTTTTTTTTTTTTTTTACCAGCTCAGGGATTAGTCCATGATATTCTGTACTGCAGTTTCCTTTCTTGTAAAATAGAGAATGTAACACTAGCCTTTCATACAACACTAGGTCGTGAAGATCTAATGACATCATGAATGTTAAAGCATTTTGGAAACCCAAAAGTTTAATAAAAGGTGTTAGTCGTACTTATTTTGCCAAATCTCTCATTTACATAAAAACAGAAGGGCTGGATCAAAGGTCAAACCAAACCTGTTCTGGCAGCAAGGGACATGCTGTTATAGAAACCCGGTACATTGGCCGGGCGCGGTGACTCAAGCCTGTAATCCCAGCACTTTGGGAGGCCGAGATGGGCGGATCACAAGGTCAGGAGATCGAGACCATCCCGGCTAACACAGTGAAACCCCGTCTCTACTAAAAAATACAAAAAACTAGCCGGGCGAGGTGGCAGGCGCTTGTAGTCCCAGGCTGAGGTAGGAGAATGGCATAAACCAGGGAGGCGGAGCTTGCAGTGAGCTGAGATCCGGCCACTGCACTCCAGCCTGGGCCACAGAACGAGACTCCGTTTTAAAAAAAAAAAAAAAAAAAAAAAAAAGAAACCCAGTACATGTCCTCTATAATATTAAAATCTGACCAAATATCTCATTAGCGTTGTGTGCAAATGCAAAGGGAACAGGGGCGTAAAGGGCATGGTGGCAGTTACCCAGTTTATTAACTCGATTATCTAGATATTTAGATAAATGCAATTATAAATTCTTGCTTTATCATTTCTGTCTGGATGCTACGCTCCTTTTTGGTGCATAAAAGTTTAAAGGAAGGTACAGCTCTCGTGTGAACAGCTGTCTGGTGGAGAACAACTGTTCTAGGAGGTTTCAGCAATTAGCTCTCTGTGGCATTGACTGTGTTACTAGCTCCAGCGACAGCCAGCTCCAAGTAAAGGAAGGAATGGTTCAATATTTTTCTTCCAACAGAGAGGGGCTTTGACCTAAGTGGAGCTCCAGATGATTTTGGCAACTAAGTCCAGTGTGATTCAAGCTAGCAAATTAAACAACAAGACAAATCGAAAGAGGCTGGAGTAAAGAATCCAGAAGAGCAAGGTTACACTTTATTACCAAGAGAGTAACACCTTTTAATTGGTTAACACCACAAATAAAGAGGTGGCGGCCTTTCTAGCTGGCTTCTGATTTGCTCCCGCATTAAATGGGTTTAAGAAAACAAAATCCTTTCCTTGCTTGCTTTAGAAGCTGTGATTTTAACTAGGAAACAGAGGGACACACAGGAAAAGTCAGAGACAAAACGGGAAACAGAAGGGAACTTCTAAGTGGTCAGAACTGAATGTATTAGAAAATCCCCTTAAAAGCAGATGTAATTAAGTGAAAATAACTTTATGAATGCAACATTAAGAGGAAAACTTCAGTCTTATGGGAGGTCAAGAAAGCAAAGCCACATTTTGTAGGATGCACATGGGGAGTGTGGATTTCAGAGGATCATTTAATTTCGAATACTATGTCCCTCAACTTCACGGATCCTTCTACATAGGGGCATTTTTCCTTCTTCGGCGCAGTCATCCTGCTCTGTCAACAAGGCTAGAACAAATAAGTTGGATAGCCAAGACTATTGCTTTCACTTCTAAAGGAGGCTACCTGGCATTATAGGCGTTTAGAACAGCATCAAATTTTAAAAGTGCAGCTGTGATCGTTATACATGCTTACAACGTCAACATGGCAATCAAGGTGGCTTTTGGCTCTGTGACGGCAACTTCTAAGGGTTTCCTTTTCCATCTGGACCCAGTTTCATGTAGTAGTTCTCATTTATGGTGGCAAGCAATGCTACTGATACACTGTTATTAACCAGAGTCCACACTTCAGCCCCATGTCCTTAGTTTTGCCTTATGTCCTTTTTCTGCTCCAGGACCCCCTCCAGGATCGCACGTTACATTTCATCATCATTTCCCCCCTTAGGCTCCTCCAGACTTTTCTCGTTTTTGATGACCTTGACATTGTTGAAGGGTGCTGGTCAGATATTTCGTAGAATGCCCTTCCATTGGCGTTTGTCTGATTCTTTTTTTTCATGGTCAGGCAGGACTTACGGGTTTGGGGACGGAACCACCACCGAGGTGAAATGCCACTCATATCAAGGATGCATGCTATTAACATGATTTATGCATAATACTGTTGGCCCGGATCACCCTGGGAAGGTCATGCTTGTCAGATTTCTCCACTGCAAAGTTTTCTTTTGCTCCCTGTCCTCACGCCACCCTCCTTGTAGGGAGTCACCTTAAGGGGGTATAGCTACATCAAGTATTTAGAATTCCTCTGTATAGGATATTTGTTTCTTCTTCCGTATTAATTCATAACTTCAAACATTTATTTATATCAGCATACACTTACGGATATGTATACTTCAGGTATCATTCAATACTACATTGGCTAAGCATGGTGGCTCACATCTGTAATCCCAGCACTTCAGGAGGCTGAGACAGGAAGATTGCTTGAGCCCAGGAGTTCAAGATCAACCTAGACAACATAGTGAGACCCCATCTCTACATAAAAATTTAGAAAAAACTAGCCCGGTGTGGTGGCATGCACCTGTAGTCCCAGCTACTCAGGAGGCTGAGGCAGGAGGATCGCTTGAGACCAGGAGATGAGATTACAGTCAGCTATGAGCGTGACACTGTACTCCAGCCTGGGCAACAGAGTGTCTCTAAAACTAAAACTAAAACTAAAATGCCACAGTATTCATTGTCTTGCTCAAATCATTCCCTCTTTGCCCATTGGGAGCTCTGTTCGTTGTCCCTTGTGTCCATTTGACACACCCAGTTGGGAATTTTTGTTGTTTTGATTTATTTTTGAGCACTTCCTTACTTTTCAGCACTATAAGACCTTCTAGATTCTTCTTGTATGTTTCCTGCCCCAGCCCTGGACTCAGCCATTTCTCCAAGGACCCCACATTCTTTTTATTGGAGAATAGTATTACTTCCCTTTTTTAAAAAAATTGTTCATTTATACCACCTTCTTCCAATCTCTTCCTTGCCACCCTAACCTTAGGAACCCAATTATTTCCCTCTGATTCCCTGGTATTCCTTTTAGTGTCTTAAAAATCTGCCGCTAAGATTGAAACTCTTCATCACATTTAAAGCCCTTTCTTTAATATCTCTTTTCTTTCTTATTTCTACTGAACAACACATTGTTCCTATAGTGTCCACAGTAAGTTGAAAAGAAGGGAACACAGAGGATACTAAGAGAAGAAGTGAGTTCAAGCTATCTCTTGTGTGGCATATTATTTTTAATTAATGTTGCTGCCATTTTCTCACTTTCCCAGCCAAATCAATGCAACAAGAATTGTGCTGGCATCTGAAGCAGCAAATAGAGAGAAAAGGCAGTTGAAAGGGAGGGGGTGACTGCCCCCTACTCCCAATCTGGGTGCACTTTGGAGCAATTCACAATTCACATGCGGATCGTCAGAGTGTGGCAAGTCTATGAGTCAGAACCTGATTGCTACAGGAACATTTTTCCTCCATGGCTGGCAGAGATTCCTACTTTCCACCATGCTCAGAACCATCGAAGAAGATTCTTTCTTGATGAGTTCCCTGCAGTTGCACACAGGAACAGCTTAAGGGAAGCACTGGGGTAATAAAATTGAGCAGAGCCCCCAACCCCAATATTTTGCTATTCATTTCCGGATAGAACAGGCATCCTGGCCAAGGGGCAGAGTCTATTCCATTTTTTTGTTTGTTTTGCTTTTTTTTTTTTTGAGATGGAGTCTTGCTCTGTTGCCCAGGCTGGAATGCAATGAATGGCGCAATCTTGGCTCACTGCAAGCTCCGTCTCCTGGGTTTAGGCCACTCTCCTGCCTCAGCTTCCGCAGTAGCTGGGACTAGAGGCAACCGCCACCACACCCGACTAATTTTTTGTATTTTTGGTAGAGACGGGGTTTCACCGTGTTACCCAGGATGGTCTTGATCTGCTGACCTTGTGATCCGCCCGCCTTGGCCTCTCAAAGTGCTGGGATTACAGGTGTGAGGCACTGAGCCTGGCCCACAACCTTTGTTTTTACTTCTGCTCAGTTGTTCCTTCCTCACCACCCACTTCTTGAATTATTGTTACTTTCTTAAAGAGTCAAATGTTTTCCTTTACAACAGTTCTAGAGAGCCAAATCCCTGCCAGTATCCACGGTTGACACTAGAGATACAAAGAGGGACACGATATGGCTCAGAGTCCATTGCAGAGACAACATCAGGATAGGCTTATTGGAGTATACAGCACAACGTTTATATCTTATGTATGTAGACTCTGGCTTTGATTCATTTTTATGTTGCAAAAATCTATCTTTTGTTTCTAGGCAAGTATACTTATTTATTTTCTTTTGATCTCACAGATAATAATTCAAGGCATTCTTTTTTAAAAAATGGAAACATTGGGTATAAAGCCAGAGGTCTCTTTAATGGCCACATCCTTCCCCCACCCACTCCAAACTCATCTATACCTCCTCCTTCCCAAATACTAATGCAAGCACTCTTTTGAGCTTTTTGTCTTTCTTCCCAGATAAAAATAATAAAATGAAATAAAATAAATAGATACACAGGGCCAGGCGTGGTGGCTCATGCCTGTAATCTCAGCACTTTGAGAGGCCAAGGTGGGTGGATCACCTGAGGTCAGGAGTTCGAGACCGGCCTGACCAACATGATGAAACCCCGTCTCTACTAAAAATACAAAAATTAGCCAGGCATGGTGGCGGTGGGTGCCTGTAATCCCAGCTACTCAGGAGTCTGAGGCAGGAGAATCACTTGAACCCGGGAGGCGGAGGTTGCAGTGAGCAGAGATCGCACCATTGCACTCCAGCCTGGGCAACAAGAGCTAAACTCCATCTAAAAAAAAAAAAAAAAAAAAAAAGATGCACAAATTCAGTACTAATTCAAAATAATACGGCTGACAGTCACTTCCTTGTCTCTTCCCTCTCCTTCCACTCTCTTTCCCCGTCACTTAGCCCTGGTCAGTGACAAAATTCCATGCAATGCTTGGAATCTGGATGAGCCAACAGGGCTGTTGTCAAAACTGAGTAATCAGAGCTGGGGAGAGAGGCTGGAACTGGGGCAGGCATGCAGATATGCTCTTTAATCAAACCAGGTTAGACCAGGTCAAGGGGGCCTGCCCAGGAAAATGAGCAAGGAAGCAAAAATTACCAAGCAAAGTCATAGGGGAGAAGAGTGCAGAACTGAAGAAAGGAATCCAAGCTTGGGTGGAGATGTGGACAAGGAGGATCGTGGTTCTCAGGCCCACATGAGACCAGAAAAGCAGGGCCAAGTAGGGAAAGCCAGAATAGAGCAGACCATGGTCATGGGCAAAAGGTGGCATTTTGCCCAAAGGGATCGTGTGCTTTGACCAAGACTTCCTGGCCTGGATGTGCTTTTGCACTTTTTTTCTTTCTTTCTTTTTCTTTCTTTCTTTGAGACAAGTTCTTGCTCTGTCACCCAGGCTGGAGTGCAGTGGTATAATCATAGCTCACTGCAGCCTTGACCTCCTGGGCTTAAGCCCCTGATCTTCCTTCCTCAGGCTCCCAAGTAGCAGGACTACAGAGGTGTGCCACCATGCCCAGCTATAGTTTTATATTTTGTAGAGATGGGGTCTTGCTATGTTTCCCAGACTGGTCGTGAACTCCTGGCCTCCAGCAATCCTCTAGCCTCAGCCTCCCAAAGTGCTTGGATTACAGGCACAAGCCACTGCACTGGATTGCACTTTTTATTAACAGTACCTAGGTCAAAAATGCACATTGCCAACAGAACAGAAACTCCCTCCTTGTGTCCCTAAAACATGTGTGGTTCTCCTTGGCAACACTATTCAAGGCTTTCTGTCCTGGTCTGGAAGAGTCCCAAAGGGCCCAGCAGGATAGAGAAGTGGTGTGTTTGTGTGTGTGTTGGCAGGAGGAAGCTCTACTTTTCCAGAGAATAAGGACAAGATTTTAAAAAACATTGATGTGCTTTTTTTCTTTTGTCCTTCTATGTACATGACCTTCTCCCTAATGACAAGGCATTAATCTACCTGGGGAACAGAGGGGACTGGTTTGGTAAGGCAGGAATGCAAAAGGACTGTTTGGAAGGGAAGCAAAGAGAACGCTTCTGACCTTCAAAATAGTGCGCGGTGTAAAGTAAACAACAGGGTGGAGAGCCAGGCCTTGTCCGGAAAGGAGTGATGTTTCAAATTGTCTGGCTCCCACTTAACACAGCCAAGGTAAGGCCAGCCGGCAAGCTCAGGGAGCTTTGAGTAAAGAAGGTCTGAGTAGACAGGAACGACGTCAGGATGTCTTTCTGACCTCAGTTATTGTGGTGTGGTTGATGGCGGAGAGGAAAGTGGAAACAGAAGATGGGGAGAGAGACTAGAGGCTATTAGACCTGCAGCCCTATTTCCCTTTTGGAAACAGAAGATGGAGAGAGAGACTAGAGACTATTAGACCTGCAGCCCTATTTCCCTTTCTAAAATGTTAATCCATCTGCATACATGCAATATGTACGTGTGTAATTATAAAATACCAACGTGCAACATGAGGCATCCCCGCAGAGTTAGGAGGGAGAAGTCTTTGGCTGGGCAGTGTGCAGGTCAGGCTCGTACCCCTGAGCTGCCCTTGCATCCCACGTTGCATGGACACCATGCAGGTGCCTCAAAACCCATGAGGATGAGTTGAACACACAGTAGAGGTGTGGGGGCAGGGGGCAGATGGAGGATGTAGACAAGACACAGTGGGAAGCATGGCACCACCAAGAGGGAAGAGGAGGCCAGGCGGTGATAGACCCTTGCCCAGCCACGAAAGAAGAGACCACAGAGTTTCAGCCACAGGCATTAGCATCAACCGATCAGTGACGGAACCATCCCTCCTAAGCTGCAGTGTCCCTCATGCACACTGGAGAGGTAGCTTGAGACTGAAGCCCCACATCCTCGCCCTAGAAGGTCTAGTAAGCCTCCATTTTCCAGGACATATTGGGAGAGGGACAAGGGACAAGGGAACAAGGGGGGCATGTAAAAGACCAAGCAGTGATCTCTAAGAGTCTGCTCAAAATCTAAAGAAACCATGAATGGGGTGGACTACATTTTAAATTTCCTTGGATGAAGATATAATTCTAACGCTTCCTCAGCAACCCTTAAGGTAGCTCAGGAGGGCGGACGGAGTCATTCTAGACAGCAAAGACAATACGTTTTCTCGGCAAAGCCTGAGATGTAGTATGAAGAGATTTGTGATCTCACCACACTGGCACCGAGAATGTCTTATGTAGCTTAAGAATACTCTGAGCCTACCATGGGAGAGTGTCTTGTTTCCTTTAAATGAACATAAGAGAAAGAGAATAAGAGAGAAAGGAAAAGAGGAAGAAGGGAGGGAAGGGAAGGAAGGAATGGTAGAGAGGGCAGAGCAGGAGGGAGGGAGCTCTGTTCCGAAGTAAGAGGTAAACGGAAGTCCACGCCCCAGGAGCTGCTGTCTAATTTGACCTCCCGGGGTCATCTGTAGAGTGCAGTATTTGCAGGGGTCTGTGGTGCATTCCACCTTAATTTGTGGTGGCCGTGTCCTCACATTCTGCAGGTGAGATGTCAGGCCCAGGGAAGTCAGCCTCACAGCAAGTGAGTGCAGGAGCAAGCTGTCTTCCCTGTCAGTGCAGAGGTAGGCACTGCAGGGCCTCCCAGCACACAGGGCCAGGGAACAGCTATGGGTTCCGGGGCAAACAGGAGCGCCTTCAGGTGCTCAGACCCTTCCCTTTATTACAAAAAGGGAAAGGGTGACCAATGATCTTTTTTGTGTTTTCAGCCACCTATTACTGCAGCCTTGTGGGATACACTGGGCATCATTCACTTCTCCCCTCACCCATCCTCTTTTTGGAACAGGGAGCTGCTGATATCTCTGGTTCTGAGTGCCCTTCTCCTTGTGCCTTCCCCAGGACAGACATTTTGGACAGTTCAGCTTCACAGACCCTTGCCATACCAAGGCCCTGTGGTCTGGGCAGCCCAGCTCTGCAGGGCAGCTCTGCCAGCAGCAGGGCCCTCAAAGTCTCCCCTTGGCATTGTAGGAGCAGGAAAGAGAGAGCATGTCCCACCTCACAAGGCTCCCGCGGAGCTGTTCCTGATAATGGAGAGGAAACAAGCCTGAGATGGGTCACCTGAAAAGAAACCTGCTACTCTCCCAGCCTTCTTTTCAGGATTTGCCAAGTAGGCAGGATGCTTCTGCCTGAGCTAACCTGATAATCACAGGGCACGATGATGCGGAGAACTCCAGTCTGAGAAACAGTCCCCTTCAGAGCCTTCCCAGATCCCAAGCAAGGAGAAGGGACACTGAAGGCATGGCTTCTTCCCAAGGCAAAAGCCATCTCAGGCCAGTCTAGAAACAAAGTGGACACTCCTGGGCTTGGACTACAGCTCTCAATTCTGGAGAACAGCAGGTAAGCTCAGGCAGACCTCAGGCTGGAACAGCAGGCAAGCTCAGGCAGACCTCAGGGTGGGGGCTATAGAGAGCATGAATGGTCCGAGGCCATGATGAGTCCATATAATATTCTCCCTTCAATCAAGGCCCTTCTTTCAGTGTGTAATCAAATGCCATTTAATGTCCATGTCTCTGTAAGGCCTTTCATATCAATTAAAAATACCTTGTGTTCCATTCCTATATCTCAAAATGTGGCACCTTTCAGTATCCCTAGCTACTGAAGCTGGATAGGTCACCTGGGTATCTCCAAAGTTCATGCTTGCCACATCACATCATACATAAATAACTTTAATGGAAAATTTTGAGTGCCACAGAAAAGGAGGTTGGAAGTGATGTATGAATTCAAAGGAAGATGTCATTGGCTTGGGGAACTGGGGAATTCACATGTCTTCTAAGTGGCAAAATGACTAGAAAAGTTATGTTGTACCAGCTTAGATCATGCTGCCTAAATGCACAAAGAGGAATTCATTCACTCCAGGATAGCAGGAGTGTCTTTGAACTAAATTAAGGGATTTTCCGCTGGATCCTTCACCTTATTTAAGTCAATCACTTAACTTTCCTGGTGCACATTTCCAGTTCCTTAGTCTGTAAAATGTGTAGAAAATTATAGACCTGGCATTCTCTGTTCCTATCGACACTGTTCCAACAGGATATGGTAAAGGTGTACATTTCAGCTGCCACACTTGAGTGGTACATATGTTACATTTCTTGCTTTTTGCCCTAAATTATGATCTGACAGGAGGTGGAGCTCAGGCACTAAAGTGAGTGATGCAGAGCAGCTGTAAATACAGATGAAGCTTCACTTACTCACCCGCCGCTCATCTCCTGCTATGCGGCCCAGTTCCTAACAGGCCTCGGAGCAGTACTGGTCCACGACCCTGGGATTGGGGACTCCCAGTCTAGATGATTCGCTACCATTTACATAGCAATGGGAACATGCATATCTTCATCACTTTAAGCCCGTAAATGCTTAAAAATGTCACAGGAAGAATATAGAAAAGATGAATGACATTGGTTTGCCTCTGAAAGTGGAATTTTCTTTTCCTTGGGGACAAGGTGATAGAGAGATTTTTTTTCTTTCTATGTATAGTTTGTCATGACTTTTGGATGTTAAGCCACGTACACTAATTTATATTCAAAAATAAATTACTTCAAATATGTTTAAAGAAAAGAGGCACTAAAAAATACCGTTTCCTACATAGGAATCACCACCAGAGTTTTCCGAGGCCTCTTGCTCTTTGCTTCCTCGACAAGGCTTTCTGAGTGACTGGCACTGCAGCCACACTGTCTCTACAGGAAAAAGAGGAGTTTGAGCATTTACAGGCAGCAGGGTATGAGGATGAGCTGGTGAAGGTGGCATCAGAGGAAGATGCATTGGCCAGAGTGAACAATTATTTTTACCTAAAGTGATACAATCAGGACACCTTGTGTCCAGTGACACTGGCTTTGCTTACCAGTCCTGTCCCCAAAATCATGTTGGCAAGGAAATAAAACAGATGTTTAAGTATTCCTGCCTTGTTTTTCCCTCCTGTTTCATTGTTAATGCTGAAATGACTCCTACCTGACTTGATCTCATTAAGTACATTCATGAGACACCTCCTGTTGATTTCCCCTTTACCAAAGGAGTGTCTAAGTAACGAGGAGGAATCCAAGAGGAGCACTTCTAAACTTACAGGAATGCTTTGTCTTTCCTGCAATCCTAGCCCAGCTCCAGCATTAACTCTGTAGCTTCTCTCTGGCTGGATGCAGGAGGTGCTGCAAGTCCAGAGACAAACCCCTTTCCAACATTTAGGTCCTGACCATGATATCCAGATATGGATAGCTACATTCCTAAGGTGAACAAGAGCAATTCCAGGCCAACAGTTTACTGTTGCATACTCTCTCCATTTTCTCTCTTAGGTGTCTTCCTTTTACGCAAGACTCTGAAGCTACTTGTGCAGGAAAAGTTTGTCTCTAGTTACTCCTTCCTGAACTGTCTTCATAGAGCCAGCTATGTTTTCTGCTCTGAAGTGCACATGAAATTTCTGAGGGTTCTCCACTTCCAGTGTTCCTGGAAACACTAGCTGGATAGACTCCTCCCTGCATCCCCCTCACATGTATAAGTCTGTGATTCTGTTTCACTAGCCTGTTTTATTCTTTCAGCAGCTATGCAGTTACTGTGGCAAAAACGGGAAGCTGCAATATTCACAGACACATTCACAAAAGATGCAATAACATCTGGCCCTGGAGGTCAGGGGTTTCATATCCCATGGAAAATAATATGCACCTGGGTGACAGGATTAAATACACATATCATAGTAGAGTTTCAGCTCATTTGCCTAATACATTTGAAAATCACTCAATTTATTGCAAACTAAGATTTACGAAGCTCAGTTTTCAGGTTGACAAATTATCATCTGTCTACACATATTTCTTTGTTTTGCATAATTAATTCCTCCCCATAGTACGCAAGCATTTTCACCTACAACAAAACCACTCTGTCTCTCATTCCCTTCCTGTTAGCAGCATGTAAATGATATTGATTCAGAAGATGCATATTCTTTTCCAAAGTATCTTCTGGAACACGACTGAGATTTTTATTCCAATCATTATCAGCTGTTTATTACCCTGCTTCCAAAAACCTCATTCATAAAAGAAAATTAGAAAAGGAAAAGTTGAGTCATAGGAAACAAGTACAATGCTGATGAAATGGATTCTCCTAATTCAGATTAACTAAACGTATCAGCTAGTGCTGCAAAACACAGAGAAGAAAGAAACTAATTAAAACCGGGCTTAACAAGAGGGAAACATATACTGACTCATTTGCCTGAAAGATCCATAGGTAGTCTTGGCTTTAGTTTTGTTTATTTTATCAAGCAATTCAATAATGTCATCAAATACTAAGGGGTCTGTTTGTGTGTCTCCCACGCATGCTTTTTTCAGTGTTGTCTTCCAGTGTGGTTGGCTGTCCTCTTTATTCTAAGATGGCTTCCAGAAGCTTTGACAATAATTACACAACTCACAGTTCCAGCAAGAAAGAGACACCATCCTTGTCCTCAGCAAATGTCCTAAGTGTTACTTTAATTGGATAGGCTGTCACATGCCCAACATCGGGTCAATCACCATGGCCAGGCAGATTGCACAAATTTGTCATATACTCTATCTCTAGGACTAAGATAGAATCAGCTTTCCTAGAGGAACATGCATCCCTAACCAAGATTAGGAGCTCTCAGGAAGACAGAAATATCTGAGAAATGGGAGGACGGACAAGAAAGCTACCAAAAATATTGACTACAGTTGAGGAAGGTGAATTGGAGAAACATCTGAATTATAGAAGCCTTTCAACCTACACTTCTTTTAAAATATCCTATACTGCAGATCTTTTTTCTCACATACTTGCAGTAATTCAAATTAGGTCAATGAAGGGCTGACAGGCGCTCCCTTGAATGAAGAGATTTGATTGATTGGCAATTAGCCTCTCAATTATATGTACACACGCTGATCTTTTTTTTTTTTTTTAAGTAGGTACTTTAAAAGGGTTTACTCTTTGAAGGCAAGTATATCGTAAAGCACATTTTGTAAAGTGCGGTTCATGTTTATGTGTTTGATATCTTGAAATCACTGGGGTAGAAATGGGGAATGCATGGCAATGAAAGCCTTGAATTGAGCAGGAAATGGGGCAGGAACGAGGTGCACTGCTACAGCCCTTCCTTCTTGAGGAAATTGAGCAGTGCAAGGAGCACAGAAGGCCTGGCCAAAAGAGTCTGTAATGGTGAATGGGCAAGTACAACAGGTCTGGATTTCCACCAGGTGAGTATTTGAGATTTTCTTCACATGGCTCCATCGTTAGCAGAGGAAACATTATCTCAGGATGCATTTATATTGTTCACATGGCAAAGGTTTCTCTGACCGGAAATAGCAAGAAAGAGATGGCACTTATCAGGCCTGACTGAGTCTTCCTGCTGCAGTGGAATTTGGATAACTTTACAATTACTGCCTAAGCAGAAATTGCAAGGATGCATCTGCTTCTCCCTATCCTATCCTGTGGCAGACATAACTAATCAATCATAACTAGTCAATCAATCCCTTTCTGCTAAACCTAGAAATGACTTCACAATCTGTCTTGATGAAGTACTCCAGGGAGCCACTAGCAATTGAGCAGACTTGAAAACAGAGATAAAACTTCATGGTACAGAACACATTTTAGCCTTTCCCACTTTCCTTTCCTGTGATGTTTCTCCTAAGGACACAATACATTTGGTGGCCCATTCATTCTCCAGGCCGTACTAAGACTTTTCTACGAATTCTCTTCTTCCTGAAGTAATCCTGTCTCCTCATGGCTCTCAGATGCCTCCTATGGGATCATTTTCTTCCAAGAGTATTGTGTTAACTGTGATTGCCAGTGGTTGGTTAATTTAACCTCATTTTTGGTATCTATCATTCATTACTGTCTTCAGGTTCTTGCCTCTGCTCTCCATTATGAACCGGGCTGCAGATGCAGAATATTTCTTTTGTTTAGCTCCTCTGCATCTTAAATAAATGCACCCAGCTTTCCAGATTATGTAAGATTTACTTTGTTTAATGTGTGCCCATGACAGCTTAGCATTATTTCTTAGAATAAAGTCAATGTTCCCCCGCTGCATCAAAATTTAGTAGGGTGGAGTTCTTACCTAACATGCTATTTGGGGGCCTCAGTCTGAAGCCAATAAATCAGAATTTCTAATCTGATTTTTAGCTGATACCCAAGGTAATTTATAAACTCCTTAAAGTTTGAAAATAGTTTGAAAATATCTGCCACAGGAAACAGACAGAGGACTGGGGAAAAATCGTGGTGAGCCTACCCAGACAGAAGGAGTCTTAAATGTCTTCAATAGTGGTATCTCCTGAGCTGTATTGATTTTTAGGTGGGGCAATGTCTGATCCTTCTTAAGCCATCACTGACTCATATCTTGTGATCCTTCTCTTCTGAAAGTCAGACCAGAACATACCCAGATTAAGAGGCAGGCCAATGGAATGTGTGCAGGGGCACCAGCGCAATAAGGCCACTAAAATATCACTGAAAATAAAACAAGGTAGAGAATATTGTATTTACCAGAATGCTCTTAGGAAGAGACATGTATGTGAGTTTCAGGGAATAATCTGATAGGTTGCTTATGGGAGCAAACATCCACGAAACTTGTCCACATAATAACAACAACGATAATCATTCTGATGATACTGTAAGGGCCAAGAGAAAATTTCCCCTTTACTCTCTGAAGGTTCACTGAAAAGTCAACTCACAAAAGGCAGATTAATTGGAGAAAAGGCATACAAAATGTATTAAAGTGTACATGAGAGACTTCAGAATGAAGACCCAAACATACACGGGAAATTGTTAGTGGTTATGCTTAGGTTCAACTTGTACGGACAGCCATGTAGAAATATGACTGGACAAAATGAGTGAAATCTAATGCTGATAGACGGAGTGGGGAAACCCAGCAGGGCCTGCCTGTCTAGATTCTACTCGGCATTGTTCTTTCTGGGTGTGGGGCAGGACCCTCTTTGGAACAGGGTCTTGTGACCTACAGTTGAACTAAATAGGCTGGGCTATTTTTTTATGGCCAGGTTTTAACACAGAAAGGCAGAGGGAAAGCTAAAGTAATATTTTTAGATTTTATGGCTGGCTTTGGGGAAGAGGGATTCTAGTTTCTATTGCTAGCCTTAGAATAGGGACAGAATGGGACTGAGACAAGAGAACAAGAGAAGGTCAGAGAAAAACTTTTGCTTCTGAGGCCTTCATTTTGGGGAATTGCTTTCTGAGTCCCATAATAACAATAATAGTATTAATCTACGGCCTTCTGAGGAGACTGGGTCTGGTAAATGGTAAGGCTTTGGTTTTGCTGCATGGAATGCTCGAGGCTCAGATTAGGAGCTGAAGGTTCTGGATGAGAAAATAGGCTAGGCCCATGCCTGTGGCCTTCCCTCATGCCGTACCAACTGTACAATGAGCAGTGCTTATGAACAAATGGATCAGCAAATACTCCAATTATATCACAGTTTTAGGAGGCACCAAGTTTTTAAGCTTCCCAGGAAACCTGGCTACTTTAGTCTGACCTGTCAGAACTGCCCACTTGCTTCATTTTATATTTTCATTCTTGGAAATTTTGCTACTGGGACCCCACCCCTTCTTCTCAAACTCAGCCCCATAGACCTTAGAGACCACAGGATTCATGCATTAAAAATAGAAACAAAAGCCAATTCCACCTCTAATATGTTAAGTAAGAGGTATTTGCCTCTCTGAAGAAACTTCTGACAAGCATGACAAGCAATGACAGCTAATACAAGTCTTGCTTCACACAGAAAGTCATCTCAGGCTATTCCTTGGTGCTTTGTCTCTCTCCTGCCCGGGGGCTTTGAACCTGGGCATACAACCCAAAGTGGGCACTTGCCCGATCTCTCTCCTTCTAAAGATGTATTTCATCTCCTCTTCCTATTCAGGCAAAAGATCAGTTAATAGTTTGGTGCTCCCCTCCCCGCAACAGAAGGACCTGCATTATAAAATACAAACTCTTCACATTTGCAGAAAGACTGGGGGCTTGCCGCTAAAACTTTCCTACTAGGCATAAAATCCTGTGTCATTTTCTCCCTCTCTGATGCTGCTCAAGGCCAGCATTGGGCAACACTGGGAGAACTTAACACTCTCCCTCAGGAATATTCATTTAAGTGCCTTTTTGCATGAAGTAATTATTTTCATGGGAGATTAGCATGTGGCACACTCTTCACTTGCCCAATACTCCTAAACTGTCTAAAATACAGAAAAAGCCCTCCTAACATGGTGTTCTTTTTAGGAATTTAATAGGCTTCTGGTTCCAGATGGCAGCCTTAGCACAGAATTTGACTTCCATTTTCTCCCAAGTTTATATTAAAATTGTCACACACACACACACACCACACACCCTGTAACAGAGCAAGGAAAAAAATAGATACTATTACTAACTATTGAATTTGGAGGACTGTATGAAGGACACGGTGTAGACTTTATTTGATTGCCAGAGAAAAAGTAGAAGAATCACAGTTCAAGGTACTAGAGTAAAGCATCCATCCTGTCAAAGGAGACAAGAGACTATCCAAGCTAGAGTTCCCAAATGCAAGAATGGACCTAGAGATCACCTTTGAGATATTTATTGAGGAATTGCATTTGAAAGGGCATTATCAGTGGGCCCTTGTCTCTTAAACAGAGTTTCTAAGAGCTACAAATTTTATCCTTGGGCTGCAGCTTTAGAACTACTTTAGAGAGACAGTGGTTGATCTGTTGTTACAAAAAATAAAAAACAAAAACAAACAACCAAATAAACAAAAACAGATGATCTATTATAATTGCTTTGTAGCAAACCACTCTAAAGTGAAACAGTTGAAAATTATTTCTTATCTGTCACCTTTCCATGGCTTGACTGGTTCAGCCTTATTGTTCTCTCTCTCATGTAGGTTCAGGCACATGGGACTGGAGCTGGTGGAGCCATCTGAATCTCTCCTCATTCACTCCTCTGGTGCCTATGGTGCAAGCCATCCAAGTGGCTAGGATATCCAAAGTCTACTGAGGTGTCCATCTCTTCATATAGCCTTTCCATGTCGCTGCTTGGGCTTCCTTGCAGTATGGTGCTTACAGGGTAGTTGGACTTTTTTACATGATGACTGACTTTTCCCAGAACAAGTGTTCCAAGAGACAGGAAGTGAGAGCTGGCCCAGGATCAGAACTGATAATGTCACTTCAGCTGTATTCTCTGGGTCAAACCAGTCACAGAGCCCCTACAGACTCAAAGAAAGGGGGATCAAACTCCACCTTCTAATGGGAGAAGTGAACGAATGATGTACATAGTCTTTAATCTATCCTATGTGAGCTCCTGGTGATGGTTTTGGGGAATGCAAGAGAAACAGAGAGAACCAAAGCACCAGGTGTTCCACTCCCAGGGGGCTTTGCATTGGTAATTATGGGGCTCCCTAGCCTGCTTCCTTGTTTCTGGACTCCAAGCATTACAAGGGAGCCTGCCTGTCACCCTGTTTGATGACTGAGAGCTCATATTTAGACCTTCTATTTAAGGAAGAAGCCCATTGTAAAAGAGACACACAGCTGCTGAGGAAATGCACATTTGTTATCTGCACATACCGAAGTAGCTCTTCATTAAAAAAAAAAAGAAGAAAGAAACCAACAACAGCATGAAGGAGGGGAATAAAAGAATCTTTGGGGAGAAGAGGAGAACTGTTTAAAATTATTCTGATTTCTGCCCACAGGCTTGAGAAGATACTGCTACCACAAATTAAGAGCAGTCTCTTTTGAAAATGTATCAATCAGAATTTTAAAAATCATTTTTGAAATTAAGCTTTTCTTGCAATAATAAAGATTTTGCTTTATAGATTAAATAATAATATGGACAGAGATGAAGATCAAGTTGATGATCTGGAAGATAAAGTCAAGGAAATCTCTCAGAATTTGGGGCAAAAAGATAAGTGAAATGTAATAGAGAAAAGTAAAAAGTGGCAAATCTAGGAGGCCTAACAGCAACTAATAGATTTTCTAGGAGAGAACAGAGGCATAAAAGGGTAAAAAGTTATAGAAATGTATAAATTGAAGATAAAAATAAAATTCTCCGAGTGGATAATAGACATACCTCTTAAAATTGAATGTCTAGTGAGTATGGAGAATAATGAATGGGAAATCTCCCATGTATAGACCCATCCTGCTGAAGTTTTCTAACTTAAAGGAAAAAGTGAATGTTCTTACAGCTTCTGGAGAGAAAAAGAAAGGTCACTCACAGTGAAGATAAGCATACTGACATCCAATTCTGGTCAGCAATACTGGGTTTTAGGCAGAGAAACAATATATTCAAACTTCCACAGAAAACTATTTTGAATATGGAATTCTATACCTAGCCAAGCTATCAATAAAATACAGGGGCCAAAAATAAATGAAAGAAAGAGAGAAAGAAAAGAAAAGAAAGGAAGGAAGGAAGGAAGGAAGGAAGGAAGGAAGGAAGGAAGGAAGGAAGGAAGGAAAGGAAGGAAGGAAGAAAGGAGGAAAGAAAGAAGAAATAAAGAGAGAGAGAGAAAGAAAGAAAGAAAGAGAGAGAAGGAAAGAAAGAAAGAGGAAAGAAAGAAGAAATAAAGAAAGAGAGAGAAAAAGAAAGAAAGAAGAAGAAGGAAGGAAAGAAAGAGGAAAGAAGAAATAAAGAAAGAGAAAAAAAGAAAGAAAGAAAGAAGGAAAGAAAGAAAGAAGGAAAGAAAGAAAAAGAAAGAAAGAAAGAAAAAGAAAGAAAAAAGAAAGAAGAAAGAAAGAGAAAGAAAAGAAAGGGCAAGCAAAGATGTAGCAAGTATATCACCTTTATTTCCTATAAATGAAGGAACTGCTTACCAAACTCCTCCCACAGAATGAAGAACAACTGCAGGAGGAAGGCTGGCATGAATGTAATTCAGAATCAGAGGAAGCAAGCAAAACATCAAAAGAGAATATCTTGGGCTGGAGTGCTTGAAAATTAAAAAAAAAAATCATACATGTGATTACTTAAATTTTTAAAAGTTTACAACAACAAAAAGGTTGAAATATAAGTAGCAAAAAAGAAAAAACATATTTGTATCATGTACAACAAAGAACTAATATTCTTCTCATATAAAATGATTTGATAAGACAATTTGAAAAACAGAAATAGAAAGATGGGCAAATATCCTGAATGGGCAAGTCACAAAGGCAAAGAAGAAATTAATGCAGATGAACAGTGACATTCCCTTACACTTCCCACAGGCTGGTGCTCCCTATAAATTCAGCCTGAGCAGAAGGGTCCAGCCTTCCAGGGCTCATGTGGGTGTATGGATCTGCCCTGGCTTTGCAAAGGAGGCCAGGGGGACAGTAGAGGTACCATGTGTAGAGAGAGGGGACATTTTTCAACAGCTGCCACATGTGTGAAACTTTGGAAAGAGAAAGCTTTCCAAAGGGAATCTGGGAGAATTTTTAGGAAGTTTGATTCTGCGTAAGTGTGTGGTGTGTTTAATAATGGTCACATTTATTCCTCACCTCCCAGTGACAATCTCCTGGAATTCAGTTAGCTTGGCAATCAGAGCTTGGTGGGTTCTCAACATCTATCAGCTCTGTTCTTCCTATAAGTGTTTTTAAGCACACTCTGTTGAATCTTTTTCCCATACCCTTGGCCACAACTTGAGCGAATTGCACACATTTCTGGTTGCTTTTGGTTATGAAAAGTCCAATCTGGTGTAAGGCTTTAATCAAACATCCTATTTTAAATTCTTTGTCTCCACCATCATCAGTTTTGGGGCCCTATAACTGTCTAGTGGGAAGGAGACCTGTGCTTTCTTTCACTCTTCCCCTGCAGTGCGGGATGGGACCATGGTCTCATTCCAGGTTCTCCTCCTCACCACGTTTACAAGTTTTGTTCCTCTATGAGGGCAGAGAGGAGGGAGAGGCTCCTAGAAGATGTCCTTACCTAATCATCAGCTTTCTGTAGCATCCTAGTCTTGTGGGGTCCATCTCATTCTGAGAGGTGAAGCCAGCTGGACTTCCTGGGTTGAATGGGAACTTGGAGAGCTTTTCTGTAGCTAGCTAGAGATTTGTAAAATGCACCAATCAGTGCTCTGTAAAAACGCACCAATCAGCACTCTGTAGCTAGCTAGAGGTTTGTAAAATGGACCAATCAGCACACCAAAATGAACCAATCAGCACTCTGTAAAATGGACCAGTCAGCAGGACATGGGCAGGAACAAATAAAGGAATAAAAGCTGGCCACCCCAGCCAGCAGCGGTAACATGCTCGGGTCCCCTTCCCTGCTGTGGAAGCTTTGTTCTTTCGCTCTTCACAATAAATCTTGCTGCCACACACTCTTTGGGTCCGTGCCACCTTTAAGAGCTGTAACACTTACTGCAAAGGTCCATGGCTTCTTTCTTGAAGTCAGTGAGACCACGAACCCACCAGAAGGAACCAACTCCGGACACAATTTTATCTGTTTCTGTTTCTATTTGGTCTCCAGAAATGTGGTGGCCCCTGTGGAGATGTGAGCAAGGCCTTCCTGGGATAATGTGCAATTTCACTACAGCCGCTTTTAGCACTAACATCCTGTTTCTTTCCCTTTGGACCTGTCGGTGGTCCATGCCATCAACCCTGCTCCTGAAGGGTATTTCTGTGCATGCGTGGCTCAGTCCTGGGCATATCCTTAGCATCTGCCTACTCTTCTAACTTAGATGATCCTCTACAGGATCGATAGGGTTTGGCTTTGTCCCCACTCAAATCTCATCTTGAGTTGTAGCTCCCATAATTCCCACGTGTCCTGGGAAGGATCTGGTGGGAGGTAATTGAATCATGGGGGCAGGTCTTTCCCATGCTGTTCTCATGATAGTGAATAAGTCTCAAAAGATCTGCTGGTTTTATAAATGGGAGTTCCCCTGCACCCACTCTCTTGCCTGCTGCCATGTAAGATGTGACTTTGCTCCTCACTCACCTTCCACCATGATTGTGAGGCCTCCCCAGCCCCGTGGAACTGTGAGTCAACTAAACCTATTTCCTTTATAAATTACCCAGTCTCAGGGACGTCTTTATTAGCAGCATGAGAACAAACGAATACAGGGATGACTGGGGATGACTAGGCTCTTCCTCGAACTCTCAGAAAGCCTTGGAGATGTGGAATGCAGGTCTTTCATCCTCTGTTGGGCACTCTCTCCCAACCTGATGAGGGCTTCTCCTGCACGTTTCCTCCCTTCAGACCTCGCCAAAGGAAAAGCTATCTGTCACTGTGCTCTCGTCATTCCCAAGGACATGGTCTGATCCTCCCAAGAAGCATCACTTGGTACCTTGCTCTGAGAGCAGTTCGGGGTGGCCTGTAGGCACCTCAGCATCCAGCCCCATGCTAGTCTCTCCTTCTAGTATGGAGGAACTCTCTCCAAGTGATGCTCTTGGAATCCCCTTCTCAGCCTCTCACTTGATTGTTTGTTTGTTTGAAGGGTGAGGGAATAAGGTCTCTGTCCCTATGAGAAAGAGGAGCAAAACTCCCTACAAACACTATACTTCAAAACTCTGGGCCAGGTGCAGTGGCTCAAGCCTGTAATCCCAGCACTTTGGGAGGCCAAAGCAGGCAGATCATGAGGTAAAGAGATCCAGACCACCCTGGCTAACATGGTGAAAACCTGTCTCTACTAAAAATGCAAAATATTAGGCGGGTGTGGTGGCACACACCTGTAGTCCCAGCTACTCGGGAGGCTAAGGCAGGAGAATGTCATGAACCCCA
>NW_012113697.1:4651430-4685352 GCF_000951035.1 Colobus angolensis palliatus
GTCCCAGCTACTCGGGAGGCTAAGGCAGGAGAATGTCATGAACCCAGGAGGCAGAGCTTGCAGTGAGCTGAGATTGCACCACTGCACTCCAGCCTGGGCAACAAAGCGAGACTCCATCTCCAAAAAAAAAAAGCAAAAAAAAACTCTGAGGATTTTTCCCACCCAGCACTTCTTTGCCACACTGCATGCTCATGGACTTCAGTAGAGGAGGGAGCTTTCCAGCTTCCATCTTTGCCTGACAAATCTCCAAACCAAAGGACCTAACTCAGCTCCCAGGCTGTGCCTCACTTCCTAATCCCACCTTGCAGCCCCCTGCTGAGGTGGGCTCACTAAGGCAGGGGCTTTCTAAGGCAGGCTGTGGTGCTATCAACAAGGAAAATCATGTCTGCATCCAAAATGTCAGAATATTTTCTTGACTGTGGCCATTCATATATCATTCTGCCTCTCTTTACCTTTGAAAAGACAAGAGTATTAATTAACATATAACTTGATGTAAAAACATAAATAGAAATCATAACAAAAGTCTAACCTTTAAAGGATTCAAATTTAAAATCTCTGAGAAAGCCAGTGATTATTTTATTGATATGGTTTCTCTACCAACTTTCAAAACCTGCAGGTGTTAAATTAGCTGCACAAGAATTTCTCTCCACTTCCGAGTCTGCAGTAGAAACATGCTAATGAGAATTAGAGGAAATTAATGAGAGAGGGTCTAGGAGACCAGGAGAGAAGTTCACCCTATCTTTATGTGTGGTAAATTTTCAGAAAAGCTGCTTTAATTTACCATGACCAAAGAGCTTATAAGCAAAAAAAAAAAAAAGAAAAAATACATATACAAATCTACACCCTTAACCATTTCATTCTTCTAACATAGGTCTAAAAATGCTAAAGGTAACATCAGTGTCAAAGAAGCTATTGCCAGAAAAAAAAAGAACAAACACCCAGAAGCCAAAACAAAACAAACAAAAAAAGCAATAATAAAGCACCCCCACACTTGAGTCCCCAAGACTGAGCAACAGTAAGAGTGATATTGATGCTGATGGTGATCCAGTTATCATATAAACTCTGACTTCAGCATGAAAGATGGGCCTAATTGTAGATCTTTAGCAAGCAAAAGTCATTCTGCAGATAAATGAACTGAGGCACAGAGCAACTAAGATGGAGCCAACACATTTCCTAAGGTGTGTTACAATGTTGGGGCTTGAATACATGTCTAGATACCAAATCTGCTAAGCCATATTAATGGTGACACTGTCAAGCATGTTCATGTTAACACTGATTCTGGGTCCAGTGATGTTAATAACCAAGAGGGTCGTGAATATGTTAAGGCTGATCTTACTAAAGTAGATAGATAGGCAGATATGAACAGAGCAGGATAGGACCCCAAAGAATGTTAGGCGATTGTCAGGCTGCTGGAAACAGAGAGGGGAAAATTTCCCAACAATCAGGAAACATCTTGAGTTTGTGGGGAGCAACTTCCCTATAAGAACTTAAAAATTGAGTAGAGGTGTCTAGGCATGCTGGTAAGGGGCAAAATGGCAGAGTCTGGGCAGCATATGACCTTCCTCTGGGGGTGCTAGACTGGTAAGGGAAAATTGCTGTTAAGAGAGCATGCGCATAGCTTCAACCGCCAAAGGGCATGTGCAGCCCCTCCCAGATACTGACAAGTCACTGAGCATGTGGTGATTAGCCAATAGCCTGCCCAAGGCGAAGGATGAGGGGAAGAGACTGGGAAAGAAAACAGGAAATAGTAAGTCTGTAAGAGCCCTGAACCAAAGATCAGGGGGTACACTCAATCTTTTGAGTTGCCTGCTTGGCTCCTTCAAGTATACTTTTCTTTGCTTCAATAAGCTCTCATTTCTGCCTTAAATCTACTTTTGTCTCTTGGTCAAATTATTTCTTCCAAGGAGACAAGGACAGAGGACCAAGGACCCCAACCGGACGCACTGCCAGTAACAATCTGAAGTCCTACACTGAAGCCTTTACTAGTATTCCACTTAATTCAGTCTGGTGAATATTTATCGAACACCTACTATGGTAGACACTGTTTCTGACCTCCAAGAATTCATAGTTTAGCAAGGAAAACAAATGACCAGTATGCAAACAAATAAATATAAGCCAACGTGACAAACACTGAACAACGTGTTATGGGAACAGAGATGAAGAAGGAATTAAACCTAGCTTGGGCATAGGAGGTGGGGAAGCATTCGGGAAAGAGTAGAGAAAAGTGGTTTTTTTTTTTTTTTAGAGATGAGTGCCAATTTGAACTGGCTCTTCAAAGAAAAAATAATGAGAAGAGTAGGGAAGCATGAACAAAACTAGGGTCCTGAAAGTGCACAGCGAGTCTGGGGAATGGTGGGTGCACGTGAGTTACAGAGAGACTGGAAACATCAGCTGGAGCTTAGCTGAGTTTATATAACCTTCTGTGCCATGAGAAAGATTTTGTTCTTCCTCCTGAACTGATGGAGACAAGAGAGGATTTTTAGAATGGGTGACACACGGGGTCCAACTTCTATTTTATAAAATGATGCTGTTGGTATTTCAGAAAGTGGTTGGAAGGATAGTGAGCCTGAAGGCAGAAAGATCAACTAAACAGCGATAGGAGAAAGAAACAAATATAACAACGAAATAATAGGAGACAGACACAAATGCCTGACCAAAGCCAGGCTGGTGGGGACAGACAGGAGAGCCAGGTTATGAGTGAGATGCCGTGGGTAGAATTGACAGGTATTTGTGCTGATTGCATGTGAGAGCTAAGCACCTTGTACTTTTGGCCAGAGCATTGCTGCTGGCTATCCACAGTGATGATGGAGCTAGGCTGAAGCTCCTCATTCCTCTCCACATTCCGGTCTTTGACTGCTAGGCTGGTTCTTGAGAGCCAAACTCATTTTTGCTTCTGCTTTCCTATGGCCCCTGGACTATTGTATCATGGATCCTCATTCTTCAGGTCTTGTTAAGGGTTGAACTGGGTCCCCATTAAAATTCATAGGTTGAACCCTAATCCCCAGTATCTCAGAATGTTATTTTATTTGAAAAATATAGCCTTTACAGAGGTAGCCGAGCTAAAATGAGATCATTAGAGTAAACCCTAATCCTATATAAATCCTATATAAAAAGAAGAAATTGGGACCTATATAAAAAGAAGAAATTAATCTTATATTAAAAGAAGAAACAGACACCTATACAGGAAAAAACTCATGTGAAAATGAAGGCAGGGGTCAGCATGATGCCTCTTCAAGCCAAAGAATGCCAGAGTTTGCTAGAAACCACAAAAGTTGGGTAAGAGGCATGGGACATATTCTCCCTCATAGCCTCAGAAGAAATCAACCCTGCCAACATTTTGATCTTGAATTTTTTTTTTTTTTTTTTTAGATGGAGTCTCCTTCTTGTCCCCCAGGCTAGAGTGCAGTGGTGCGATCTCAGTTCACTGCAACCTCCGCCTCCTAGGCTCAAGTGATTCTCCTGCCTCAGCCTCCCAAGTAGCTGGGATTACAGGTGCGAGCCACCAGTCGGCTAATTTTTATATTTTTAGTAGAGACAGGGTTTCACCATGCTGGCCAGGCTTCTCGTTTCTGCCTTAAATCTACTTTTGTCTCTTGGCCAAATTATTTCTTCCAAGAAGACAAAGACCAAGGACCAAGGACCCCAACCGGACGCACTGCCAGTAACAATCTGAAGTCCAACATTGAAGCCTTTACTAGTATTCCACTAAATTCAGTCTGGTGAATATTTATTGAACACATACTATGCTACACACTGTTGCTGACCTCTAAGAATTCATGGTTTAGCAAGGAAAACATGGTTTAGCAAGGCTTGTCTCGAACTGCTGACCTCAGGTAATCCACCCGCCTTGGCCTCCCAAAGTGCTGGGATTATAGGCATGAGCCACCATGCCCAGCCTTGATCTTGGATTTCTGGCCTGCAGAACTGAGAGATGACACATTTGTGTTGTTTAAGCAGGCCAGTGGGTGGCACTTTTTTTGTGCAGCCCCACTAAAGTAATACAGGTCTCAGCTCAGACAACTTTTGTGACCACACAATCTACAGCAGTGCCTCTCCACCACATCACCTTGTTTTATTGTCTTCATAATCGTTAACCTTACCTTATCGTGTCAATGTGTTTATTTAGTTGTTTTGTCTGGTCTCTTCTTCTCTGTCTCTTACCCAGCCACACACTGTCATGCTACACTTAGAATGTGTGCTCCAGGACTCTGGGGAATTTTCCATGGGTTTTGCTATATCCACAGATTGTAGAACAACCTGGCAATAGTGGGCAATCAGTACATATTTTATTGAATGAATGAAAACATAAGTGATTATCATTCTTGACACTAGGATGAACTCTGGCGTGAATTCCAATTAAAGTGTTATTGTTTGTCCTCATTGGCTAGGGTTGAGTTTGAGAGGCTTATCCTCCAGTGTGAAATCATCTGAAGGCTCCTTCCCTCAATGTCTGGGCTGGGATGACTTGAAGAGTAATGCATGTCCACCACAACACCTGGATGAGTCTCTCCAGGTGGCCCAGCTTCCACACTGCAGGGCAGCCTCTGCTTAGTTGGACTTAGGTGCTGGTTTGGGACTCCAAGTAGGTGAGCTCCAGAGAACAAGGTGGAAGCAACACTGCCTTTCATGGCCCAGCTTCAGAAGTCATACATCACTTCTACCATACTCTGTTGATCGAAGCAGCCATAACCCCATGGGCATTCAAGGAGTGACGGACACAGACCTACTTCTTGATGGTATAGTGGCAAGATCACACTGCAGAGGAGGATCTGCGATGAGAGATATTTTGTTGCAGCTATCTTTAGCAAATAGAGTTGCCACGAATTCTTATTCAAAACCTGAGTTTTGGGTCTCTCTTCAAAAGATTCTGATTCCTGGGTCTCAGTTCAAACTTAGAAGACCTTTTGGGGGTCCTGAGAATACAATCTTTATAACAAGCACTTTAGGCATTTCTGGTGCTGGGATGCACAATCCCGTTGTCTGAGAACTCTTCTCTGCGGCCAGTTTAATGTCTCCTGGCAGCTGCTCTTCTGCAATTTAAGCGCACAAGCCAGTTTTCTATTGCACTCTCTCCGTGATGAGAAAATGCTGAGATATCATAAGCCAAAATGATAGGGCTCCTAAATCTATAAAAACAAGCCATTACTGTAACAATATATAGAGATAAAATGACTATATTTACACATAAAAATTTTAAATAGTACTGGAGAAATATTACAGAATAAAAAATCCCAGGCCAATTTTGTGCTCCTATGAATGCAATAGTTCTCCATTTCTGCCTAATGACACTGCTAGTATTCACCCAGTCCTAAATTATGAATTTACTGTAACTCCCTTCCCAATGTCAGACTTTCTCGAGCTATCCTTGTGCTATCTGTAATCACTAGGTATGTTTTAAAAATGCCTTCAGTTGGCATTTTTAAGAGATAGCCATCCCGCCTCTCACCTTAGCTTTTGGGTAACATTGGTTTTTCTTGCTCATTGTTCTCTGATCCATATTCACCCTCTTCCTTTCAGATAATGTCAAGACACCACAAACTGATATGATCTTATCATTACAGTTCCTAGGATTATCTTATTCTGAATTTAGGTTTTCTTTCAACATTTTTATAAACCCATCTCAAATCACTTGCAGGCCTTTGTGAGAAATTACAATAGCTTGCATCACTTTTTAAAAAAATTAAAGCCTCTCACTTCCCTGAAAAGAGTTGAACCTAATTTATTTCCAGAAATTGTCCTTGAACTTATTCCTTCCACCTCTCATTCCCAATCCTGTAAACATAGCCTAAATATAGCAAAGAAGTCCTTAAGTGAAGACTTAGAGGGGTTTTCTTGCAGTTTGTTAGGGGCAGAGCATTTTGGGCTGTGCACAAGCAACTAAAGAAATTGCTTGTTCATTTGGGAGGCCAAGGCTGTTGGGTCACTTGAGGTCAGGAGTTTGAGACCAGCCTGGCAAACACGGTGAAACCCCATTTCTATCAAAAATACAAAAAAAATTAGTCGGGTGTGGTGGCGTGCGCCTGTAATCCCAGCTACTCATGAGGCTGAGGCAGGAGAATCACTTGAACCTGGGAGGCAGAGGTTGCAGTGAGCCAAGATCTTGCCATTGCACTCCAGCATGGGGAACACAGCAAGACTCCGTCTCAAAAAAATAAAAATAAAAAAATAAGACCCAAGTCCAGTACACCCCATAGAGGTCAGGCAAGGCAGAAGCTGAGCTAATGGCTATTAGGAGAATGACAGTAAAACGAGGTAGCCAGCAACGTCACAGGTGGCTCTTCCATGGATCAGAGGATTTTTAAGCCCAAGGCCTCACCACTCTTAAGGAAGTACCTGGGAATCTTCTTGGATGATATGGAGTGGCAAGCATGCTGATTCTAGTGGTGACCACAGCCAGTGATGCTCAGAGTGGTGTGGGTGATGATACTTGGGGACCCCATCTCTGGAGGGCAACCGCGACCTGGTCCTCAATCGAGCTGCCCTGGGCTCCTCAACACCAGCTGGCCAGACTTGCAGGGCAGGTGCTTCCTCTTTCTTTCCTTGGGCTGCCCAAAGTAAAGGTCATAGCAAAAGGAAGGAGGTATGAGCTCACAAGGGAGGGATCCCCCTGGGTTCCGGAGATTGGAGCACCAAGAGAGAGGATCCCTGAATCATCGCAGGATGCTGCCCTTTATGAAGTTAATTAGGACTTCAGTTGTTTATGATAATGATTGTAATCATGACTACTTTAGAGATTACTTATAGCTCTGCGAGGAATACTTTCTGCAAATCTGTGTTGTTTTCCTTTGTATTGTTGCAGCCTTTCTCATCTTTCCTCCCCCTCCTTTTCTAACAAAGTCTCACCCACCTGCTATCCACCTTCTCTTCTTCCATTTCCTCCTTTTCTTCACCCTTTCTCATTTAGAATACTTGAGTCATAGAAAGAGTTGGAAGCCAACTCAAGACCACCTCATCTGACCTCTCCCTTTTACACCTGCATAAACTGCATCCAGAAAGAGGAAGTGACAAGTTATAGTCACACAATTGGCTTGTGACAGATCTGAGACAAATACCCAGGACTCCTGGGGCCATCTGATATTCTATTTGTTGCTTCCAACAGCTGCATCTTCCACATTTTTTTTTCATTGCCTGGCTTCCTCCCTCCTCTTTCTGACTCCGGGAAAGATGAATGGGCTCCCTTGAGCTCCCCAAACGAGAAAAGCTAAGTGTTTGTGGTGTGAAGAGCTTGCAAGTGGCAAGAACCGCAGTCCAGAAACTGCCATCTGAAGCCCTTGTGGACTCCGTGCCCAAACTTGTCCCAACAGAGACCCACACCTCCCTTTCCCTCTAGCATGGAGAACTGGAGGGGTCATTCTGAGTTGCAAAGTGAAAATTGGTTGTTTGGTGGTGGCTCACGCCAGGAGCCACTGAATCCCAGCTGTAAGTTACTGACATTATTGCCAATATCAACTTTTCTGCTGCAAATGAAGCTGCAAATGAAATGCTGGTTTCCAGCTGGGCGCCTCTAACTGTGTGTGAATTGTTTGCAGGCATGCACACTGCAATGTTGGCCCTTTCCTAATCATTTATTTTTCTTGTCTTTGCACAGGTCACGGTTGATGCCTGGGAGCCTCCTGGAACTCACCCCTACAGACCAAAGTCACAGAAAACTCAGCTTCTGCTGTTTCTTCCCCGTTGTGGGGCATCTATTATGATGATAGAATCCTAAAATGTTTGAAATGAAAGGAACCCCAGGGATCACCACTTGCCCTATTTCTTCATGTTACAGATGATGAAACTGATGCCCAGACAAATTAGAATCCAGCAAAAGTTAGCGACAAAATTACCAAGCATCCTAGCTTACAACGCAGGCAGAAGATGGGAAGGAGGAGGTGATATTTTTTGAACTCCTACTGTGTGCCAGGCTTACAACTTGCAACCCCATTTAATTTTCAAGTGAGGGCTTTTCAAAGCAAGGGCAGTGATGTTACAGGAAAGGGGTCCCGATCCAGACATCGGGAGAAGGTTCTTGGATCTTGCACAAGAAAGAATTCAGCATGAGTCCATAGAGTAAAGTGAAAACAAGTTTATTAGGAAAGTGAAAGAATAGAAAAATAGCTGCTCCATAGATAGAGCAGCCCCAATGGCTACTGATTGCTCATTTTTATGTTTTTTTGTTGTTGTTTATGGTATGCTAAACAAGAGGTGGGCTATTCATGCCTCCCCTTTTTAGACCATATAGGGTAACTTCCTGACCTTGCCATGGCATTTATAAACTCTCATGGCACTGGTGGGAGTGTAGCAGTGAGGATGGCCAGAGGTCACTCTCGTGGCCATCTTGGTTTTGGTGGGTTTTAGCCGGTTTCTTTACTGCAACCTGTTTTATCAGCAAGGTCTTTTTGACCTGTATTTTGTGCCAACCTCCTATCTCATCCTGTGACTTAGAATGCCTTAACCATCTGGGAATGCAGCCCAGTAGGTTTCAGCCTCATTTTACCCAACTCCTATTCAAGATGGTGTTTCTCTGGTTCACACACCTCTGACAGTAAGACCCCACCTGGTTGAAGGCCTTGGCCAATATCACAAAGTGCCAAGTGGAGGAGCCAGTAGGAAGGAGGCTGTGTAGTCTCCCTCTGAAGCCCCAGTTTGTTCTTTATTCTACAGCCTGGTGAAATCTTGAAAGTGGACTCTGTCTGTTCTGAAAGCACTCAGAAATTGAAGAGAAAGGTCTTCCCTCAGTGACATGACCTTCACCATCTCACCTTGCCCAGCAACTGCTTCTGTTCTCTTGCTCTGAATTGTCCTGTGCAACCTACTAAGGCATGTTGCCTGCAAGGATCATTTAGAACGTTGGACAAGGCTCCTTGAGATCCCCTAGTAGCTGTGCCCATGTTCTCAGCATTGTGATTCAACTCAGGTTTAGCATATACATGCCTATTTTTGTTTCTTCACCAGAAAGCTGTGTTGCTAAAGGAGGTGGGAAATTCACTTGGGTTTATCAAATAGGAACTCAGTCTAGAACCATCTTCGTGGGTTGGGTCCCACCCCAGAGCCCTTTCCAAACACTTGAGGATTGCAATTTTCATTTCTGCCTCCACTTCTCTGGCAAATGGGATTCCAAGGTCATAAAAACAATCTCATTTTTTAGGCTCCTTGACTCTTTGTATTCATGGTTCAGTATTAATTTTGTTTATTCCAGTTGGTGTTACTCTTCAGCTTTCTATGTGTCTACATGTGTCTAGTACTTGTACAATTTGTTAGAACCAACCCAGTAATGTTTATAAACATTATTTTGATAACATCTGTTTTCCCCCATCAAAATATAAGTGAAAATGATGCCAAAAGGTTTTCACCATAATAATCTAAGCCTCTAATACAGTGCCTGGTATATGGCAGATGCTCAGTAAATATGAATGAATGAATGAATAAAGGAATGAATGAAATAACAATCCTTTTTAAAAATCTGCCAAAATGGAAAGACTAAGAAATTTTAAATGTTGCAATTGTTTAAGAAGGATGAATAAAACGTTTAGAATAAAGCACTCTTGTAATCACCTGATGGGCTCATCTTGCCTGCTGCTCAGAAAAGCTGATGCACTGAGAAAAGCAGATTTTTACAACAGAGAAAGAACTTAATAAATGCAGAGCCAGCTAAGTGAAAGGACAGGAGTTAATTATTACTCACATCAGCCTCCCCCAAAATTCAGAAGCTAGAGTTTTTAAAGGATAGCTTGGCAGGCAGGGAGCTAGGGAATGGGGAATGCTGATTGGTTGGGTCAGGGATGCAAAACCATAGGGTGTCAAAACATGTCCTCTTGCACTGAATCAGTCCTGGGTGGGGTCACAAGAAAGATGAGCCAGTTTACCAGTCTAGGTGGTGCCAGCTAGTCCATCAGAATGCAGGGTCTGAAAACTACTTGGAACACCAATCTTAGGTTCTACAATAGTGATGCTAGCTGTAGGAGCAATTGGGGAGATTAGGAATCTTGTGACCTCTGGATGCATGACTCCTGAGGCATACTTTCTACTCTTGTGGCTAATGTGTTCGTTTTATAAAAATGGTCTGATCCCCAAGCACATAGGGGGTTTGTTTTGGGAAGGGGCTATTATCATCTTCGTTTCAAAGTTAAACTATAAACTAAATTCCTACCATAGTTAGCTTAGCCTGCACCTGGGAATGAAGGAGGGCAGCTTGTAGGTTCGAAGCAAGACGGAGTTGGTTACATCAGATTTCTTTCGCTGTCATAATTTTCCTACATCAGATTTATCTCACTGTCAAAAGTTTTGCAAAGGTGGTTTTACTCTCATTTAGCTTTGCTCTTATTTGGTCTTTCATGCCACACTCGTATTTTTAAAAGTTGTATCCTGGGCATCTCAGTTTAGTGGGGGTAGCACTCGCTTCCAGACTCAGCACTGCTATTCCAGGTCCCCTATAACAAGCCGCTTTGCATCTGGGGTCCTCAGTTTCCTCAATTGTAAATTAAGGGTGTTGGAGTCAATGAGCTCTTTATTCCCTCTAGTCTCATCTTAACTGGATGTTATGGGAAACTATGAGCCACATCAGATCGAGAGAATATCTGTATGATACAACTTTTTCATGAACGATACACTCTTGTTTCCTGGTTGTGCTGCTAGGTGCATATAGAAATGAAGAAGAACTCAAGGCCTCACTTACGTCTGAACCTCTTGAAACCGACTTGTAATTGAAATGTGTTCCTCCTTTAATCCTCATTCTTTGCCATGGGTGACAGGAAACACTCATGCCACCAATAAATCATATTTGCCATGTACAGCTGCTTCTGCTTACCCCTCCATGAGAGACTCCAGGTTTTTCTAGGGAGCCCTGTGAAGCTGGTGTGTTGTAAGTAGCTGCCCTGTGACCCCCATGCCTTACTTGTATGGGCAGAGAAAGGCCCAACTGAGAGAGAATGGGAATTGTACAAAAGTAGAACACTGTTCCTCAAAGTGTCTTCCAGGAAATGTCTGATAAATACGATGCTCCCTCAAATGTTTATCACTGTCAACGAAGTCTGGGAAATGCTCCCTAATCAAGTCAGCCACTTCCTAGACATACACAATCCACTCAACAGATATGAGTGTGTGAATATTGACACAATAAACAAACCTCTTCAACTCTATTTCATCCTGTTTCCTAAGTATATTTGACCACAACAGCCTATTTTTCCTCATCACCCTTATTCATAGCCCACAAAATTCTTCCCTGTTACATATTCATGGCAAGCACAGAGATGCTGTACTGTATGTACAATGGGGTGGCCAATGCTAGCCTAGGGCAAATATGCAAAGAAAATAAAGTGTGCTTACAATGCCTCCCGTTTCACTTTCTGTGAACTTCTCATCTCTTAGAGTCCAGAGCCCTCCTCTTCATTGCTTTCTTTCAGCATGAAACCATTAGATTCTGCTCCACACTGATTCATTTCATTGGAATGAAAGTTGGATTAGGAGCTATACATGTTAATTTATGCTGATACATTTACATATATTAACATAACGCTGATCAGTTAACCTAACACTGATAAGTGAACAACATAGATCTAACAGGGGATTTTTCATCACCCAAGTGAACATACACTGTCTCAAGGGGAATTTAAGTACCTATTTGTGAAAAATACTGCTGAAGAATAGAAAGGTAGTATCAATCTGGAGACAAATAAGAACTTATATTTGAAAAGGATCTATTTCAGAATCAAGAATGAATCATTAGCACATGATTTAGCATTGTCAATAGAGCAGAAATCATTATTTCCTTGACATATAATAAAGAATCTTCAAGGCGAGAGTAGGCTAAATGAAAAGACAACTGGGTAAGATGAAAAAAGAGATGGAAGAATATGGCAATGAAGCCGACATTTTAACAGCAATTGTAGAGAAAAACAGAACTGATCCTGTAGAAAATATCATATGAGTGACACAGATGATAACAAATTGGTATAGTTCTCCAAGAATATAGAGGAAATAGGGAAAATTCCAATTAGAGAAATGATAGATAATGAAAACAGAGAATGTAAAATTAGTGACCAGATAATTATTGTTCTAAAAGTAGGAAACAGAATTATTTAACTACAGAAATAATCAATGATATATTAGAAGAAGAGCTTCCTGAGATGAAGAGACTTCTGTCTACGGAGTGAAAGATTCACTGCACAGTAAAAACGTATATGCCTTATTTTTGAGAACCTAGAAAAAATAATTAGTAAAAAAAAAAAATACGTGTACTTCCTCAATAAAACCACTGTTAACATTTTGGTGTATCGTTTTAGCCTTTGCTCTTTTCATATTTTGTACAGTTATGCTATTATTCAGAAAGAATTTTTGAAAATTCTATTATGTAAAAAGAGATAAAGGATTTTATTTATGCTTGGGCCATTAAAAAAGAATTGGTGTTTTCTTAGGAAGCACATCCAAAGAAACACAGTCTGGGGACTGACATTTCATTGCTGCCTACAAATGATTCAATCCCACAACTGGGCAAGTCACTACTTTATGTTTTCATTGTCTTTTATAAACAGTTTTTTCATTACCTGGCGGTGGCAGTGGGCAGTAGGGTGGAAGATTCTTGAAAGACCAAGGGGCCTCAGGGCTGGGGACATTGGGCAACTCTTCTTCCTCATTTTAGATATGTCTTTCCAAGGGTAAACCTGGAAGTTTGGGGTTTTGTTTTACAAAGTCCTGATCCACATCCATTGCTGAATTTTGCTTAGAAAAGAAAACAAAAGCACAAGGTCGTGACTTGCCCAGTTGTGGGATTGAATTATTTGTAGGCAGCACTGGAATGCCAGTATCCAGATTGTGTTTCCTTGGTTGTCTTCAGGAAAATTACTGACAACTCTATGTGTAAAGTGATTCAGAAATCGACTTGTCTTAAGGTAGGAGGCAGGACAGAATAAAGCAAGACTCTTTTCTACTCTGTTGGCTTACCTTCATGGTGCCATTGGATCCACTTCTAGCCATTCATTCCAGGGTTTTATCACCATAATTAACATTGCTGTGTGGAAATAATAAGCCTGTAGGAAACCAGGGGAGAGAACTAAGGTACTAATGAGCACATCAATTACAGTAATGATAAATTTGCTGTCATTCCAACCATTGATCTTCACATCACTCAGCTGTTGATTGCAAGTGAGCAGAAGGAAGGAAAAATCTCCTCTAATCCCACCACCCATTTAATTACCATTAACTCTTAGGTGTATGTCTTTTGAGGCTTTATGCTGTGCAAATTTTATACATAAATTTGATCATATGCTACAGTTTAAGTCATAGACTTATTATTTTAAATTCCACTACTTTCTCTGATTTGAAAAGGAATAGATATTAACTGTAGACAATTTTGGAAAATAATTTTAAAACCATCCAAATTTGCATCACTTGGATATAACATTCCTAGCATTTGGAGTATATCTTGTAGTATTAAATATCTTTATTGTCTTTCCTGATTGTAGCAGTTTTAGAAACATATTGTAAGAATTCAAACAACACAGAAATATAGAAAGCAGAAAGTGAAACCCCTTTGTTATCACACCCTCCCCAAAATGACCACTGATAAGAATTTTCATATTCATCCAGAATTTTTCTTAAGCATAGACACATGTATGTGTGTTTTTTTTTAAAAAAAAGGATTATATACAGTTTTAAATATACAATATTCTCTTCTCCCATCTTCTTTTTGCATTGAACAACTTGATATGGCAGTAGTATTATTTTTAAACTTTCCTATTAATTCATTTTTAGATTTCTTGCAATTTTTCTATTACAAACTCATGTGCAGAGACTATCATCTAATTGTGTCTTTTCACACTTGCATAAGCATCTCTGGAGGAATCACAGGTCAAAAGGCTTATAATTTTCTTTTTTTTTTTCTTTTTTTTTTGAGATGGAGTCCTCGTTCTCTCTCCCAGGCTAGAGTGCAGTGGCATGATCTTGGCTCACTGCAACCTCCGCCTCCCAGGTTCAAGCAATTCTCCTACCTCAGCCCCCTAAGTAGCAGGGATTGCAGGTGCCCACCACCGTGCCCGGCTAATTTTTGTATTTTTTAGTAGAGACGGGGTTTCACCATCTTGGCCAGGCTGGTCTCGAACCCCTGACCTTGTGATCCACCCGCCTTGGCTTCCCAAAGTGCTGGGATTACAGGCTTGAGCCACTGCACCCGGCCTCAATTTTGTAGTTATTAGCACTGCTCACCAAATATCTCTGCCTCCCAGGCATATAGTAGAATTGCTGCACCACGCCAAGGCTTACAATTTTCAAATGTTGATGTACATTATAAATCTTAAAATGTATTGTCCTCTAAAGGGGATATTCTAGTCCTGCTCTCACCAACAATGTATGAAATTCCCTATTTAGGCAATATTGGAAATTTTCTTTTTTTTTTTAAGTTTAAAAGTCTCCATTTGAACTCACTGCCACATTCATTATTATTGATCACGCTGTTATTCAGGAAACCCTTCTTTCTTGACTTTTGTGATACAATTCTCTCCTGATTTTCTCTTCTATTTGGGATCACTTATTACATTTTTGTTTCTGTTTTTACACCTTCAGAGGTATAATCAATAAACAAATAACCACCTATATTCAATGTAGTGTAAAATTTACTCAGTTTAGACATGTATACAGCCGTGATACTATCACCACAATTGAGGTAATAAACATATTCCTCACCTCTAAGTTTCCCTGTGCTTTTTTGTTTCTGTGTGTGTGGGGGGGTGTGTGGTAAGACGACAACATGAGATCTACCCTCTTCACAAATTTTTAAGTGCACTTTACTGCATTAGTAACTGTAGTCATGATGTTGTACAGCAGAGCTCTAGAGCTTTTTCATCTTGTATCACTGAAACTTTATACCCATTGAATAGCAACTCTCCATTTCCCCGTCTCTTTAGTTCTTGGCAGCCATTCTACTCTCTGCTTCTATGTATTTGCCTGATTTAGATTCTATACGTAAGTGGTATCATGTAGTATTTGTCCTTTTGTGACTGGCTTATTTCACTTAGCATAACGTCCTCCAGTTTTATCCAGGTTGTCACATACGACAGGATTTTCCTTTTTTTTTGAAATTGAGTCTTGCTCTGTCGCCAGGCTGGAGTGCAGCAGCGCAATCTCAGCTCACTGCAACCTCTGCCTCCCAGGTTAAAGTGATTCTCCTGCCTCAACCTCCTGAGTAGCTGGGACTGCAGGCATGAGCCACCACGCCCAGTTAATTTTTGTATTTTTAGCAGAGATGGGGTTTCACCATGTTGACCAGGATGGTCTCAATCTCTTGACCTCGTGATCTGCCCACCTCGGCCTCCCAAAGTGCTGAAATTACAGGCGTGAGCCACCGCACCCTGCAAGGATGTCCAATTTTTTAAGATGGAATCATATTCCATTGAATGTATTTACCACACTGTCCTTATCCATTCATCTGTCAATGGAAACCTGGGATGTTTCCATGTCTGTTGTGAATAATGCTGCAGTGACCATGGAGGTGCAGATAGCTCTTCCAGATCCTTATTTCAATTTTTCAAATAAATGCCCAGAGGCTGGATGTGGTGGCTCACACCTGTAATCCCAGCACTTTGAGAGGCTGAGGCAGGTGGATCACTTGAGGTCAGGAGTTCAAGACCAGCCTGGCCAACATGGTAAAACCTCATCTCTACTAAAAATACAAAAAATTAGCCCGGCGTGGTGGTTGGCGACTGTAATCCCAGCTACTTGAGAGACTGAAGCAGGAGAATCACTTGAACCTGGGAGGCAGAGGTTGCAGTGAGCTGAGATGGTGCCATTGAACTCCAGCCTCGGCACAAGAGCAAAACTCCATCTCAAAAAATTAAAATAAAACAAAATAAAAATAAAAATAAATACCCATAAGTAGGATTGCTGGATTAAAAATCTGAAAACTGTAGAATCTCATTATTATTTTAATTTGTGTTTATTTCATGACCAATAAGGCTATGCATATTTTAATGTTTATTGCCATTTTCACTGTAAGTTCTGTAAATTCCTGTTGATACCCTTTCCCCATTTTCTTTTAGATGGTTTGTAACTTGTAGGAACACTTCACACATCATAGGTATCAACTTCGATGTAAGTTTTAAATAAACAGAATGTCCACAAGTTTTTTGACAATGAAAGTATCAACATATTGCTTTAGGAAGAATTTTTTTTCTGATAGCAAAAAATAGATATTTTTTATTTCATAGTTCTCTTGGTGCAGTGTGCCAAATGTGTAAATAACATAACTGTTGCTAACAAATGGCATAACAAAACAATACCCGATACCATTTTAAATGATAAACAAACCACAAATATTGTGAGCTGGGCAATATGGCACAAGAAAACATATTTTCTGGAAAAATACATTTACCAAGAATTAACATACTTTCTTGGATGAAGTTTTGCTGAGACATATTTTCCCCATCGTTATAGGATTCACCTGAACATAGTTAAAAAACTGAATTCCTAATTTAGGAGACATACCAAGTAAAAAAGCTACTTTCTTTCTTCCTTTTTTTTTTGAAACAGAGTCTCACCCTATTGCCCAGGCTGGATTGCAGTGACATGATCTCAGCTCACCGCAACCTCCACCTCCCGGGTTCAAGGAATTCTCCCATCTCAGCGTCCGGAGTAGCTGGGATTACCGGTGCCCATCACCACACCCGGCTAATTTTTGTATTTTTGGTAGAGACAGGGTTTCACCATGTTGGCCAGGCTGGTCTCCAACTCCTAACCTCAGGTGATTTGCCCGTCTCAGCCTCCCAAAGTCCTGGGATAACAGGCCTGGTCATTTCAAGCTTCTTTTATATGATAACAAGGCTAGTAATGGCAAGAGGAGGGAGAGACGCCACCCTGCCTGCCCTCAGTGTTAAAGCAAGGATGTGAGCTCAATTTTCCATTAGGCGCAGACTTCAAGTTTCTAAAGATATTGGAAAGGGAAGAAATGTATTTCTACCTGTTTTCAAAAAGACAGACTCACCTATGGCATCCCAGGGTACTCTGTTAAGATTGTTTTCAGCCGGGCGCGGTGGCTCACGCCTGTAATCTCAGCACTTTGGGAGGCCGAGGCGGGCGGATCACGAGGTCAGGAAATAGAGACCATCCTGGTTAACACGGTGAAACCCCGTCTCTACTAAAAACACAAAAAATTAGCTGGGTGCGGTGGCGGGCGCCTGTAGTCCCAGCTACTTGGGAGGCTGAGACAGGAGAATGACGTGAACCCGGGAGGCGGAGCTTGCAGTGAGCCGAGATGACGCCACTGCAGTCCAGCCTGGGCGACAGAGCGACTCTGTCTTTAAAAAAGAAAAAAAAAAAAAGATTGTTTTCAACCTTACATCAGCAGCCTGAAGGCAAACAAAAATTCCCTCCAGTGTTCCCAACAGGTTTGTCTGCCATACTACGAGCAGTGCAAGTTCTTTTATCTTTTACTTTGCTATCTTAATAGGCATGTTAATCAGGAAGTTAGATAAATTTATAAGGGGCTGCTATACAGAAGCCATTTAAGGATACAGAGAGAATGAAGTCTGCATATGTGTCTGTGCGTTGACTTTTAATTACAGTATAACACATATTCAGAAAAGTATACAAGTAAACCAATTAACTTTCACAAACTTCACATAAGCATGTAACCAGTACTCAGCTCGAGAAACCATTATCTGCACACTGAAGCCTCCCTGGTACCCCACTCTCCTGACTTCTCCTACCATAGATTTGCTTTGCCCATTTTTGATTTTTATTTAAGAAAGATTGTATATTATATATTTTTTAGGTCTGACTTCTTCAATGTTAAGTTTGTGAGCTTCACTGACATTATTTATGAAGTTGTAGTTTGTTCTGTTTTTTGTTTCTTTGTTTGCTTGTTTTTTTGACAGAGTCTCACTCTGTTGCCCAGGTTGGAGTGCAGTGGCATGATCTCTGCTCACTGCAAGCTCCACCTCCTGGGTTCACGCCATTCTCCTGCCTCAGCCTTCCAAGTAGCTGGGACTACAGGTGTCCACCACCATGCCCAGCTAATTTGTTGTATTTTTAGTGGAGAGGGGGTTTCACCGTGTTTGCCAGGATGGTCTTCATCTCCTGACCTCGTGATCCACCTGCCTTGGCCAGTTTGTTCATTCTTATTGCTGTGTAGTATTCCACTGTGTGAATGTACCACAATTTACTTATCCATTATACTAGGGTTGGTCATTTGTTTATTCCAGTTGTGAAGTATTAGGAATAGTGCTGCCATGAACATTCCATCCACTACATGTCTTTTGATGAGCAAATGTATACCTAGGACTGGAATTACTAGGCATTGGATATGCACATATTTACATTTAGTAGATATAGCCAAGGAATTTTCCAAAGTGACTATCATTTTACATTCTCACCAGCAGTATATGAGAGTTCCACTTGCTCCACATTCTGTATACTTTGCCGTTTTCTATGTTAGCAATTCTGGTGGGTGTGGGGCAGTATCTCAGTGTGACTTCAATTTGTATTTCCATCATAATTAATAAAATGGAGAAACTTTAAAAAGTTTTGGCTGTTGGATATCCTTTTTGTGAACTATTGGTTCAAATATTTTGCCCTAGAAGCCGTATTTGAGGCCAAAGTTTTTCTGCCTAGTTCTTGGTCCTTTACAGAGTTTACATTGGTTCCTTAAACCAACTTCACAATAATCAAGCCATATGGAAGGAGGTTAAGATACCCATGTTACGGACAAGGAAAGTAAAGAACAGCAAACGTAGATGAGTTTTCCAGGCCTTTATATCTGCTAAGTGAACATGGGTTTTGTGGCCTTCATTCAGTTGACTCTTTCATTCTGCCATATTGTTAGCCATGGTCACTAATATTATTATGGGACACCAGCTATAATTGCCAGGGTCTGTGTTGGATCCAGAAGATTCAATTGTAAACAAGACTGTGCCTCAAGGCAACTTTGCAAATGATTACTATTAGTATGCATTAACTGAATTCATGATAATGACATGTGATAAACTGGACACAGTATCTCATGTACTAATTTGTCATACCTAGAGAGAGTCATCTCAGAAAAATTAAGAGATGGCTTAACACGAAAATATTGGGGCTGTGTCATCTCTGGCCCTGCTATTTGAGTTCAAATTTCAGCTACATCACAAAATAGCATGTGACTTGTGCTAGCAGCCTGCCCTTTACGTGCTTTCATTTTCTTTTTTGTAAATGAGAATAATTATGGTTTTTAATTTATGGATGTCAGAATAATTCAATGAATTAATACATGAAAATGCTTAATAGAGTCTCTGACATATAGTAAGCACTCTATGGTATATATGTCAATAAATGTTAACTATAAAAATTTTATTATTGTGCCCTGGGCTGTACCAGCTAAGTGACTGACCACGTGGTTCTGGGATGAAAATTTTACTATCTGGATCACTCATTAATCTTTTTTCTATTTCCTTATCCTCTTCTTTTTATTACTTCTTCTCAAATACTTTAGGAAGCATTTTTTTTTTCTGGTAGCAAAAAATAGATATTTTTGATTTAGTAGTTTTCCTGGTACAGTGTGCCAAGTGTGTAAATAATATAATGGCTGCTAAAAATGGCATAACAAAACAATACCATATAACATTTTAAATGATACGTAAACTTGGCAAGAAGTGTGAGGTAGACAGTATGGCATAAGAAAATACATTTTTTGGAAAAATATGTTACCAAGAATGAATGTACTTTCTTGGAGGAAGCTGTACAGAGCCAAATTTTGGAAATACCCTCTACTTTTCGTTACGTCTTTCCACCACTTCTACGTCTCTTCTTTTCAGGTCCACTTTCAATTTTATCCTTCCTCCCCTTATAAACCAGAGGGTAGCACATTTTAATGAGACATTCCTGGGGATGTGACACTTTACCTTAGCTTTTCCAAAGCCTATATTACCATTGGCTTCATGGAGATGACTTAAAGGGGTAAATGGACAATACATTGCAATGTTAAATCACCTTGTAAAAATCTTATAACCTTTTTATTTCTACTCCAAACCTCCCGAGGATACCAAGGAAAGCATCTTGAAGTGGTGTTAGCCCCTTTTAATGCATCTCTAATATTTGCTCATTTCACTTTTTTTTTTTTAACAAAAACACAACAGGTCTAACTCAGAGCCTGCACCAGGAAGCAAATGTTTAATGACATGATATCTAATAACATTGATATGTAATAACATTGTCTTGCATATGTGTAGGTTATCTTCTTTTTATATGTAACACTGGTTTTCACTGAAAGTAGTAAAACATTCATTCGTTTGTTAAAGCCAAATTTGTGAGCTGATTTAAGTAAAACTACTAAACATATTACAAGACGACCAAAAACTATGTGGGTGTGAAAACATTGCTTTAACTGGAAGAAATGTGTCTTTAGTGACAACACATCAGCCTCCATGACCAATCTTTGGAGAATCTCTTCCCCTGCAAAAGAAGTTATATCACTTAGGAGATATAAGAACTTGGGTTTAAAACTTAAATCGACTTGGTTTTGAGTTGTCGTCCACTTGTTTGCTATTTAATCTTGAACAAATTATTGACCTCTTCAACTTCTATTTTATTATCTGTTAATTGAGGATAGTTTCTCCTCCTTGATTAAATTAGGTAACACATGTAAAGCATGTAATTTAACGTCTGACTCACAGAAGTATTCAATAAATACAATATTTTCATTACAATTTCATACCATGTGGGCGACTATCTTTCCTGCCTACTGTTTCCTATTCTTCAAATTCCAATCTCAGCATCCAAAGTTACCAATCTAATCTCAGTAACCAAAGATCTTTGGGTTCTAGCACAGCCAAGGGCAACTAAACGCAACTATCCTGTGCAGCTGATTTGGAGCACACCACTATTAGGCAGCAGCTCTGTCAGTGCACTGGCACAATTGCAGCTCATTGCAGCCTCAGACTCCTGGGCTCAAGCAATCCTCCTGCCTGAGCCTTAGTCTCCTGAGTAGCTGGGATTACAAAGTCGGTGTATTTTCACTGACTAGTTGATTAATTGACCAAGAGATGTAGAGCTGTGGTTGAAATTTCCAGTGGAAGCATTTAGCACATGTTTATTTATTCCAGAGAAGTATTTAACGTTGTAGAAAGAGAAACCCAGCATGAAACTCTGTCTAGCTAGAGTTTTGTTTTGTTTCATTTTTTTTTCCTTCTTCTTTTTCTTTTTTTGAGACAGAGTTTTGCTCTTGTTGCCTAGGCTGGAGTGCAATGGCACAATCTCAGCTCACCGTCCTTCTTCTTCTTTACTTGCAACAGAGGGGTTTTGAGGTGGTGTTGAAACTTAATTCTATAGGATGAAAATAACATGACTGGTCTACTTTGGGATGGTCCCTTTATTCTGCTCTTCTCATACTTCCCACTTGAAATGAATTCCTCTTCTGTATGGAGTTATAGCCTACCATTGCACCTCTATTCTAGCAGGATCCTCATTGTTGCTGAGCATGAAGGAAAGTTGGCACCTTTTTCCCACTGTTCAAGTTTCCATAGAAGAGGAAATTCTCACTTTGTTACACAGTGCAAAAGTCACAGAAGGAACTTGTATAGGTTTTCTCCATGCTCCCAGTCTTCATCACAGAGAAAGAGGAATGACTGATTGATGTGTTTAGAAGAAAAGTGAGCGTGTTTAGCTCAGCCCCTTCCTTCTCTTCCGTTGAGAGCTTGTCTGCCTGCCAGAAGCACACATTCTCTGCCCCTTCCTGCCTTAAGCTTAGGACAGTCCCCCATGGGGGAGACTGCTGGTTGACAATCTGTGACTGTGACTGGAAATTCTTGTGTCTAATTAGAAAAGGGACGTATTACAGAGATCATTGCAAACACACATAGAAGCATCTCCCTCCAGCTTAGGCAACTAAACTTTAAGGAGGTTTTTCAAAGCAGAAACAGAGCAACAGAGCTAAATATTTGACTTTTGGATTTTTAAAGCCAGCATCCAGGATATAAGACCAATATAGTTGGAAGAAGATGCAAAACAGTTTTCATACTCTCAGACTAGATAAAGATACCATGGGCTGGATGTGGAACCAAAGAGACGACAGCTGAGCTACTAATAAAGGACTATCCACCCTATGCCAACATGAGCTGCATCTGTCCCCAATACCAGAGTGGCATATGAAAGTTGCATTATCTGAAGGTATCCCATTTCCATGCAAGTGAAAACTGAACATTCCATATGCCAAGAAACGGAAAGAATGTTCATCTCTTCACCCTCCAGTGAGTAACTCTCACTGATTGCTGCCAGGACATTATTGATTAGGAGTGATGAGCACCCACACTTAGACATCCTGTGCAGCCCTCCTCCACCTTGCCATGTGGAGAATCCTCCTAGACTGACCCAGAACTCTTAGAAGCTCTTTGAGATAGAGATAATGGTGGTTTTGACAAATTAAACAATGGCGGTGGTTTAGAAGCAGAACTCTGTATTCATAGTTGAAGTGGGGCTGAATTGAACTAACTGAAGATTCATCTCTACTTATCCTAGGAATAAAGCATCCAGCACACCTTGTTATATTCCTTTGCACCTCTGGCATCAATTAATATAATCGTGCATTTAGAAAGTCATTGTTAAAATACATCTTTTTTGGACTTAACGGAGTTTATTTAAAATTTATCCTCTCTGCCTATCTGGTCAATGGGCTAGGCCTCAGAACTGATCGTTTCTGACACCTAGTTTCTAAGTCAATTCTGACCAAGGCTAGAAGCAACAGATGTCTCTGTATCTTTGGTTTCACGTGCTGAGATTTCCATATTAAAAAATGTAACTTTTTTTTATTATTATACTTTAAGTTCTAGGGTACATGTGCACAACATGCAGGTTTGTTACATATGTATAGATGTGCCATGTTGGTGTGCTGCACTCATTAATTCATCATTTACATCAGGTATACCTCCTAATGCTATCCCACCCACCTCCCCCTATCCCAACCCAAATGTCCATCAATGATAGACTGGATTAAGAAAATGTAGCACATATACACCATGGAATACTATGCAACCATAAAAAAGGGTGCGTTCATGTCCTTTGTAGGGACATGGATGAAGCTGGAAACCATCATTCTGAGCAAACTATCACAAGGACAGAAATGTAACTATTTCTTTAAAAAAAGAAACCATACTTTAGGAAATCATCCCTAACATAGCAGATGTATTGATACATAGTGGTGTGAACTTTCAACTCTCACATTAGGGCATATTTGGAGGGGTCAAAAGTCATGAACATATCGGGCCGGGCATGGTGACTCACACCTGTAATCCCAGCGCTTTGGGAGGCTGAGGCTGGCGGATCATGAGGTCAAGAGATTGAGACCATCCTGGCTAATATGGTGAAACCCCGTCTCTACTAAAAATACAAAAAATTAGCCGGCAGAGCTTGCAGTGAGCTGAGATCGCACCACTGCACTCCAGCCTGGGCGACAGGGTGAGATTCTGTCTAAAAAAAAAAAAAAAAAAGTCATAAACGTGTCAACATAGCCCAATAGGTAAGCTACTAAAAACTCCAACTTTGAAATTTGACAGATACGGGCTATGCCATTTGCTGCCTGTAAGACTTTGAATAAGTTATTAACTTCTCTACCTCTCAGTTCTTCATTTGTGCAATGGGGATAATAAAGCTCCTATAACCTAGAGTTGTTCTGAAATTCAATGAGATAATGTTTGTAAAAGGCTTAGAAAAGTCTCTGGCACAGAAAAAGTAATCAATGTATGTTAGTTACTATTTGGGATGAGTAAGCCACATTATAACTTTCTAAGCCCAAACCATCATCACTGATTCCATTGAAGCTGTGAGGGTTTATTTGCTAGAAAGTGAGGAGAACTGTCAACAATTGAATCACGTGGCTTCTTTTCAAAGCCTAGGGAAAAAAAGCAGGGTGTGATGAGCAGCTGGAGACTGGCCTATGAATCAGAATCTCAAAGTGCAAATCCAGACACCTCCCTTGAGGAACACAGCCAGTCTGGGACATGCCTGGGAAGCTCTGGCCAGCAGCAGCAATCATTGACCTAGAACCACAGCCATCTTGGAAATCCTACCAGGCGAGGTGACATAGTCCACTGAGCACCCTGGCACTTGACTGGGAAGAGATCAGTGACCTGTGGCCGAGAGGGAGCTGCTGGCAGACAGCAGACTGCAGAAATAGCTTGAGTCATTTCAGGCTCATTAACACCATCTGCTGCGGCCATCTAGGTTTGATCAGTTGGAGAGGACTCCTAGGTTATTGACACCATGGGGACCTTTCAGGAAGTTATTTTCCTGCTGTTCAGTGATCACTGCTCTGTGGAAAGGACCCCCATGAACTGATGCCCATTATCTTCCTTGGTTAGGAGTGGGCAGTCATTTATGTCTGATAATTTGGGCCATATCACAAGGATTCCTCATCCCCCACTCCCGCAAAACTCTCAGTCTCCCCCAATTACTTACTATCCAGCCAACATATCTGCTCCTATCTGACCTGTATTTCCAACAATTCTATCACTACTTTGAGGGAAGGGATAAAAACAGGGTCATAGTTCTCAGAGGTCACGGTTAAATAAACTTCCATGCTATTTCCTTACCTAAAAGTAGTATACCTCTTATCTTCTTTATGTACACGTTCTCTCTCCCCAGATTTTTCTCATTTATTCATTCAAAAAAAGATTGCCTAGGTGCCTGCTATGGTTTCAATGTTTGTCCCCTCTGAAACTCATCTTAAAACTTAATCTCCAATGTAATAGTATTCAGAGGGCCTGTAAGCGGTGATTGGGTCGTGAGGCCTCTGCATGAGTGAATGAATGAAATCATTAATGGTTTAGTGGATGAATGGGTTATCATAGAGTGGGTCAGTTTTCAGAAAATAGGTCTGTTATAAAAGTCATTGGGGCTCTCAGTGTGCCTCTCTCACCCTGTGACGCCTCCCACCATGTTAGCAAGAAGGTACTAACCGGAAGCCAAGCAGATGCAGTCCCTTGGCTTTAGACTTCCCAGCCCCTAGAACTGAGGAATACATTTTGTTTTAAAAACGACATCACTGGCCTGGCACAGTGGCTCACGCCTGTAATCCCAGCACTTATGGAGGCCAAAACAGGTGGATCACGAGGTCAGCAGATTGAGACCATCCTGGCTAACACAGTGAAACCCCATCTGCACTAAAAATACAAAAAAATTAGCCAGGCGTGGTGGTGGGCACCTGTAGTCCCAGCTATTCGGGAGGCTGAGGCAGGAGAATGGCGTGAACCCAGGAGGCAGAGCCAAGATCGCGCCACTGCACTCCAGCCTGGGGGACAGAGCAAGACTCCGTCTCAAAAGAAAAAAAAAAGAAATTACCCAGTCACAGGTATTCTATTATAGCAACAGAAAATAGACTAAGGCAGTGTCTATATGCTAGGCTCTGTGCTAGGTACTGAGGATACTGTTGTGAACAAGACAGACAAGGGCTCTGCATTCATGGAGAGTATATTCTAGTACAAAAAGATGGAGGCATGTAAATGTACAAATAAGGTCAGTTCATAGAGTGAGAGGGCCAGTGTGAGACACTGGGACTACATGCCAAAACTACCTGGGTTAAATTCTGGCAACTTCATTTGCTAGTTATATGGCCTTGGATAAGTTATTTAGCCATTACAGAATAGTTCCTGATTTGTACAATGGGGATTGTAATAGCACCTCTCTCATACAAAGTGTTTGAGCTGCAACTTAAATGCTGGTATTAAAGCAGCCATATGAATAACTTGAAGTAGAATGCTTTAATCACAGGGAACAGCAAGTACAAACGTCCTGTGAGGGAAACAGGCTTCAAGGATTCTAGTTACTAAAAGAAGCGTTTGTGTCTGCATACACTGAAAAGGCACAAAAGTGGTAAGGGATGGGACTGGATGAGTAGGCAGATAACTATAAGCCACATTGAGGACTTTGGACTTTATTCTTATTGATTCGATTTTAACCTCTGCCTGCAGTGATTTCTTCTCACTTGGTCTCTCACCTTTCACCTTCTAAAATCCTAGTCATATTTCAAACCCAGTTTTAATATCATTTTCTCTATAAAGTCTTAATTTTTCTACCCATCAGAAAAATTAGTTCCTGCCTTCTTGATGCTCCAGTGATCACATTCTTTGCATAATTGCTTGTTTACTTTAGTCATTGTGAGTGTGAGGTCAGGGATTAAACCTCATTCATTTTATTATTTTATTTTATTATTGTGATTTTTTTTTGTTTTGTTTTTGAGATGGAGTCTTGCTCTGTTGCCCAGGTTCGAGTACAGTGGCATGATTTCAGCTCACTGCAACCTCTGCCTCCCAGGTTCAAGCAATTCTCCTGCCTCAACCTCCCCAGTAGCTGGGACTACAGGTGCATGCCACCACACTCAGCTAATGTTTGTATTTTTAGTAGAGATGGGGTTTCACTATGTTGGCCAGGCCTGTCTCGAACTCCTGACCTTAGGTGATCCGCCTGCCTTGGCCTTCCACAGTGCTGGGATTATAGGCATGAGCCACTGCGCCTGGCCCCCATTAATTTTAGAATCACCTAGCAAAGTGTATGGCACAAGAACACAATAAAGATTCTTTGAATGATTGATGTATGAATGCATGAGTGAACAGAGGATCTCAGCTTGGGCCCTTTAGTCAGACTTGCTTAGTGAAAATCTAGACCCAAAGGGAATCATATGTAGCCCAAGTAGATTTCATCTGCAGCACAAAGAGACCAAAAGTACCAGGGAAAATGGGAGGACACAAAAGGGAAGAGGATTGGAATGGAACTCCATACTCTTGGGTAGAACCCACACTTTTTTTCCCCTTTACTCCTAACCCTAGCTATTATTATGAGAGCTTGGGAAAATTAATCAAAAAGAATTACTCAATAAAATTCATAGCTCTCCACTTATCCAGAAGTTAGATTTCTGAGAACTTCAAATCTCTTTAACTTAGGCAAAACAAGAAACAAACAAATCTCAAAACTAAAATAAACTAACAAAAATCCCCAAATCAAAAGCCAGACATTAGAGAAAAACCTTAGCCTAAAAAAGTGACTATAAAATCCATAGACCTCAGAGCCAGAGTGCCTTCAGATAACCGCCCATTTATTTCCTGTTCTTCCTTCCTTCCCTTCTTCTCCTTCTCTCCCAATTATTTACTGAGCACTTACTATGTGTTAAACTTAGAGTTAATGCTGGGCATAAAGCAGGAAAGAGGATGGGCATGTCCCATTTTTCAAGGAACTTACTTACTCCTTTGCTCCCGCCATCATCCTAATCTATCATCCTTCCTTATTGTAGTAGAAAAAGTCAATACATTCTGAAACCAAATTTCTGTATTAAAATCTTGCCTCTCCCAATTAGTTACTTCTCTCTTCCTCAAACTGTGAAAGCCCTAAGTCAAAATCTGGCCCATTTATAAGAAGTCATCATGAAAGCATGAAAGAGGATGGCACAGGAAGACTGGAGTCCTGGGATGAAGTCTTGCTTCTGGTGTTTGGACCTATCTGCCTTGAGCAGGTCACAGGACTTCTCTGGCCCTTGGACTCTCCACCTGTAAGGGACAGGGATTGTCCCTTTCATCAGTCTATGACTCTGGGCAGAACCTTTCAGAGTGATGCCTCAGCTAATATCCCTGGCTCAAGTGCTGTGGTATTTGATACAACTAGCAGACACCACATCTGCCAGCCTGTTACAACACCTGCGGGGAAAGGGTTTTAAAGATGTTCAGGAAAAACAGGTCTTTCTCACTTCTCTGATGAAGAGATTGACTTTAAAGCCAGGAAGAGAGAACTATGTGCAATTTGATGGGATTCAGAACATCAAAGGCAGTTGAGTTGGTGTTTGAAACAATCTCTCAGGTCAAATCTAATTTTATCTGAGCTGATGTTTTTAAGCTTGGGTAATTGCTCCCAGCATAACCGCTACTTCCTTGTTATAAGGCAGGAAAGTGCAGTTGCTGCAGGGGCCTGCAGCAGAGGGTCTAGCAGATGGCTTTTGTCTTTGTTGCTGCTGGGGCTGGGGCACTGAGCTAGATCGAAATCTCAGGAGTTATAGACTGACACAGCAGAGAGGACACCGAACTTGGAACTAGGACCACTGTCTTCAAATCTTGGCTCTACTGCAGATCCTCAGAGATTTTCCTTCCCAAAGGCTTTCCCATTTGGACTTGGCAGTTTTGTGACAGAAGAGGGATGGACAGGAGATTGGGCTGTGGACAGCAGGGTTCTGTGTGGCTCTAGGGAAGGCAAAGTTGACAGATGGAAGCACAATATGGGTACAAGGACTCTACTTAGAGCCATTTTCCTGACTTGGAGAAAAGTATCAGCCTAAACATGAGGAGGCACTGAGAACTACAGGAGGGTCCTGATGTTGGGGCAATAGAGTTGGGGAGTAAGTATCCTAGGTCTGCAGCAGCCTCTTGCATTCAAACAAGGGAGGTTGGGTGGAGAAGCACAAAAAACACAGGCAGAGTCCAAGTCAACTCCTTGCTTGATAATCTGTTTTGAGTCTTCCAACCTCTTGCCAGATACACCAAGGAGCAAGTCGACTATTAGCCAAGCACAGCAGAGTGGCCTCTAAATTGTGGAAGATTTCCTAATTCTTTATTTTATCTTTCTGCCTTTCCTAGGTAGTGGTGGGTTTCGTGATCCCATCAGTATTCCCAGCTCACCCTCCTAACTCAGAAACAAACACGGCAGACACTCTTTGCAACATCTCCATTGGTGTGCTTTCCAGATTCCACTCGAGAAGCTCTGAAACTCTCACCTGGTGTCTGTCTTGTTGAAGTGGGGGCATCCACAAAGCTTGTGGGGAAAGCCAAGGGGATATTTTCTGGACCACACCCTGAGCTAGCCTTGGGCTACAGGTAGAAAATATGCGCAGAAATAATTGTATTTGCAGTGAGCAGTATTTTGATATTATGTGTGATTACTTTGATCTCTTTTCCCCTACACCTTTCCCTTTATCACTGAAGAAAAGGCTTTTCATGTACACTGCCCTTAGGCTATAGATTGTACAAAGTGAACAAAAGAGTCAAGTTCCAGCACTTGAACGTTTAATTAGTCGTTTGTTGTTCTGGTAAATCTACAGCAGATTCTGCAATCATGAATGCCGTAGAGTTTTCTTCCAAGAATCAGGTGCTTGTAAAGAAAAAAAGTAAATATTTGAATTCCCAAAAGCTTGGCTAGAAGATCAGGAGGAAAATCCTGAATAAAGAGGGCAAACATTGATTACAAAGAAGAATTTGAAGAAGAGCAAAATCCTGCCTCAAAGGGAGTGAGAGCAACTGAATTTTAGTAGAAACGCAGAAACATCTAAGCTGCAGAGAGGTCTGCTTACTGGAAGCAGCAGTGGTGACAGAGGCTTTTGAACAAGAGTAACTCCTTCTTGAACAAGAGCTGGGTAAAATGAAGCTGAGACCTATTGGACTGTATTCCCAGACTGTTAACACATTCTAAGTCACAGGATGAGATAGGAGGTTGTCACAAGATACAGGTCATAAAGACCTTGCTGATAAAGGTCTTTATCTTTTTGCAGCAAAGAAGCCGGCCAAGCCCCATCAAAACTAAGACAGCGACAAGAGTGACCTCTGGCCATCCTCACTGTTACACTCTCACCAGTGCCACAATGGTTTACAAATGCCATGGCAACATCAGGAAGTTATCCTATAGGGTCTAAAACGGGGAGGCATGACTACTCCACCATCGTTTAGTATATCAACAAGAAATAACCATTAAAATGGGCAAGCAGCAATCCACAGGACTGTTCTGTCTATGGAGTAGCCATTCTTTTGTTCCTTTACTTTCTTTTTTTTTTGAAACGGAATCTTGCTCTGTCGCCCAGGCTGGAGTGCAGTGGCCGGATCTCAGCTCACTGCAAGCTCCGCCTCCCGGGTTTACGCCATTCTCCTGCCTCAGCCTCCAGAGTAGCTGGGACTACAGGTGCCCGCCACCTCGCCCGGCTAGTGTTTTTTGTTTTTTGTTTTTTTTTTGTATTTTTTAGTAGAGACGGGGGTTTCACCGTGTTAGCCAGGATGGTCTCAATCTCCTGACCTCGTGATCCGCCCGTCTCGGCCTCCCAAAGTGCTGGGATTACAGGCTTGAGCCACCGCGCCCGGCCCCTTTACTTTCTTTATAAACTTGCTTTCACTTTACTTGATGGACTCGCCCTTATTTCTTTCTTGAATGCGATCCAAGAACCCTCCCTTGGGGTCTGGATCCTGACCCCCTTTCCAGTAACACTGGGCTGGACTGATGACAATCCAGTGGCTATAGCATGGGGCCTGGAAGGTCAGGGGCGGATGTTGAAGGCATAAGAATCCCAGCAACATCTCAGCCTCAGCCACCTCTAAGATGTGCTCTGCTCATGCCTGGCACAGGATTTACCTAAATGAGATTAAGTTTTAAACAGCAGTGAACAAATTGTCTTGAATTAGTAAGATTACATTTTCAGTCATCCATGAGAATGGGGTTTTCAGACCTAAGCCAAGTCATTTCAAAGATAAAGTTTTGTCTTTCCGTCTCTCATTTTTTTTTACTACAATATTTATTCCTGCCTTGATGCCATTGCTGAAAGCAGCCACATTTTGCTAGGCTGTATGGGTCTGTAGATCACCGCTCTGGGATGCTACGACCATCCTCACTCAGGAGAAAAGCTGGTTGAAGTGATCTAACAGATTTGAGGCTGTCCTCCAGGAGCCAGAGTTGTACATTTTGTTATTTTCCCCTTTATTACCACCTTTGTTCACGTTAACAGCATTATTAATAAAAGTTACAATTATTTATTGAGAATTTATTATATTTCCGGTTATTGCACTAAGTGCTACACGTGGGTGATTTTTACTTAAGCTGCGTGACACCTGTTTGAAGCTGATGTAATCATCTCAAGTTTATAAATAATAAACTGAGGATCATAGAGGTTAAGTAAAATTTTTTTTATTATACAACTAGTGGCTGACAAATGTGAGATTTAAGCTCAAGTCTTTCTGACTAAATCTGCTGTTTAAAATGACCCAGTTATACTCCATTGAATAACATGGACACTGGCCAAAATTGTCTGATGGACCTTTCCCCAAATCCTTTTAATTGTTAGAAATACAATGAATGTTGCCGGTTACTTTGGCTGTTCATCAGCTGCGTTTCTTTCTGTGTTTGAGACATTTCCCACTTTGGGGTTTTAGTGGAAGAACTATTTGCAGTGTTTAGGTGAATACCAGCACACAGTACTTGGTGCATGCTGATGTTCAAGGGCAAAAGGGTCAGCAGCGTCACGGGTTGCCCTCTCTCTCCTGTCGTGTTACACAACAATACTGAGATCTGTACAAGATCCGCTGGACGCACCATGAGGCTGTACACCAGGAAAGAGACCTCGCCTCCCTCTCACTTTCTCATTTTACAGAGCAAGTATGAGAGTGATTTTGCAGGCAGCAAATAAACATTACGGACTTGGGAACCAAATGTAACCTTGGCTGGGCCAACTGTGTCGGAAAATGCCAGAAGGCTAGCATCTGGAGACTTTGGAAGTTGAAATCATGTGCAAATTCTCTCCATAAGAAGAAGGGAGATTCCTGTCTGAGCTGGCTTATTGCAAGACTACCTGAGTTTCATGCGTTCTTTTTTTTTTGAGATGGAGTTTTGCTTTGTCTCCCAGGCTGGAGTGCAGTGGCCCAATCTGGGCTCACTGAAAGCTCCACCTCCCAGGTTCATGCCATTCTTCTGCCTCAGCCTCCCAAGTAGCTGGGACTACAGGCACCTGCCACCACGCCTGGCTAATTTTTTTGTATTTTTAGTAGAGACGGGGTTTCACCATGTTAGCCAGGATGGTCTCGATCTCCTGACCTCATGATCCACCCACCTCGGCCTCCCAAAGTGCTGGGATTACATCATGCATTCTTCTTTAGGTAATCCTGCTTGCCTCTCCATAGTCTGCAGGCTCATCAGACACAAGTCTTTCTAGTAAGGAAATCATGGGTCCATATATAGAACAAGAAGAAAAAAAGGATCATTCAACCTCCACTTCTATGCCCTTCCTGGTACTAAAAAAATTTATATCCAGACTTAGGCAAAATCTGTAACCCAATTCTGGTTCTTTCAGGTGATTTCACTTTAAGCGGTGAGAACCATTCATTTCCAGCTCATGGACAGCCGGGATTCAGGTAAAACCTGCTGTTTACATGCTTCTAGCTGTCGAGCTCAACCTGGACAAGCAGAGGTATTCACTGATGAAGGGCAGATGGAGGGTGAGGATTAAACCAGCCAAAAGCGGGGAGCCATGTGCCCTCCTTTCTCCACCCTCAAAACCCAGGGATCCCTGATGGAGACCTTAACCCCTTGGCCCACACTCCACTCTCTGCCATGTCCCAGCAAGGGTACGAAAAGGCAGAATCCATGCCATCCCAAGCTCTGGTTTGTGTTATTTTTATCCCTCACTCCAGCCTCCTGAGTGCTTAGGAGCTTTGCCAGAACAGTGAGGCCTGGAATGGTGGTTATTCTTTCAGTAGAATCTCATTCCAAGTCCCTGTGAAGTCACCAGGAGTTGTCCAATTGATATGTTAAGACATTTTCCTAGGATCAAAGGAACAGCAGCTGCATGCACTTGCAGCCGTTTGTGCCTCAGTGCCTGACAAGCTGAGTAATGTCTGGGTGTTTCCTGGCTTGTCAGTGCCCTGGCGGCCGCATTTCCATCACCCGAGGTTAGTTTTGCCTATTGGATTCTTCTGTGTCTGGCTTTCTTTGCTCAGCATCATGTTTTCAAGATTCATCCAAGTTGGTTTTTGTATCAGCAGCATGCCTCTTTTTCTTGCTGAGTAGTACTCCATTGTATGAACACACTGCAAATCATTCACCTATTCTCCCATTAATAGATGGATGGTTTGTTTTTCAGTTTGGAGTAATTCCAAATAAGACTGAGGTGAGCATTCTAGTGTAAGTGTTTTTGTGGACATATGCTTTTATTCCTCGCTCTCTCTCTCTCTCTTTTTTTTTTTTTAAGACGGAATCCCACTCTGTCGCCAGACTGGACTGCAGTGGCGCGATCTTCGGTCACTGCAACCTCTGCCTCCTGGGTTCAAGTGATTCTCCTGCCTCAGCCTCCCGAGTAGCTGGGATTACAGGCACCCGCCACTATGCCCAGTTAATTTTTGTATTTTTAGTAGAGACAAGGTTTCACCATGTTGGACAGGGTGGTCTCCATCTCTTGACCTCATGATCCACCCAACTTGGCCCCCCAAAGTGCTGGGATTACAGGCGTGAGCCACAGCGCCTGGCCTTATTTCTCATGAGCGCACAACTGGGAGTGAAATTGCTGGGTCATCAGTTAGATGTACGTTTAATTTTAATAAGCTCCTTTTCTGCTAAATTTATGCAGAGTAGTAGTATTTCTGTGGCTTGTAATGAAGGGCTCTCATGCTATGGGCATTGCTGTTGCTGTTGTTAATTATCCACTTTTACCGAGCACCGTAAAATGTCAGGTATTCTGCTAAGTGTAGGGGATTCAGAGGTGAAAGGGACTTGGTTTTGTTCATGAAGCTATCAGTATCTAGAAAGAGAGACAACACATTTGCACGTAGAGATGTTAGAAAATACAAAGGGATATTTGCTGGAGTCTGGCAAACGGAGAGAGGATGGTCTGAATGTCAGAGGAGGGTGGGTTCTCTGACACCTGGTACATCTGTGTAAGGCGTACCACAGACATGGGGCTAGAGACACAGCTTCAAGAATGACTTGAAGAAGTTTATTCAGTGGATGTTAAGTGGATTATTGAACATCAACTCCATGGAATATATGTTCATTAAAATTATAATTAGAAAAACTATATAATAACTTGGAAAAAATAATGGTAGACTATTAAGTGAAAATGACAGAATGAACCTATCTCCATTATGGTTGTGACTATGTAAATGATGCTTATGAATGTGGGAAGGAAAGAAAGCTGGAAAGTGGAAACAAATGATGTGTTTTCGTGGTGCAATTCTGGGTGAAGTTTTGTTTTAATTTTTAAATTTGTTTG